>NC_092155.1:26785001-27157501 GCF_045791955.1 Oncorhynchus clarkii lewisi | reverse complement strand
CTCACAGCATGGCCTGGGGGAGCTGTCCATCACAGCCTGGTGCTGAAACTTGGAACACCACTCCAGAGGACCAGGGAGCTTGAGGCTGGAGCTATGGGTTTCTCTCCACAACAGGGCAATACATACATTAGATTTCAACTCTCAGAAAGGGAGCTATGGGTCTCCCCTGTAACAACACAAACCTTAGGTTGAAACACTTTTGTCTGTTAACTGATATTATGAGCTTTGTTCCAAATGGCACCCTATACACTACTTTTGATGAGGTTCCATAGGGCTCTGGTCAAAAGTAGTGCACTATGTTCGGAAAAAGGTGCCAGTTGGAACTCGGCCATAGGCTGGCTGCCTAGTTCATGGTCTTAGATTGGAAGCTGTGATTTATCATCTAGTACACATATGTCAGAGTCAAGGCCCGCGGGCCACATCCGGCCCGCAAGAAGGTTTTTTACGGCCCCTGGGATGATCTTGATTTATTATTAGAACCGGCCCGCAGCAAGCCGGCAGCCCGCAGATCTTTTACACGCACCAATACTACATTTCCCACAATGCAAAGGTGACGCACCGAGCAGTAGGCTGCTTCATTTCAATATTTATTGGCACAGCAGTCGTCAGCATCACAGTAAAATTAACTTTCAGATACCCATCAAAAATGGCAAAACGGAAGGTGGATACTGAGAACCGGGGGTTTCAAACAAGGTGGGAGTCGGAGTATATGTTCACGAAGGTAGCTGGAAAACCTGTGTGTCTTCTGTGTGGAGAAAGTGTGGCGGTACTGAAAGAGTATAATCTGAGACGACATTATGAAACGAAACACGCGGACAAAAACAAGAATATGGACATGGAACAAAGGCTACAAAAGGCAGAGGAATTAAAACGAGGCCTCAAATCTCGACAGGCTCTGTTCAAAAAAGCCAAATCACAAGGCCAGGCTGCTGTCAAGGCCAGTTTTATTTTGGCAGAAGAGATCGCTAAATCAGCCCGGCCATTTACGGAGGGGGATTTCATCAAAAACTGCATGATTAAAGTTTGTGACGAAGTTTGCCCAGAAAAAAGGCAACTCTTTTTAAATGTGAGTCTGAGCAGAAACACCATTGCCGAGAGAGTAGACCAGTTGTCCATCAATCTAAAAGAGCAGCTTGTGAAAAAGGGAAAATATTTTATTGCATATTCCTTGGCTGTGGATGAGAGCACCGACATTTCTGACATTGCCCAGTTGTCAATTTTCATCCGCGGAGTGGACTCCAACCTAAGCGTGACAGAGGAGTTTTTGGCTTTACGTCCTATGCATGGCACAACTACGGGGCATGATTTGTATGAAGAGGTGTCAAGATGTGTAAATGAGATGGAGCTGCCTTGGGAAAAACTCGTGGGTTTGACAACCGACGGAGCACCTGCGATGTGTGGACACAGGAGCGGACTGGTGGCGAAGATACGGGAAAAGATGCAAGAGGAAAACGCGACAGGTGAGCTGACAGCTTATCATTGTATCATACACCAGGAAGCGTTGTGCGGTAAAGCCTTGAAAATGGAGCATGTAATGAGCATCATCACGCGCACAGTTAACTTTATCAGAGCCAAAGGTTTGAATCACCGCCAGTTCAAGGCATTTCTGACGGAGTTAGAAACGGAGCATGGTGATTTGCCTTATCACACAGAGGTGCGATGGCTAAGCCAGGGAAAGGTGCTTCAAAGATGTTTCGAGCTTCGTGAGGAGATTTGTCTGTTCTTGGACAGCAAAGGGAAAGACACAACACAACTCCGAGACGAAATGTTTCTGTGTGAAATGGCTTTTCTGTGTGACATTACGAGTCATCTGAATGCAATAAACTTGCAGCTGCAGGGTCGGGATCGTGTCATCTCTGATATGTACAGTACAGTGAAGGCATTTAAAACCAAACTGACTCTGTGGGAGACGCAGATGCGGAAAGAAAATTTGAGCCACTTTCCCAGCTGCCAGACCATGAAAGAGAAGCTCTCTACCAGTGCGTTCCCGAGCACACAGTTGGCTGATAAAATAGGTATGCTTGCCGCTGACTTTCGACGCCGATTTGCTGACTTTGAAGCACAAAAAAGCAGGTTGGAACTGCTCGGTAACCCATTTGCTGTTGACGTGGAAAGCTCACCACCAAACCTCCAAATGGAGTTGATTGACCTCCAATGCAATGATGCACTGAGGGCAAAATATGCGGCAGTGGGTGCTGCGGAGTTCGCCCGTTTCCTCCCCGGCACAATGCCCCAGCTGCGCATCCAGGCTGCTCAAACGTTGTCTATGTTTGGCAGCACATACCTGTGTGAACAACTGTTTTCTTTGATGAACCTGAACAAAACATCACACAGAAGTCGACTTACTGCTGAACACCTCCACTCAATTCTGAGGATTTCTTCAGCTCAGAGCCTTACCCCGAACATTGATGAACTTGTGGAAAAGATGGGACACCACCAAGTATCACCCTCAACCTCAAACAAGTGAACATTACTGTGCAATCACATATTTAGAGTTTTTACTCAGTTCAAGTTTAAAAGTTAAAATTTAATATTTGTTTTCACTGCATGTTACTTCTCCTTAAACAAAGTGTTGTTTTTGATTAATAGATTTTTGCACTTTATTTTTTTGTATTTCAATCCAATTATATTTTAAAAATATTTCAGTTGAGTGGATGATAGAAAATTGCTATTATTGTTTTTTCTTTGAAGTAAATTTAGCCCACTTTTGCTAAAATAGAAAATATAGTCTACTGATGGTGCCTTGAATACCGGTTTCTTTCATTTAATGTTCATGTTATGGGGATATTTATATAAAGGAAATTTGTCTTTTGTGTCTGTTGAAAATTAAAGATTACTGACAGAGCCATAAGAAAATATTGCTTTATTTATCTGATCATATTGTAATATATTTGTTAGGTTTTCAGTAGGTTCAATTAGGTTCACTAGACTATATGCGTCATTTAAAAATTTTTCAATGAACATTCGAACAGTCCGGCCCTCGTCTTGTAGCTGATTTTTTTATTTGGCCCTCCGTCCATTTGACTTTGACACCCCTGATCTAGTACAATGAAAAGAAAAGTCAGTAGGTTCAAACACTCCACACTCCCTTTAGACACACACACTGCGCTCTCCCCTCCCCGGTCACCCTCTCTGTATCTCTCTCTCTCTGTATCTCTCTCTCTCTGTGTATCTCTCTCTCTCTGTGTATCTCTCTCCCTCTGTATCTCTCTCTGTGTAGCTCTCTCTCTGTATCTCTCTCTCTCTCTCTGTATCTCTCTCTCTCTCTGTATCTCTCTGTGTATCTCTCTCTCTGTATCTCTCTCTCTCTGTGTATCTCTCTCTCTGTATCTCTCTCTCTCTGTGTATCTCTCTCTCTCTCTGTATCTCTCTCTATCTGTATCTCTCTCTGTGTATCTCTCTCTCTGTATCTCTCTCTCTGTATCTCTCTCTCTCTGTATCTCTCTCTCTCGGTGTATCTCTCTCTCTGTATCTCTCTCTCTCTGTGTATCTCTCTCTCTTTCTCTCTGTATCTCTCTCTCTCTCTGTATCTCTCTCTCTCAATGTATCTCTCTCTCTCTGTGTATCTCTCGCTAGCTCTAACTCTCTCTCTCCCTCTCTGTCTCTCTCGCTTTCTGTATCTCTGTCTCTCTCTCTCTGTATATCTCTCTCTGTGTATCTCTCTCTCTCTGTGTATCTCTCTCTCTCTGTATCTCTCTCTCTCTCTGCATCTCTCTCTCTCTGTGTATCTCTCTCTCTCTGTGTATCTCTCACTAGCTCTAACTCTCTCTCTCCCTCTCTGTCTCTCTCTCTCTCTGTATCTCTCTCTCTCTCTCTGTATATCTCTCTCTCTCTCTGTATCTCTCTCTCTCTCTGTATCTCTCTCTCTCTCTGTGTATCTCTCTCTCTGTGTATCTCTCGCTAGCTCTAACTCTCTCTCTCCCTCTCTGTCTCTCTATCTCTCTGTATATCTCTCTCTGTGTATCTCTCTCTCTCTCTGTGTATCTCTCGCTAGCTCTAACTCTCTCTCTCCCTCTCTCTCTCTCTCTCTGTATCTCTCTCTCTCTCTGTATATCTCTCTCTCTCTGTGTATCTCTCTCTCTCTGTATCTCTCTCTCTCTCTGTGTATCTCTCTCTCTGTGTATCTCTCGCTAGCTCTAACTCTCTCTCTCTCCCTCTCTGTCTCTCTCTCTCTGTATGTCTCTCTCTCTGTGTATCTCTCGCTAGCTCTAACTCTCTCTCCCTCTCTGTCTCTCTCTCTCTCTCTCTCTCTCTCTCTCTGTATCTCTCTCTCTCTCTGTGTATCTCTCGCTAGCTCTAACTCTCTCTCTCCCTCTCTGTCTCTCTCTCTCTCTCTCTCCTCTGTATCTCTCTCTCTCTGTGTATCTCTCGCTAGCTCTAACTCTCTCTCTCTCTCTCTGTCTCTCTGTCTCTCTCTCTCTCTCTGTATCTATTGCTAGCTCTAACTCTCTCTCTCTCTGTATCTCTCTCTCTCTGTGTATCTCTCGCTAGCTCTAACTTTCTCTCTCTGTATCTCTCTCTCTCTGTGTATCTCTCGCTAGCTCTAAGTCTCTCTCTCCCTCTGTCTGTCTCGCTCTCTCTCTTTCTTGATCAATAAACCGGCATGATCAGTAAAGCAGTGCAGAACTCTCTCTCTCTCTGGCTACGGCAGCCCTTCTCAATAGCAAGGCTATGCTGACTGAGTCTGTACATTGTCAAAGCTTTCCTTAATTTTGGGACAGTCATAGTGGTCAGGTATTCTGCCTCTGTGTACTCTCTGTTTAGGGCCAAATAGCATTCTAATTTGCTCTGTTTTTTTGTTAATTCTTTCCAATGTGTAAAGTAATTATCTTTTTGTTTTCTCATGATTTGCTTGGGTCTAACTGTGCTGCTATCCTGGGGCTCTGTAGGGTGTGTTTGTGTTTGTGAACAGAGACCCAGGACCAGCTTGCTTAGGGGACTCTTCTCCAGGTTCATCTCTTTGTAGGTGATGGCTTTGTTATGGAAGGTTTGGGAATAGCTTCCTTTTAGGTGGTTGTAGAATTTAACGGCTCTTTTCTGGATTTTGATAATAAGTGGGTATCGGCCTAATTCTGCTCTGCATGCATTAATTGGTGTTCTACGTTGTACACTGAGGATATTTTTGCAGAATTCTGCATGCAGAGTCTCAATTTCGTGTTTGTCCCATTTTGTGAAATCTTGGTTGGTGAGCAGACGCCACACCAAGTTAACGCCTTCACTATTACAGTGGAACGTTTTAACCAGGAAATTGTCTAAAAGGGATTGATTTTGTTTTTGCCTAATTGTTTTTTGGTAGGTTTCCAAACTGCATTCCTTTCATCTATAGCATTTCTTAATGTTACTCCTTTGGCTTTGATGCCTCATAATTGAGAATTGCTCTGTTCAAGTAGACTGTGATTTTTACTGTGGTCTGATAGGGGTGTCAGTGGGCTGACTCTCTCTCTCTCTCTCTGTCTGTCTGTCTCTCTCTCTCTCTCTCTCTCTCTCTCTCTCTGTCTCTCTCTCTCTCTCTCACTTTCCATTTCTATGGATTCTTCAGTTACATTGAGCTGATTTCTGACATGCTGTTCCTTCTTTTTCCATGGTGTATTTCTGTATTGTTTTGGTGTTTCACCATAGTAAAGGCGTAGGCTCAGAATTTTTGGGTCTCTATGTTTTTGGTTGGAAAGGTTTCTCAATTTATTTCTTAGGTTTTTGCATTCTTCATCAAACCTTTTGTCATTGTTGTTAATTTTCTTTGCTTTTCTGTTTCAAATTTTTAGATTTGATAGGGAAGCTGAGAGGTCAAATATACTGTTAAGTTTTCTACTGACAAGTTTACACCTTCACGACTACAGTGAAACGTTTTGTCCAGGAAATAAAATGGATTGAATTTGTTGTTGCCTAATTGTTTGTTGGTAGGTTTCCACACTACTTTCCTTCCATTCATAGCATTTCTTAATATTATTCAGTTCCTTTGGCTCACGATTGAGTAATGTTCTGTCCAAGTAGACTGTGGTTTTGCTGTGGTCTGATAGGGGTGTAAATGGGCTGACTGTGAACGCTCTGGATCCAAGACTCTGGATTGAGGTCAGTGATCAAGTAGTCTACAGTACTACTGCCAAGAGATGAGCTATAGGTGTACCTACCATAGGAGTCCCCTCAAAACCTTTCATTGACTATGTGCATACCCAGCGTGTGTCAGAGCTGCAGGAGTTGTGACCCGTTTTTGTTGTCATAGTTGTGCCTAGGGGGACATATAGGGGAGGGAATGCTGTCACTTCCAGGCAGGTGTTTGTCCCCCTGTGTGCTGAGGGTGTCCGGTTCTTGTCCAGTTCTGGCATTTAGGTCGCCACAGACTAGTACATGTCCCTGGGCCTGGAAATGATTGATTTCCCCCTCCAGGATGGTGAAGCTGTCTTCATTGAAGTATGGGGATTCTAGTGGGTGGATATAGGTAGCACACAGGAGGACATTTGTCTCTGTTGAGATCATTTCCTTTTGAATTTCTAGCCAAATGTAAAATGTTCCTGTTTTGATTAATTGAATAGAGTGAGTTAGGTCTGCTCTATACCAAATTAGCATACCCCCTGAGTCCCTTCCCTGTTTCACACCTGGTAGTTTGGTGGATGGGACTACCAGCTCTCTGAAACCTAGAGGGCAACCAGTGGGTTCATCTCCTCAATACCATGTTCTTGTAGGATGACAATGCTTGTATTTATGATTTATTTGGTGAAGTCCAGGTTCCTGCTCTTTAGGCCAAAGGCAGATGACCTTAGGCCTTGGATATTCCAGGATGAGATAGTGAAGGCTTTGTGTTCCATAAAGTGTCCAATGTTGTTAGTCTTGTGGTTTGGCCTCAGACCAGTACGTTTGAGCAGAGCCTGCTCTCTCGTTCTGTAACACCTAAGGGACTGGCAGCTACATTATTTTCGTCTGTGTTTCTGTCTGGGTCTTCTGGCAGCTGATGGGAGAGAAGACGTGTGTTGGGGTAACGGCCACAGTTAAACAGTCTGTCGTCTGGATCCTCACTATTGTTTGAGTTATTAGTGTTCTTGTCGCTGTCTGCAACACTCATCAGGGCTTTGGTCAAAAGTAGTGCACTATTTAGGGAAACGGGTACCATTGGGCACGCAGCCTATGTGTGGATGTACCTCTCTGTATGGAAAGAGCATATGACATTCTCAAGGCACTGTTCCAATTACTCTACCTCTATGATTGTGCCTACACCCAAGGTTATAGCTACCTGAGCCTCCACAAAGCTTCAAATCATCTTCGAACAGAGCAACATGGCCACTGACACATAATTACTTTAGAGTTTGATCATAGATCCCTGCACTCGTTACCAATGCCCCAGGAGACACTGTTGCACCCATTGGACTGTGATCATAACCATTCTAGTTATTCTATCTCTAGACCGCAGTGAGAACACAGTCCCCTGAGGCACCTCTGCTGACATTTAGCGCCGCTGAAAAGAGAAGAGCGAGGAAAATAAAGGACAAGAGATGGAGGGGCTGGGGGATGAATGAAGGGAACGGCAGCTCGATAATGGGCCCCCGAAGATGAGATGATAAAGGAGGGCTGGAAATGTCAGGCGTGAGCTGCATATGCAAACAGGTAGAGAATGTCAGGGAGTCGGGATGCAAGACAGGGCCATCCCCCTGTCGTTAACAGCATTCTTGTTGTCCCGTGGCACGGCCATTGGCCTTGATTGCCGGAGGGGGTGTGACCTGGTCAATCAGTGGGACTGCACGGGGACCATTCGGTGGGACTGTCACAAAGTAAGTAAGATCACAAAAGGGAGATTGCAAATGCTTCACTGCAGGGTACTCAAACCATTCGAATGGATCTCTATCTCAAGCCTTTATCCTGAAACACATTGTAAATGGATAGTGGTGAGCAGGGATCAGTACACACCAGGGATATCTTCCCCTCTTCATTGTGGCATTACAGTATCCTGACCTAGCTGTGTTGGGAAGCCCATATTGCTTTACAGCCGGTGTTTTTGCATGTCCAATATTTTAGGCAGTCTGCGGAGTTGGAGAACTCCCTAGCTCTGTAGTATCGGGGCCCTATGGCGATCACAGCAGCACCTCTCTGTGCCCCACTGACAGGCCACAAAATGAGAGAGGCTGTATCCTGCTGGTGTGCGAGTGTGTGTGTTTAATTCTAATGTCAAAGCCACTGGGGGCTGCCTGTGCTACATCAGGACAAAGGCAACATGCAGAAGAGCCCTTCTCCTCAGGGACAGCGAGGGGCATCTCCCATAGAAAAATGGCTGAGGTAGAGGAGAGAGAAATATAACGATAAAGTCTGTGTTTGTGTCTCAATTTAATATACTATAATATGTGTATGGTGATACTCTCCTTCCACCTTTTTTATTTTCCCTCTCTCTCTGTCCATGTCTATCCCCTTTCCTCTCCCTCCGTCTTTCTCTCCTTGCACCTCGGCGGTGTCACTGCGGCAGCAGCTCTTATCTGCTTTCTATGCATACTGAAGGAGGTTCTCCCCTCCTCTACCTCCCTGGCTCCCTCCCCCTCTTCCACCTCCTCTTTACGCCGGTGTGGTACTAATCAGGGCAAAGGGAGCCAGACAGTTTGTATGGAATCCGATAAGATGGAGCAGAGAACAACAGGCAGGCAGGCAAGGAGGGAGGGAGGGAGGAGGGAGGTAAGGAGGGAGAAGGAGAAGGGGGAAATATTCTGGAAATATCAGCAAATTGAATTTAAAGGGGAGAGAAGAGCAGATTTCTGATGGCACAGACACTTGATTCCATTAATGTGGGCAGAGAGAGGAGGGCGGCGGTTGATGTGTGTGTGTGTGTGTGTGTGTGGGGGGGGGGGTTAATTAGTGAGGTGTAACATGGAACACTTCCTCCTGTTCCCGCTGTGGAGAAGATCGGTGTTTGAAATCTCTCCCTTCCTCTCTCTCTCTTTCGATCTCTCTCCCTCCCCTACCGACAGATAAGACACCAACGGATGAGATGCCAACTAATAAACAATGTAGTAACCGAGAGCAAGGATAAGATGGGAGAACTGCCTGTTTTTGGATCGCCCCCCTCAATTAGCACTTAATGTCACCCAATCATCAGAGAGGTATGAAGTACATCCCTCCCAACCCCACCCTCATCCCCCACCCTTCCAACACCCTCCCACTCCCGCCGCCCCTCCCTCTCTCCCAGGCTCTCAGTATCGTCTTGGCTGGCCCAGTTAAGAGGAGCGTGGTGCTAGCAAAACATGACTTCAGCAAAAATTAAATGCTTTCAACAGCCTGGAAGACTAGCCCTGTGTTATGTTCTAGATAGATAGGCAGCACTCGCAGATGTATTCTCCAATCTCCAGATATCTGTGCGGTGTTTATAGTTGATGGTCATGTGTTTTCACCCCCTATGGGGTTATTGAAAAATAGGGAACTTTAAGTGGCAGACTCCGGGTGAGTTCTAATCTCAGCTTCAAATTAAAAAACCTTTTTAGGGTTTTTAAGCCTGCCTCATAGGGTTTTTACAAATTGACTGTGTGTAAAATATGCATTTTCCAAATTGTATAGATAGCAGCTATTCACATCAGAGCACACACACACACACACACACACACACACACACTTTGATCAGCCTTTAAGGGCTACTTAAGGATTTTGCCAGTCTACATCCCCAGAGTCAGATGAACTAGTGGATACTATTGGTATGTCTCTGTGTCCAGTATGAAGGAAGTTAGAGGTAGTTTAGTGAGCCAATGCTAACTAGCATTAGCACAATGACTGGACGTTTATGGGTATCTGCTAGCATGCTAGTAGTTCTCTCTCTCTCTCTCGCACCCCCTCTCCCTCTCCCTCCGTTCCCCCAGGGGTCAAGCTGTAACATCCCTTGCTTTGTGGCCTGACTTTTATCATTCTCACAGACAATCTAGGTCAGCAACGACTGAATATCACAACTCAGACTGGTGTTTCTTGGGCTGAGAATGAAAGCTTATTTCCTTCCACTGTTGGTCACATTCGTTCGTACATGTACTATCTCTGCTGTATGTTCATCTTGCAAACACTATCTGCTTGTACCATAAATATTGAATTCGTTCTCCTTGTTGATATTGTTTGTTCTCAACCTTATTCCTGGTCTTAGTGTGGTCTCTTGTGGTTGATCATCATGTGGACCCTGGTGGTTGATCATCTCTATAAATCACAATGTGCTTTTAACTCTTTCTCCTTCTTTGTTTATTTATGTAAGCTTTCTTTAACCAGGAAAAACCCATTGAGACCCAGAGTCTCTTTGTCAAGGGAGACCTGGCCAAGAAGGCAGCAACAAGCAACATATTACAGATTTAAAACATACAACAAAAAAAGCATTTACACTCCTCTGAGTCTCCCATCAATATTTCTAATTCATTCAGTGGCACTAACATCTAGATGAAGCATGGATTGTAGATTATTCCATGCCTCTGGTGCACAAGAAGAGAATGCAGTCTTGCCTAGCACTGTGAATGTCCTGGGGACTTTAAGTAGCATCCACCTAGCAGACCCGGTATTGTAACTGCTGGTGGTGAAGGAGACCAGACTACAGATGTAAAGAGGGAGTTGACCCAAAAGGGATTTGTAGATGAACACATACAAATGTATCTTTCTGCGCATATGAAGTGAGGTCCAACCTACCATTTGGTACAAGGTGCAATGGTGGGTGAGTGGCTTGGCATTTGTAATAAAGCGCATGGATGCATGATAAACAGAGTCCAGTCTCTGTAAGATGGAGGAGGTTGCATGCATATACAACAAGTCACCATAATCAATTACAGAGAGAAAAGCCATAAGCGGGAAGCTAGCCTTGTTACGAAAACAAAAAAACAATTTCAATTTAAGCTTCCTCACAAGATTATCCATATGAACTTTAAAGGACAACTTGTCATCCAACCATATACCTAGGTATTTGTAGGATGACACATTTTCAATGGATAAGCCACCAGATGTGACAATGCTAACCTTCTCTGGCAGGGTTCAAGCTCTGGTAAATGTCATGAATTTAGTTTTTATGTACATCCAAGACCAGTTTGAGACCATTAAGGGAGACCTGCAGTGACCGAAAAGCAGTCTGGAGCTCTTCAACAGCCTGAACCAGAGAAGGAGCACATGAATATATGACTGTATCATCTGCTGGTTGCTTCCCATTTCCCAAATCATTAATAAACTTTGAGGACAACACAGGAGCTAAAATGGAACCCTGGGCCACACCTCTATTAATCTCAAGAAAGCTAGACTTGTGATTGTCAGTATATACACATTGGTTTAGGAACTATCGTTCTAACAGAACACAATGTACTGCCCCTTGACTGAGACCAATGTTACTGAGTCTAGCGAGCAACAATTCATGGTCAACTGATTCAAATGCCTTTGATAAATCCACAAACAGAGCAGCACAAAGTAGCTTTTTATCAAGTGCATTAATGATGTCGTTTGCCACGGCCATAGCTGCAGTTGTGGTGCTGTGCCCCGATCTAAAGCCAGACTGAACCCCACTCAGTATGTTCTTTTCAATGAAGACATTTGGTAACTGTGAGTCCACTAGGGATTCATAGACTTTGGCCAGGATAGGGAGCTTGGAGACAGGACGGTAGTTATTAGCATCTGACGGATCTCCACCATTTAGTAGCGGGAGGACATCAGCTGATTTCCAAAATGCTGGGTATGGAATTGGCCAAGAGACTCAAGTTGAAAATGTGAGCCACAGGTTCAGTAATAATACCAGCTGCTATCTTCAAGAGGTAGGGATCCAGGTTGTCTGGACCTGCAGACTTTTTAGTGTCTATTGCCTTCAGTGCTTTGTAGACCTCAACCTTATTCCTGGTCTTAGTGTTGACTTTGATCTTCATCTTTGTCTTTTGCTTTGTTTTTTTTCCCTTATATCCTGTCTTCTGACTTTCCCCTGGAAATACAGTAAGACATACAACACATTTAATTAGGAGCATTTTAACTAACTCATTTTCTTTTCTCTTCTCTTTCCGGTGATGTTCCTTCCACCTGGCAACCACCTTGAAAACATCTAAATAGGTAAGTCATTAAATACATTGTACGCATTTTACACGGAATGACCAAAAGATGCATACTGTTGGCCTGTGATACACCCTCATCTGGGAAAAGCTGAAACTATCTACAGTTTTAAGCCATGGAAAGGAAGTACAAAGACAGACGTAGACCTGGGCACACGTCATACAGGCTTTGGCGATAGTGAGACATTTCCTTAGGCTTGAGAACTTTTTATAATAGGATTCTGTCGTTTTCAAGGGGCGAAGACAATGGATTACATATCTATGTGGCTAGGGAATGGAAAAGTGGGGAGAATTGAATCCGGCTTAAAGAAACTAGTTTAATTACAGATCCAAGTCCTTTCCTAAGTTCTTTGACAATCCCCAGAGTTTTTCTGTGAAACGGTTAAATTTGGTCTGTGTTCTGACAATGATTTAGCTACTGCTTCCACTACATTTAATTATGAAAAAAGTCTTGATTATGAAAAATGTGAGGGCTACAGAGACCGCCGTTGAGAAGTACAAATATGATTAATTATGCATAATGAAGTGCGATTGCGAAGTGTTGCAGCTTGCACATTTTCTCAGCAAATACTTTTTATTTCTTCATGAGACTGCTCCGTGTATCACATCTTAATATTCAAACGTTTTGCTAAATTAATGAGAGCAGTGGTTATGATTGGTCAAGAATGTTTTTGGAAAATCACACAGGCATGCAGAATTTAGGACATCTTGTACCAGCATCTCAATAACGGAGATGCTTGTGATTTAGTCAAATCAAATTTGATTTTTCACATACACGTGTTTAGCAGATGTTATTGCGGGTGTAGCGAAAAGCTTGTGTTTCTAGCTCCAACAGTGCAGTAATATCTAACAATACACACAATCTAAAGTAAAGGAATGGTATTAAGAGTATATAAATATTTGGACGAGCAATGTCAGAGCGGCATAGATGAAAATACAGTAGAATAGGATAGAATACAGAATATACATATGAGATGAGTAATGCAAAATATGTAAACATTATTAAATGGACTAGTGTCCAGTATTAAAGTGGGCAGTTGCCTCTAATGGGCAGCTGCCTCTAATGTGCTAGTGATGGCTATGTAACAGTCTCTCAGTCCCAGCTTTGATGCACCTGTACTGACCTCGCATTCTGGATGATAGCGGGGTGAACAGGCAGTGGCTCGGGTGGATGTTGTTCTTGATGATCTTTTCGGCCTTCCTGTGACAGTGTGTGCTGTAGGTGTCTTTGATGGCAGGTTGCTTTCCCCCGTTGATGCGTTAGGCAGATTGCACCACCCTCTGGAGAGCCCTGCGGTAGTGGGTGGTGCAGTTTCCATACCAGGCGGTGATACAGCCGACAGGATGCTCTAAATTTTGCATCTGTAAACGTTTGTGAGGGTTTTAGGTGCCAAGCCAAATTTCTTCAGCCTCCTGAGGTTGAGGAGGCGCTGTTGCACCTTCTTCACCACACTGTCTGTGTGGGTGGACCATTTCAGTTTGTCGGTGATGTGTACGCTGATGAACTTGAAGCTTTCCACCTTCTCCACTGGTGTCCCATCGATGTGGATAGGGGCATGCTCCCTCTGCTGTTTCCTAACGTCCACGATCAGCTCCTTAGTTTTGTTGACGTTGTGTGAGAGGTTATTTTCCTGGCACCACACTCCCAGGGCCTCACCTCCTCTCTGTAGGCTGTCTCGTCATTGTTGGTAATCAGGCCTGCTACTGTTGTGTCGTCTGCAAACTGGACGATTGAGTTGGAGGCGTGCGTGGCCACGCAGTCAAGGGTGAACAGGGAGTACAGGAGGGGGCTGAGCATGCATCCTTGTGGGGCCACAGTGTTGAGGATCAGCAAAGTGGATGTGTTGTTTCCTACCTTCACCACCTGAGTGCTATTGTCAATGAACAGCTTTCTTACATACAGTTGAAGTCAGAAATGTACATACACTTAGGTTGGAGTCATTAAAACTTGTTTTTCAACCACTCCACACATTTCTTGTTAACAAACCATCATTTTGGGAAGTCGGTTAGGACATCTACTTTGTAGACAGATTATTTCAGTTATAATTCACTGTATCACAATTTCAGTGGGTCAGAAGAACATACACTAAGCTGACTGTGCCTTTAAAAAGTAAAATTCCGGAAAATTATGTCATTGCTTTAGAAGCTTCTGATAGGCTAATTGACATCATTTGAGTCAATTGGAGGTGTACCTGTGGATGTATTTCAAGGCCTACCTTCAAACTCAGTGCCTCTGCTTGATATTATGGGAAACCAAAAGAAATCAGCCAAGACCTTAGAAAAACCATTGTAGACCTCCACAAGTCTGGTTCATCCTTGATAGCAATTGCCAAACACCTGAAGGTACCACATTAATCGGTACAGACAATAGTGCACAAGTATAAACACCGTGGGGCCACGCAGCCGTCACAACACTCAGGAAGGAGATGAACGTACTTTGGTGCGAAAAGTGCAAATCAATCCCAGAACAGCAAAGGACCTTGTGAAGATGCTGGAGGAAACACGTTCAAACATATCTATATCCACAGTAAAAACGAGTCCTATATCGACATAACCTGACAGGTTGCTCAGCAAGGAAGAAGCCACTGCTCCAAAACCGCAATAAAAAAGCCAGACTACGGTTTGCAACTGCACATGGGGACAAAGAACGTACGTTTTGGAGAAATGTCCTTTGGTCCGATGAAACAAAAACATAATTGTTTGGCCATAATGACCATCGTTATGTTTGGAGGAAAAATGGGGAGGCTTGCAAGCCGAAGAACACCATACCAACCGTGAAGTACGGGGGTGGCAGGCATCATGTAATGGGGGTGCTTTGCTGCAGGAGGAACTGGTGCACTTCACAAAATAGATGCCATCATGAGGAGGAAAATTATGTGGATATATTGAAGCAACATCTCAAAACATTATTCAGGAAGTTAAAGCTTGGTTGCAAATGGGTCTTCCAAATGGACAATGACCCCAAGCATACTTCCAAAGTTGTGGCAAAATGGCTTAAGGACAACAAAGTCAAGGTTTTGGAGTGGCCATCACAAAGCCCTGACCTCAATCCCATAGAAAATATGTGGGCAGAACTGAAAAAGCGAGCAAGGAGGCCAACAAACCTGATTAAGTTACACCAGCTCTGTCAGGAGGAATGGGCCAAAATTCACCCAACTTATTGTGGGAAGCTTGTGGAAGGCTACCCAAAATGTTTGACCCAAGTGAAACAGTTTAATGGAAATGCTACCAAATACTAATTGAGTGTACGTCAATTTCTGACCCACGGGGAATGTAACGAAAGAAAGAAAAGCTGAAGTAAATCATTCTCTCTACTATTATTCTGACATTTCACATTCTTTAAAAAAAAGTGGTGATCCTTACTGACCTAAGACAGGGAATTTTTACTAGGATAAAATGTCAGGAATAGTGAAAAACTGAGTTTAAATGTATTTCGCTAAAGTGTATGTAAACATACGACTTCAACTGTAGGTATTCCTCTTGTCCAGATAGGATAGTGCAGTGTGATAGCGATTGCATCGTCTGTGGACCTACTGGGGCGGTAAGTAAATTGAAGTGGGTCTTGACTGTCAAGTAAGGTAGTGGTGATATGATTCTTGACTCGTCTCTCAAAGCACTACATGATGACAGATGTGAGTGCTGTGGGGAAATAGTAATTTAGCTCAGTTACCTTTGCTTTCTTGGGCACAGGAACAATGGTGGACATTTTGAAGCATGTGGGGACAACAGACTGGGATAGGGAGAGATGTAATGTGTCCGTAAACACTCCAGCCAGATGGTCTGCGCATGTTCTGAGGACACGGCTAGGGATGCCGTCTGGGCCGGCTGCCTTGTGAGGGTTAAAACACTTAAATGTCTTACACATTGACAATGGAGAAGGAGAGCCCGCAGTCCTTGGTAGCGGGCCTCGGCGGTGGCACTGCGTTATCCTCAAAGCAGGCAAAAAAGGTGTTAAGCTTGTCCAGAAGCAAGACGTCGGTGTCCGCGACGTGGCTGGTTTTCCCTTTGTAGTTTCTGATTGTCTGTAGACCCTGCCACATACGTCTCATGTCTGAGCCATTGAATTGCGACTCCACTTTGTTTCTATACTGACGTTTTGCCTGTTTGATTGCCTCAATAACTACACTGTTTGTATTCAGCCGTACTCCCAGTCATCTTGCCATGGTTAAATGCGATGGTTTGTGCTTTCAGTTTTGCGCGAATGCTGCCATCTATCCACGGTTTCTGGTTCGGTAGGTTTCAGTGGTCACAGTGGGTACATCTCCAATACACTTCCTGATGAACTCAGTCACCATATCAGTGTATCTGTCTATGTTGTTCTCAGAGGCTACCCATAACATGTCCCAGTCCGAGTGATCAAAATAATCTTGAAGCGTGGATTCCGATTGCTCAGACCAGCGTTGAATAGTCCTTAGCACAGGTGCTTCCTGTTTGAGTTTCTGGCTATTGTAAGGGAGGAGCAAAATGCAGTCATGATCCGATTTGCCAAAGGGAGGGTGGGGGAGGGCCTTGTAGGCACACCGGAAGTTGGAGTAGCAGTGGTCGAGTGTTTTAGCAGTGCGAGTACTACAGTCACTGTGTTAATAGAACTTCAGTAAAGTTTTCCTCAAATTTGCTTTGTTAAAATCCCCAGCTACAATAAATGCGGCCTCGGGATATGTGTTTTTCAGTTTGCAAAAAGTCCAGTGAATTTCTTTGAGGGCCGTCATGGTATCGGCTTGGGGGGGAATATACATGGCTGTGACTCCAACCGAAAGACAGTTCTCTTGGGAGGTAAAACGATTGGCATTTGATTGTGAGGTATTCTAGGTCGGGTGAAAAAAAGGACTTGAGTTCCTGTATGTTATCACAATCACACCATGAGTAGTTAATCATGAAACATACACTCCCGCCCTTCTTCTTCCCGGAGAGATATTTATTCCTGTCTGCGCGATGAACTGAGAACCCAACTGGCTGAACGGACTCAGACAGTATATCCCGAGAGGGCCATGTTTCTGTGAAACAGTATGTTTCTCTGGAAGGAAATCCTTGCCCTGAGCTGGTCAACTTTATTATCCAGAGACTGAACATTACCGAGTAATATATTCGAAAGTGATGGGTGGTGTGTGCACCTCCTGAGTCGGACTAAAAGTCCACTCCGTGTACCTCTTTTCTGCCTGTGGTGTTTTGGAACAGCTTCTGTCATCAGTTCAAAGGATCCGAGTCAGGAAAGTTGTATTCCTGATCGTAATGCTGGTAATTCTGGTGAGTTACTGCCACTCCGATATCGGAAAGTTATTCCCGGCTGTATGTAATAACACACAACATCTTGTGGGCTAATAATGTAAGAAATAACCCATCTAAAAACAAAACGTTTCCTAAGAGCTAGAAGCACGACAGCCCTGTCCGTCTGCGCCATTTTCAGGAGTACAGAAAGGTAGGAGGCAGACATTGTGACTTGTCCTTATTCAATATTAGGTGACACGGTAGTAGTAGTAGTTTTGGCATATATTCTGGGTATTTGGAAAAATCCACAGGATGGTTTTTCAATAGCGTCAATACCGTTGAAACTATTTCTTTAAATAAATATGAATATTTATAGCTACTTTTTAAGTAAATACCTGCAGTCAACTTGTGAAATATGTTAGGAGAACAAGAAGATTCCATTCTTCATTTCCCCTGTCACATAATTTAGCATTATGAAGTTTACCGGTAGTCCCCAGTTACATGGTGTTTGTTGACAAGCACGCAACAACGATAGACCGGAACCTTGTGAGTCACTCACTGTTGTGCAGCACACACCAGGTTATCTAGTTACAGTATGGAATTCACAATTAAATGTTTGCCAGCTAGATATCTTAAAGCTAAAAATCAAGCATTCGCTTGGTAACAGCAGAGAATCCCCTCCTGGATCAAGAGCCTTGCTGTCTAATATTGGTTTTGTGCATGCAGCAAACTGTGACTAGCATTTTTGAGTTACTTGTATACATGTATAGTTTAGGTCAAAGACTAAATGTTCGCAAAGCGCTTGCTAGCATTTAGTTCTTATTCTCTATGGGATTGTAAATGTACTTGTTAGCATTGCTAACCTTTCGGATTACAGAGTATCCCTTTGGTTTGAAAACAGAGTCCCCTCAGTGCTGGTATTACTGAATATCCCGGTATCACTATCTGGATACCGCCCAAGCATATTGTTGTTGTTGTTAGGACACACCTCCTCTCTATTCCTACTTTTATTCATACTCAGTGCACATAACATCATGCTTGTCATTCAAATATGTACTAGTCTGCAACACAATCTACAACACATCACCCTTTCTCTCCTCCCTCCATCCCTTGTCTTCCCCCTCTCCCTTTCTTACACACAACGGCAAATTGCTCATCTGTCTTTCTCCCTTTCTCCCCATCTCTCTTCATTTTCATTATTCCCTTCTCTTTCTCTTTGTGCTTTTGTATTCATGAGACATCTTTTTTCCTTCCTCCGTCTCTCAGCCCTGTTTTACATACCGTCTCTATGCTTATCTGAGGAGACATGTCCTGAGGAGACATATGATACACTTCGTTCTTCAGGAAAAGAGAGGGGGAATTCCGTTTATGCAGCACCTTTGCCACCAAATCCCATGTGTTCAAATGAAATGTTCTTATTTAGGCTGTTGTCACGCGACTATTTTGAAGACCCGAGCCTGCATAAATTCACGAGGTCAGCCGTGGTTCCTTCTGTAAATGGAGGTGTTTACACATTTCTCTCTACATGTGCTCTTAGCTTCCCGTGTCTCTGAGACGAGAGGCTGCTGATGTGTGTGGGAACTCTGGCTGCTCAAATCTAAAATGGCCGACCTTGTCGTTAAACATGTTTTCGTTTTTTTCCCCTTTGGGTTGAATATACCTAAATACCTGTTCTATAGCAAGAGGGGAGAAATGGCAGGAAAGAAGATGAAACAGTGCAGAGAGGGTTAAATTGCCAGGATGAGATCGTTTTGTAGATTGTAAAGAAGCAGGGAGCAAAAGAGATGGGGAAAGAATGTAAGAGAGAGAAAGTAATAGCAGGGTAAAAGAGACCGAGGCTAGAGCACTTCAGTCCAAATAAGTGAGGTAGACATTGCAATTTCAGGTGCATTTCACCCCTGAAAGCCTGCTACCATCTCCAACAGTCAACCTACAAACCCCTCTCATTTTTAATCTCACTAGTCATTGTTATTGATGCTCCCTGCAAGCTACCCCCATGTTCTTTCGATGGGGAATGGGAATTTAGCATTCTAAAGACCTCAGCATGTTAAAAAACACTCGAAACACGGGCTCAGCAGGGGGCTGTGTATATTACACCCCAAATGGAGGCGCAAATTACAGTTGCTGAGGTATTCCCGAGCTTTAATAGCCGGCGGGTAGGCGTACGTTCTCGGTAAGCGCTGGGCTCTGATCTCGCCGCTGTGTCACAGGCCTCCCCATGATTGACAGTCAACGGGAGGTGGGAGGGTTTACATACCTCGTCCCGGCATCAAACAGAGCACCAACGCGCTCCTGCGCTTTAATCATCTCCTTCCCCCCTGTAGAGGGAACGTCCTCGGGGAAGTGGGGACACAGTTCACCGTAACACCGGTGCACAAACTGTTTGTCAATAAAAAACGGGGTCTTGTGGTATTCTCCCGTTGTGCTATTCTTCCTTTTTCCTCTTTCCAAGTGAATTATTTGTGGTTACTGCATCTCCCTCCACGGGTTTCTTTACCTCTTCCATTCGCTCGTTCAGAGGGATAAAGGCGTCTGTCTCCCTCCACAGTGTCTCTACATCCAATTTGAAGAAGAAAAACGGCGACAAAAGTCAACCTGCCATGACCAAGAGAACGCATAGAGAGCTGAAAGATGCTAACAGAAAGCTAGTAGCTTGTTTTTCCCCGAGGAACTTGTCGTTGTAAAGCCAAAAGACAAATCTCCTTGGACCTCTGATACAGCCCATCGAGAAACCAGCGTCGCTCCATGTAACTGCACAGTAGATCGTCCATGCAATGCAGGTCGTAATGGCAGAGAAAGAAAGAGAGTGTCACACCCTGACCATAGTTTACTTTGTATATTTCTATGTTTTGGTTGGTCAGGGTGTGATCTGAGTGGGCATTCTATGTTACATGTCTAGTTTGTCCAGTTCTATGTTCGGCCTGATATGGTTCTCAATCAGAGGCAGGTGTTCGTCATTGTCTCTGATTGGGAACCATATTTAGGTAGCCTGGGTTTCACTGTGTGTTTGTGGGTGATTGTTCCTGTCTATGTGTTTTCACCAGATAGGCTGTTTAGGTTTTCGTTACGTTCATTACGTTCTTTATTTTGTAGTGTTTGTATTGATTCGTGTTTTATGTTTGTTTATTAAAACATGGATCGAAATCTACACGGTGCATTTTGGTCCGACTCTCCTTCTCATCAAGAAAACCGTTACAGAGAGAGAGTTGTGGCCTGCAGGTAGCATGGTGGTGGTGTCAGTGGTGCTTTAAATGACCCTGCCATCTCTATTGCATTAAACACTCTCCTGCTATCTGCTCTAAGCCCCCGAGCCTCACTCCCCTACAATCCTCAGTTAAGTTGCTCTAAATTCTTAATTAGCTCTTTAACTTTTTGTTGCAAAAGGGCCGGTGGTGCACTTGCATATGAACACGTCATAAGCCATGGCAAGGCATTTTTAGAATGACAGGAAACGAGCTTTAACACGGCAAAATGTGGAGAAAAGCACGAGGATAGCTATAAAACTGCACATTTTTCTCTTTGCCCCGTGGCAAAATGTGTAGAATTGGATGAAGGTAGCTTTCTCCCCTACCCCTCTTTCATCCCTCCATCTCCCCCCCCCTCCCTGTGAGTGGTGTAGTCAGTGTGCTGACATGGCAGTGGGTTGAGTAAGGGAGGGCTGGCTTGTGTCGTGGCGCCTCTAAACTGGTGGTGTCGTGGAGTGACGCTACATTAAGTCACCATCTGTTGAGATCCAGTTACAGGTATTTAATCTGGCAGAACCCATTAGGCCTGTTAGGCTGTCCGACACGACCGCGTTGCCGCCTCCTCTTCCTCTGGGGGAGAGATGAGAGAGGGAGGGAGGGAGAGAGAGCGAGAAAGAGAGAGGAGAGAGAGGGAGGGAGGGAGAGAGGACAGCGGGAAAGAGGGAGGGAGAAATGGGGAGGGAACGGGAAAAATATGATACACAGGGAGAGAGAGAGAGAGGAGAGAGGGGGTTGAGGGAGATGGAGGGATGGGGGTGGGAGAGAAGGAGAGAGGGGGTTGAGGGAGATGGAGGGATGGGGGTGGGAGGGAAGGAGAGAGAGAAGGAGAGAGAGGGTTGAGGGACATGAAGGGATGGGGGTGGGAGAGAAGGAGAGAGAGAAGGAGAGAGGGGGTTGAGGGAGATGGAGGGATGGGGGTGGGAGAGAAGGAGAGAGAAGGAGAGAGGGAGGAGAGCAGGAGAGAGAAAGACGAGGGAGAGACAAATGGGGAGGGAACGGGAAAAAGTTGATAGAGAAGGAGAGGAAAAGGGAGAGACCGAGGGAGGAGCTGCAGCCGGGTGGGCCAGGTGAGGTGGTAATGCAGAGTTAATGGAGGGGTGCCTGTCCCCTGTCTCGCCACTGCAGATTTACAGCCAACACAGCCGGCGTAGCTCCATCAGGGGGAGATTAACAGCATCTGTTTAACATGGTTATGCTCTCTGCCCTGGGCCCTGCCCAGCTATATATATATATATATATATATATATATATATATATATATATATATGTACAGTGCCTTGCGAAAGTATTCGGCCCCCTTGAACTTTGCGACCTTTTGCCACATTTCAGGCTTCAAACATAAAGATATAAAACTGTTTTTTTTGTATCCAAATCCGGCTTTAAACTTCTTCACAACAGTATCTCGGACCTGCCTGATGTGTTCCTTGTTCTTCATGATGCTCTCTGCGTTTTTAACGGACCTCTGAGACTATCACAGTGCAGGTGCATTTATACGGAGACTTGATTACACACAGGTGGATTGTATTTATCATCATTAGTCATTTAGGTCAACATTGGATCATTCAGAGATCCTCGCTGAACTTCTGGAGAGAGTTTGCTGCACTGAAAGTAAAGGGGCTGAATAATTTTGCACGCCCAATTTTTCAGTTTTAGATTTGTTAAAAAAGTTTGAAATATCCAATAAATGTCGTTCCACTTCATGATTGTGTCCCACTTGTTGTTGATTCTTCACACACAAATACAGTTTTATATCTTTATGTTTGAAGCCTGAAATGTGGCAAAAGGTCGCAAAGTTCAAGGGGGCCGAATACTTTCGCAAGGCACTGTATATATATACACATGCGCACGCACACACAGAGACAGTCAGGTGTTTAACATAGTTATGCTCTCTACCCTGGGCCCTGCCCAGCTATATATATACACACACACACTCACACACACACACAGACACACACACACGAATACAGAGACAGACAGGTGTTTATACCCTGGGCTAGGTTGAATACACAGAAACAGATGGACAGACAGACAGACCAATGTAAAGACAGGCATGCAGACAGACCGACCAAGACAGACAGACAGACAGACAGACAAACAAATGGGGATTGGTGTAATCTACACCCAGCTACTTTCAACCTGTCATTTTAGATAACAGAAACGCTCAAGCCCAGGTTAATTTTATTTCTAAGAGGTATTTTATAGGGTAGGGTTAATGCTTCCTCTATATTTAAAACCACATAGCAGAACAGATGTTGCTGCGGCTGTAATAGTCTTAAACACAATTCAGATGGATCCAACACTACAAAAGAATGCAATTTCTCCTTTTTAAGTTTTTGTTTCCAAAGAAGATAAATGATTCTCCACGTGAGATGTGTAAGTGTTATTTTACTGAACAGACTGTGTTCATTAACCTTTGGAGGTAAGAAAAAACACCTTGCAGCATATTTCTCCTCTGTCTGAGACTGCGGTGGCTAATCAAATACACACAGGAGTTTGTCTTCAACCAAACTAACAGTGAAAGACGACAGGAAAGAAAAACAACAACAAAACAATTGGCATGAAATTAACTCGTCAAAGGCGTCGCTCCGCGGAGCGCAAAACAGCCTGGAAGATGATTTATTGTTCTCTTCTTCTTGGGGGGAAGAGAGAGAACGACAGACTGGAAAGGAGAGAGAGAAAGCTCTGCTTTGCGTGCATATTGTATAGATTCAGACGGATGGAGATGTGGCCATCACGACAGCACTTCTGACAATGAAATGTAAATACAGTAGTAGAGGCTGTGGAGAAGATGGTTGACTCTTTAAGAGGTCTCTCTCTCTCTCTCTCTCTCTCTCTCTCTCTATCACCTTTTAATTAAGGGAGCCAGCAACATGGCTCCTGATAATTACTCTGCCCCTCCACCATCAAACAGCACACTGTTTCATTGAAAGCTTCAATGAAGGAATCCTCCATCATTTGCCACTCTCTCTCTTTCTCTCCTTCCTTCCTCTCTTTCTTCTTACCTCTTCATATTCTTCATACACATATTTTTTTCCTGGTGGTCTCATTTGCAGTAGCCAGCTGCTCCGTGATCACTGGTGGGTAGGCTGGCACACAGGCTAGCATAGAACACAGATATTAAAAGCCCCTTTTACCCATCTGTCACCCATCTAATGGCATCTGCCCCTATGAAACAACTGCAGTTGCCATGCCAACAAACACTAGGATGCGAAGCGAACGTGAGCCGGTGTCTGCTCTTTGAATAGGGGAGTTTGTCTCGCTTGGGAGGGAGTTTGGGGGTTCCCCCATTCTAGAATAGGGGTTCGCACAGTTTTGAACAGGGGTTCCCACAGTTTAGAACAGGGGTCCCCACAGTTTAGAACAGGGGTTCCCACAGTTTAGAACAGGGGTTCCCACAGTTTAGAACAGGGGTCCCCACAGTTTAGAACAGGGGTTCCCACAGTTTAGAACAGGGGTTCCCACAGTTTAGAACAGGGGTTCCCACAGTTTAGAACAGGGGTTCCCACAGATTAGAACAGGGGTCCCCACAGTTTAGAACAGGGGTCCCCACAGTTTAGAACAGGGGTCCCCACAGTTTAGAACAGGGGTTCCCACAGTTTAGAACAGGGGTCCCCACAGTTTAGAACAGGGGTTCCCACAGTTTAGAACAGGGGTCCCCACAGTTTAGAACAGGGGTTCCCACAGTTTAGAACAGGGGTTCCCACAGTTTAGAACAGGGGTCCCCACAGTTTAGAACAGGGGTCCCCACAGTTTAGAACAGGGGTTCCCACAGTTTAGTACAGGGGTTCCCACAGTTTAGAACAGGGGTCCCCACAGTTTAGAACAGGGGTTCCCATAGTTTAGAACAGGGGTTCCCACAGTTTAGAACAGGGGTTCCCACAGTTTAGAACAGGGGTTCCCACAGATTAGAACAGGGGTCCCCACAGTTTAGAACAGGGGTCCCCACAGTTTAGAACAGGGGTCCCCACAGTTTAGAACAGGGGTCCCCACAGTTTAGAACAGGGGTCCCCACAGTTTAGAACAGGGGTTCCCATAGTTTAGAACAGGGGTTCCCATAGTTTAGAACAGGGGTTCACAAACTGTTTCACCCAGGCGCTACATCTATTTCCATGAGCACAGTTAATGTTAATGACAAACTGTTAGCATCCCTCTTGTTGGCTGAGAGAACACCCCCTTGCTATTAGACCCCCACGCCCACCTGTTGACCCCTCGTGAACCGGTGTCGAACGCAGTGCTGCATCTCCGCGAGAAAAGCCAGAGGAAGAGGCAGAGCAGCATCACTTCCGATTCACATCAGATGTTATTGCCATAGTTAATAACAGTAACCCATTCTGCTGACGTGATAAAAGCATTTTAGCCAGCCGCAGCGCCAGCCCTGCTGTGCCATCACTGTGCTAGTTCCAGCCATAAATCCGGCCCCTAATGCTATTTTAGCTCTTTATCCTTGACGCGTCGCGCTAGCCCGACACAACGTTTGGAAATATAAATGTGCCTTGTGTATAAATATATAAGGGGATAAATGAGAGTGTTGGAAGTATCGTGAGTTACAGCGGTACGGTAATAAGTGTGATTTACCATGGCTTTAGCCTCCAGTTCCACTGTGACCCACTTTGATTTTGGCGGAGAGAATGAGGGGCTTTGATATTTATACAGATCGGCAGCTCGGCGTTCTACTACTTCTGCCTGGTACAATGCCCCATCATCAGCTCTGTATAGGACTGACACCCTCTCTCTTTTTGTATTCTGTCCACCTATTCTGTTGTTTTTTTCCTCCTCTCTTTCAAACCTCTTCCTTTCACTCCCTTGATTGCTCACTTGTTCCCTCCTTTCCTCTCACCCCCCCCTCCCTCCATCGCTCCCCTCCCTCCCATACCCTCTCTCTCCTCCTCTCTTTTCATACCACGCCTCCCTCCCGACCGCCCGCCCCTCCTCCCATTTCTCTCTCTAAATCAGCCATTTCCTCTCTCTCCATACCCTGAGTCCTCATTAGCTTGGTGCTAATCAACCAGTGCCCATTACCATCCGTTCTCATCCCAGTGGAGCAGTGGTGGTGACAGGAATAAAGAAAAGGGATGGAAATTGGCCCTAATAACATGCATGCAGTTCTACAGGCTTGGGCCATGCTGTAATCAAACGCTGTGAGTGAAAGACAACGAGGCGGAAAGAGGGAGGGAGGGAGAGAGAGAGAGAGAGAGAGGGGGTAGTGTGCTACTCATTTGGGAGTAAGACTGGGGCTGGGTTGAAAGTGAGTGATGAAAGCGGGAGAGTGACCAACAAAATGGGAGCATGCAGATAGAAAATGGTGGCTGTGAAGGAGAAGAGACGTGGGCTGAATCTGCCAAATGGACGACGCTGCAGCACTGGCGACGCTTATAGACAGATACTGATTGGGTGTTGATCATCTCTCGATCCCTATTGGGGGAGTAAGTCAGCGACCTATCAGAGAGAGGACACATACAGTATCTCAACGGGAGAGAATACTAATACAACAGAAGTATGTGGCCAGACTGTAAAGAACTCGATCCTTATGTTTAGACCCCAGAGCCTCCATTCAAATCCTCTTTCAAACTCTTCTCAACAACATCAACAAAGCTCCTCGTCCATATCTGCCTTTCCCAAAAGGACACCATGCAAAAGCAACAACAATGGCAGACATTTTGTACAAATGTCCCCCGCAATCCTCCAGCCCTGACTGTGACGGACTTGGGTCTCTGCAAAGTGAATAGTGAGCAACCAGGACAGAGGCCAAATACTCATTGGCAGCGGGATCACAGGCGGTACATGACAAACGGCCGTGTCATGCATATTGTTGAGACGAGGCGGTCCTGTGCCACACTGCTGTTCGGTTAAGACAGTCAAGTATCTGTGAGGAAAGCATGGGGAGGGAGGGAGGGAGGGAGGGAGGGATGCAGCTTGGAGCCCCACCTTTTTCTTTCTCTCTCCCAGTTACGATCTTCCTCTCTCTCCCTCGCTCACTCTCTCCCGCTTCCTCGCTCTCGCTCCCATTTCTCTTTCTCCCTCCATCTCTTCTGTGCCTCTCCCCCCTCTTTCTCTCTTGTTCCCCCTCTGCATCTCCCCCTTCCTCTGTCTCCTCTCTCTCTCTCTCTCTCTCTCTCTCTCTCTCTCTCTCTATCTCCTCTCTCTCTCTCTCTCTCTCTCTCTCTCTCTCCAGTTGAGCTAACAGGCATGTTCACGTCCTAGGGAACACAACTCACACACCTTTTTATTCCTTATTTTATTCACTGTGTACTGTCATTCTAAGTACACAATTGCACCGAGAGACACAGGCTTTTACACAACCAAACATCTACCTACACGCATGTCCTCAGCGTATTTTAGCATAAACACAAAATGTCATTTCAGCTTTTCTCTCATCCCTAGCTGGAGTGGCGACATACAACTACACTACCCACGATTCCCTGCCTACATCCCTCTGTGTTGCTGTGTAGTTAAGTAGATCCGGACCCCCACATCTTTTTTTTCTTCGCTACCCCGTTCCCTTCCTCCTTTCCTCTCTCCTTCCCTCCATGCATTGGGAAAGAGACTTGGGAAAGGGACTGCACTCCCTCGAATGAGTCTCTCACTCATCCTTCTTCAATCACTGTGCGGATCACTGTGTAATAAAACAATTGGAGAACATTTCAATACCCCCAACCAGCTTGTCACACTGAGGCTGCAGTTTTCTAGTCTAGACCAGTCTTGTGCTATGTGGAAACAGTTAATGGTGCATAGTAAGGAGGAGATGGACGGTTCTGTGGGAATGAGTGCTCAAAGGTTTTTTTAGGTACTCCAGGTAGTCTATTCTCTTTCCATCCCTTCTTTTCTCCTGTACTCTGATCTTTTTGTGATTAGTGAGCCCTTTTCCCTCCTGGTGTTCTCTGTCTCTACCCCTCCTTCTTTCTCTCTTGTACCCCCCCCTCTCTTTCTGCCCCATGCCTCTCACTCTCTCACTCCTCTGCACTCTCGCTCTCCCTCGTCATCTTTCCTCAATTCTCCATCCTTTCCCATTCTCTATTGCTAACACCCCCCCCCTCTCTCTCTCTCTCTCTCTATCCCTCTCTCTCTTTATCTCTCTCTCTCTCTATCCCTCTCTCTATATATCCCTCTCTCTCTCTCTATCCCTCTCTCTCTCTTACTATCCCTCCCTCTCTCTCTCTTCCTATCTCTATCCCTCTCTCTATCCCTCTCTCTTTCTTTCTCTATCCCTCTCTATCCCTCTTTCTCTTACTATCCCTCCCTCTTTCTCTCTCTCTCCCTCTCTCTCTCTCTCTCTCTCTCTCTCTATTCCTCTTTCTTTCTTTCTTTATCCCTCTCTATCCCTCTCTCTCAATCTATCTCTATCCCTCTCTCTCTTACTATCCCTCCCTCTTTCTTTCTCTTTCTCTCACTCTCTCTCTCTCTCTCTCTCTCTCTCTCTCTCTCTCTCTATTCCTCTTTCTTTCTTTCTTTCTCTATCCCTCTCTACCCCTCTCTCTCAATCTATCTCTATCCCTCTCTCTCTTTCTATCCCTCCCTCTTTCTCTCTCTCTCCCTCTCTCTCTCTCTCTCTCTCTCTCTCTCTCTCTCTCTCTCTCTCTCTCTATCCCTATCTCTCTCTATCCCTCTTTCTTTCTTTCTCTATCCCTCTCTATCCATCTCTCTCAATCTATCTCTATCCCTCTCTCTCTCTATCCGTCTCTCTTTCTTTCTCTATCCCTCTCTATCCCTCTCTCTCAATATATATCTCTCTCTTTCTTTCTCTCTCTCTCTCTCTCTCTCTCTCTCTCTCTCTCTCTCTCTCTCTCTCTCTCTCTCTCTCTTACTATCCCTCTCTCTCTCTCTTACTATCTCTCTCTCTCTCTCTCTCTCTCTCTCTCTCTCTCTCCCTCTCTCTCTTACTATCCCGCTCTCTACCATCTCTCTCTCTCTCCCTTACTATACCTCTCTCTCTCTCTCTTACTATCACTGTCTCTCTCTCTCTCTCTCTCTCTCTCTCTATCCCTCTCTCTCTCTTACTATCCCTCTCTCTACCCCCTCTCTCTCTTACTATCCCTCTCTCTCTCTCTCTTACTATCACACTCTCTCTCTCTCTTTATATATATACATATATATATCTCTTACTATCTCTCTCTATATATATAAATATTTCTCTATATCTCTCTCTCTCTCTTACTATCCCCTCTCCCTCCCTCCCTCCCTCCCTCCCCTCTCCCTCTCTCTCTCTCTCTCTCTCTCTCTCTCTCTCTCTCTATCCCTCTCTCTCTCTTACTATCTCTCTCTCTCTCTCTCTCTCTCTCTCCCTCTCTCTCTTACTATCCCACTCTCTACCATCTCTCTCTCTCTCTTACTATACCTCTCTCTCTCTCTCTTACTATCCCTCTCTCTCTCTCTCTCTCTCTCTATCCCTCTCTCTCTCTTACTATCCCTCTCTCTACCCCCCTCTCTCTCTTACTATCCCTCTCTCTCTCTCTCTTATCACACTCTCTCTCTCTCTTTATATATATACATATATATATCTCTTACTATCTCTCTCTATATATATAAATATTTCTCTCTATCCCTCTCTCTCTCTCTCTTACTATCCCCCTCTCCTTCCCTCCCTCTCCCCCCCCCTCTCTCTCTCTCTCTCTCTCTCTCTCTCTCTCTCTCTCTCTCTCTTACTATCCCTCTCTCTCTCTCTTACTATCTCTCTCTCTCTCTCTCCCTCTCTCTCTTACTATCCCGCTTTCTACCATCTCTCTCTCTCTCTCTTACTATACCTCTCTCTCTCTCTCTTACTATCCCTCTCTCTCTCTCTCTCTCTCTCTCTCTATCTCTCTCTCTCTCTCTCTCTCTCTCTCACTATCCCCCTCTCTCTCTCTTACTATCCATCTCTCTCCCTCACTCTCTCTCTCTATCCCCCTCTCTCTCTCTCTCTCTCTATCCCTCTCTCTCTCTTACTATCTCTCTCTCTCTCTCTCTCTCTCTCTCCCTCTCTCTCTTACTATCCCGCTCTCTACCATCTCTCTCTCTCTCTTACTATACCTCTCTCTCTCTCTCTTACTATCCCTTTCTCTCTCTCTCTCTCTCTCTATCCCTCTCTCTCTCTTACTATCCCTCTCTCTACCCCCCTCTCTCTCTTACTATCCCTCTCTCTCTCTACACACTCTCTCTCTCTCTTATATATATACATATATATATCTCTTACTATCTCTCTCTATATATATACATATTTCTCTCTACCTCTCTCTCTCTCTCTTACTATCCCTCTCTCTCTCTCTCTCTCTCTCTCTCTCTCTCTCTCTCTCTCTCTCTCTCACTATCCCCCTCTCTCTCTCTTACTATCTCTCTCTCTCTCCTCCCTCTCTCTCTCTATCCCGCTTTCTACCATCTCTCTCTCTCTCTCTACTATACCTCTCTCTCTACTATCTCTTACTCTCTCTCTCTCTCTCTCTATACTATCCCCCTCTCTCTCTCTTAAATCTCTCTCCCTCATATATCACTATCTCTTACTATATATAAATATATATCACTATCTCTCTAGCTCTCTCTCTCACTATCTCTCTCTCTCTCTCTTACTATCTCTTTCTCTCTCGATCCCTCTCACTTTCTACTATCCCTCTCTCTCTCTTACTATCTCTCTCTCTCTTACTATCCCTCTCTCTCTCTCTCTCTTACTATCCCTCTCTCTCCCTCGCTCTCTCTCTCTCTCTATCCCCCTCTCTCTCTCTCTATCCCTCTCTTACTATCTCTTACTATATATAAATATATATCACTATCTCTCTAGCTCTCTCTCTCACTATCTCTCTCTCTCTCTTACTATCTCTTTCTCTCTCGCTCCCTCTCACTTTCTACTATCCCTCTCTCTCTCTTACTATCTCTCTCTCTCTCTTACTATCCCTCTCTCTCTCTCTCTCTCTATATATATATATATATATATATATCTCACTATCTCTCTCTCTCACTATCTCTCTCTCTCTCTCTCTCTCTATCCCTCTCCCTCTCTTACTATCTCTCTTTCTCTCTACCCCCCTCTCTCTCTCTCTCTCTATCCCTCTCTTACTATCTCTTACTATATATAAATATATATCACTATCTCTCTAGCTCTCTCTCTCTCTCTTACTATCTCTTTCTCTCTCGCTCCCTCTCACTTTCTACTATCCCTCTCTCTCTCTTACTATCTCTCTCTCTCTTACTATCCCTCTCTCTCTCTCTATATATATATATATATCTCACTATCTCTCTCTCTCTCACTATCTCTCTCTCTCTCTCTCTCTCTCTCTCTCTCTCTCTCTCTCTCTCTCTATCCCTCTCCCTCTTACTATCTCTCTCTCTCTCTTACTATCCTTCTCTCTCTATATATATATCTCTCACTATCTCTCTATCTCTCTCTCTCACTATCTCTCTCTCTCTCTCTCTCCTCTCTCTCTTTCTATATCTCTCTTTCTCTCTCACTATCTCTCTCTCTCTCTCTCTATCCCTCTCTCTCTTTCTTACTATCTCTCTCTCTCACTTTCTACTATCCCTCTCTCTCTCTCTTACTCTCTCTCTCTCTCTCTCTCTCTCTCTCTCTCTCTCTCTCTCTCTCTATCCCTCTCTCTTACTATCTCTCTCTCTCTCTCTTTTACTATCCCTCTCTCTCTCGCACTCATAAACATAAATATGGGTTGTATTTACAGTGGTGTTTGTTCTTCACTGGTTGCCTTTTCTTGTGGCAACAGGTCACAAATCTTGCTGCTGTGATGGCACACTGTGGTATTTCACCCAGTAGATATATTATGGGAGTCTATTATGTTTTAAAATGCTTTGTGGGTCTGTGTGATCTGAGGGAAATATGTGTCTCTAATATGGTCATACATTTGTCAAGAAGTTAGGAAGTGCAGTTCAGTTTCCACCTCATTTGTGGGCAGTGTCCACATAGCCTGTCTTCTCTTGAGAGCCATGTCTGCCTACAGCGGCCTTTCTTAATAGCAAGGCGAGTCTGTACATAGCTATCTACATAGCTATCTTTACGTTTGGGTCAGTCACAGTGGTCAGGTATTCTGCCACTGTGTACTCTCTGTTTAAGGCCAAATAGCAATCTAGTTTGCTCAGGTTTTTTGTTAATTCTTTCCAATGTATCAAGTAATTATCTTTTTGTTTTCTCATGATTTGTTTGGGTCTATTGTGTTGCTGTCCTGGGAATCTGTGGGGTCTGTTTCTGTTTGTGAACATAGACCAAGGACCAGCATGCTTAGGGGACTCTTCTCCAGGTTAATCTCTCTGTAGATTATGGCTTTGTTATGGAAGGTTTGGGAATCGCTTCCTTTTAGGTGGTTGTAGAATTTAACGGCTCTTTTCTGGATTTTTATCATTAGCGAGTATCGGCCTAATTCTGCTCTGCATACATTATTTGGTGTTTTACATTTGTCCCATTTTTGTGAATTCTTGGATGGTGAGCGGACCCCATACCTCACATGCATAAAGGGAAATGGGTTCTATAACTGATTCAGGTATTTTTAGCCAGATCCTAATTGGTATGTCAAATTTTATTTTATTTTTGATGGCATAGAAGGCCCTTCTTGCCTTGTCTCAGCTCGATCACAGCTTTGTGGAAGTTACATGTGGAGCTGATGTTTTGGCCAAGGTATGTATCATTTTTTGTGGGCTCTAGGGTCTTTTTTGGAACACCATTATTTTTGTCTTACTGAGATTTACTGTCATGGCTCTGCTATGACATAATCTGTGCAGAAGATCTAGGTGCTGTTGTAGGCCCTCCTTGGTAGGGGACAGAAACACCGGATCATCAGCAAACAGTAGATATTTTACTTCAGATTCTAGTAGGGTGAGGCCGGGTGTTGCAGACTGTTCTCGTGCCCTCGCCAATTCGTTGATATATATGTTGAAGAGGGTGGGGCTTAAGCTACATCCCTGTCTCACCCCACATTTTTTTGCCAATTTGAACTTGTTGTTTGTGTACATGGATTTTATAATGTGTTTCCCCCAACACCACTTTCCATCAATTTGTTTAGCAGACCCTCATTCCAAATTGAGTCAAAGGCTTTTTTCAAGTCAACAAGTCATGAGAAGACTTTGCCTTGTTTTGGTTTGTTTGTATGTCCATTAGGGTGTGTTTATCAATTAGGGTGTGCAGGGTGAATACGTGGTCTGTCGTATGGTAATTTGGTAAAAAGCCAATTTGACGCTTGCTCAGTACATCGTTTTCATATAAGGAAATGTACAAGTCTGCTGTTAATGATAATGCAGAGGATTTTCCCAATGTTGCTGTTGACGCATCAAATTTGTCTCTACTTTTGTGCATTGGGGTTATCAGTCCTTAGTTATAAAAGAAGAAGAAGCCAGATCCAAGAAAGATGTTAAAGAGTTTAAGTATAGCCAATTGGAATTTCTGGTCTGTATATTTTATAATTTCATTGAGGATACCATCAACACCACAGGCCTTTTTTGGGTTGGAGGGTCTGTATTTGTCCTGTAGTTCATTCAATGTAATTGAAGAATCCAGTGGGTTCTGGTAGTCTTTAGTTGTTGATTCTAAGATTTGGATTTGATCATGTATATGTTTTTGCTGTTTGTTCTTTGTTCTTGGTTATAGGCCCAAAAAGATTGAAGAAGTGGTTCATCCATGCATCTTCAGTTACATTGAGCTGATTTCTAACGTGCTGTTCCTTCTTTTTCCATGGTGTATTTCTGTGTTGTTTTCGTGATTCACCATAGTAAAGGCGTAGGCTCAGGATTCTGGGTTTCTGTTTTTGGATGGATAGGTTTCTCAATTTCTTTCTTAGGTTTTTGCATTCTTCATCAAACCATTTGTCATTGTTGTAAATGTTCTTCTGTTTTCTGTTTGACATTTTTAAATTTGATAGGGAAGCTGAGAGGTCAAATATACTGTTAAGGTTTTCTACTGCCAAGTTTACACCTTTACTATTACAGTATGTATGTTTCCACACTACTTCACTTCCATTCATAGCATTTCTTAATAGTATTCAGTTCCAATGGCTTTGATGCCTCATGATTGAGTCTTGCTCTGTTGAAGTAGACTGTGATTCTGCTGTGATCTGATAGGGGTGTCAGTGGGCTGACTGTGAACGCTCTGAGAGACTCTGAGTTGAGGCCAGTGATAAAGTAGTCTACAGTACTACTGCCAAGAGATGAGCTATAAGTGTACCTACCATAGGAGTCCCCTCTAAGCCTACCATTGATTTTGTACATACCCAGTGTGTGACAGAGCTGCAGGAGTTGTGACCCGTTTTTGTTGGTTATGTTGTCATAGTTGTCCCTAGGGGGGCATATGGGGGAGGGAATGTTGTCACTTCCAGGCAAGTGTTTCCCTGTGTGCTCAGGGTGTCCGGTTCTTGTCCAGTTCTGGCATTTAGGTCGCCACAGACTAGTACATGTCCCTGGGCCTGGAAATGATTGATTTCCCCCTCCAGGATGGTGAAGCTGTCTTCCTTAAAGTATGGGGATTCTAGTGGGTGGATATAGGTAGCACACAGGAGGACATTTTTCTATGTTGAGATCATTTCCTTTTGAATTATTAGCCAAATGTAAAATGTTCCTGTTTTGATTAATTTAATAGAGTGAGTTATGTCTGCTCTATATCAAATTAGCATACCCCCTGAGTCCCTTCCCTGTTTCACACCTGGTAGTTTGGTGGATGGGACTACCAGCTCTCTGAAACCTAGAGGGCAAACATTGGGTCCGTCTCCTCAATCCCATGTTCTTGTAGGATGACAATGCTTGTATTTCTGATTTATTTGGTGAAGTCCAGGTTCCTGCTCTTTAGGCCAAAGGCAGATGACCTTAGGCCTTGGATATTCCAGGATGAGATAGTGAAGGCTTTGTGTTCCATAAATTGTCCAATGTTGTTAGTCGTGTGGTTTGGCCTCAGACCAGAAAGTGTAAGCAGAGCCTGCTGAGCATCTGGTACATGCCATCGACTTGGGCTAGTGTAAGAGTGAGGGTTGGGCCTGTTTGCCTGCTCACGGCCTGGGCATATGTGTGACTTTCATGTTGAGGCCCTCTTATCGTACTAGCACACTCTCTCTCTCTTACTATCTCCCTCTCTCTCTCCCTCTATCTCTCTCTCATTATCCCTCTTCCTCTCCCTCTCTCTCTCTATCCCCATAACTCTATCCCTCTCTCTCTCTATCCCTCTCTCTCAGTAACTCTTTCTATCCCTGTTTCTATTCTCTTTCCCTTTCTCTTTCCCTCTCTCTATCCCTCGCTCTCTAGCTCTCTCTCTCTCTCTCTCTCCCTTCTTTCCTTCATTCCTTCCCTGTGTATCACTCTACCTGAGGGGAGGGTCTGGCAGAGAAACTGATATTTGACCGAGTGTCTCATTAGGAACAGCAAGGCCTCCTACAAACCCAGGACAAGCCCGTTGGCTACCTCTGCACTGTGCCAACCATCCGCTGAGAGATGGAGAGAATGAGGTAGGGATGGAGAGGGGGGGGGGGGTGAGGTGAATGAAAAGGGGAGGGAGAGAACGCCAACGGCAGAAAAAGAGAGGGGGAGGAAAGGAGCAGAGGGAGAGAGAGGTCTGGGTCAGCCAATTTTGTCTCTATCGCCTTTTCTCTCTGTAATTGCCTTGTGGTAACAGCAGAAGTAGATGGAGAGGCAGAGAAGGCAGAGAATAAGTGTCAACCCTCTCCCACCGCTGCATCAGTGGGGGTTGGTGTCGTTTAAGATTAGGGAGGATCATTTCATTTTTTTTCATGAGCACGGCCTTATTTCTATTACAGCATATTGGATGACTGTCATTCATATTCCGTTCACCCAGCTCAATGTAACAACGATAGGTTTAGGCTACTACATGATACTTGAATTTGCACTATGCCCATCATGAGGTTGCTACAACCTAGCCTACAGATGGACGTTTATAACGTAGGTACACCGGTCTAGAGACGAATTGGAGTAATCAAGGTGACAGGCAGCGACACATTAAATACCACCTTGCACACTCTTGCCTGCATCTAGCTGATCTAGGTTGTAATCATTAGGGCCAGGACGATGGTGGGTATCGCAATACTCATTAGTATCTGGGCAAAGAAATAAAACACAAAGAGGATTTCACTTCTTTAGAAAAACAGCCCTAGTGTTGGAAACATACATCCTTGTTGTTGTCATCCAGAGTCACGTGTATTTCTTTTCCAAGCTAAAGCACTCAACATTTCATACACATAAGGTTTTTAAAGGACGAAATAGTTTGTTCTGCTTCGTGTTTTTATCGTTCACTTGGGGAAAAAATATTGCGATACTAGTATCGTACTATCCGTTTCTATTGGACAATTCCAGGTAGGTACATACCCGTTTCGTTCCAATTGCTTCCGTTTAAGAAACGTTTTGTAACAGAATCAGCGGAATAAATCTGATCACCAGCACACACAGTTCACTTTCATAGCAGCCAGACAAACAGCATCAAACACATCTAGGCTCTCTCTCCTCCTCTCACATTTTCCCTTCGCTTGTGGACTTCAGTGCACAACACAACAGCTGTCTGTGACCAGGTGAAAAAACCTCTCCAAGCCACACCTTCATACCATAACCGCTACACACAGCCTACATCGTTCTCACCATATTAGCTAATGTCATAGTCAGCATAGATAATAGAACTAACACATTAGTAAACCCACAATCTAATCCATGTGCACATTCACGTATTACAGTGTATAGCAAGCAGTTTAGCATTTACACCAGCAGATGGTGGCAATCAATTAATTCAACCGAACGCTTACCTTGACTCGCAAGAGTTGGAGTGTTGGATAGCCTTAGCCAGCTAACCTCTCTGTTTGAGTCAGGTTGTTGAGTAGGCTAAATTAGCTGCCTTAGCTAGCTAAGTGAAAGTGAAAAAAATACAACTAAATATAGTTCTCTCTATGCTGCATCTCCTTAATTTTTGAAGAAATTAATTTGTTCAAAACTGTTCAACTATTGACTTTCTCTCTCTTTGAGTCAACTACTCACTACATTATGCATTGCAGTGCTAGCTAGCTCTAGCTTTCAGTACTAGATTCATTCGTTGATCCTGTCATTGGATGGACAACATGTCAGTTGATGCTGCAAGAGCTCTGATAGGTTGGAGGACATCCTCCAGAAGTCATCATAATGACTGTGTAAGTCTATGGGAGGGGGTGAGAACCAAGAGCCTTTTGTATTGAAGTCAATGTACCCAGAGGCGGATGGAAAATAGCTGTCCTCCAACCACACTATGCACTCTGTCTGTAGTAGCTGTTGAGGCTACTATAGACCTCCATTGCTAAACAATGTTTTTATCGGTTCTTTGGTGACGTGAATATACAGTATTTATAGTAGTATAGTTTTATCTAAAACGAATAACTTTAATGTTTCACTATTGTTATTCTTCTGAAATTCACTGAGTAGGATCTTCCTCCCCTTCCTCCTCTGAGAAGCCTCCACTGCTCTGCAGTCATCTTAAACATGCCTCTGTCATAGCTGACAACGCTTTGCTCCCTCCCTCTTACCCCATGCTAAAGTCTATACAACATACAGCTGAGATAGACGCCATGTGACTAAATCAGGATCACTGTTTGACAAGCCAATAGAAGGTTCTAGCTATAGGCATTGTCAGAGTGGGGCTTTTGACTGATGGCTGGCCTGCCCTTGCACTATCAGGTTGGGAAGCTATCTCTCTCGCTCTTACACACACACACATACACCCACACCTTTTCTGATGACACAGTCCACAAGACATTTCATCTCACTTGTGAGAAAAGCACCATTGCTTCACTTTTCTGCCAGGAAAATAGCAGGCCAATAATAAGCCAATATCTATTGGCTGAAATACCACATTGTGCCATCACAGCAGCAAGATTTGTGACCTGTTGCCACAAGAAAAGGGCAAACCGTGAACAACAAACACCATTGTAAATACAACCCATATTTATGTTTATTTATTTTCCCTTTTGTACTTTAACTATTTGCACATCATTATAACACTGTAGATAGCCATAATATACCATTTGACATTGTGGCTATTCCTTTGAAACTTGTGAATGTATTGTTTACTGAACCTTACACTTTGGATGGTGTATTTTTGATAGTTTATTTCACTTTTGCTTATCTATTTCACTGTCTTTGGCAATGTAAACACACGTTTCTCAGGCTAACAAAGCCCTTTGAATTGAATTGAATTGGGAGTAAGACGGAGACGGAGAGAAAGGGACAGAGAGAGACAGAGAAAGAAAGAGACAGAGAGAGAGACAGAGAGAGGGGAGAGTGAGAGAGAGGGAGACAGAGAGAGACAGAGAGAGAGGGAGAGTGAGAGAGCGAAAAAGAGCAGGAGATGGGGGAACCACGACATCCTATGCCGCCTCATGTGGGAAGAAGTTAATGTCTCATGGCATCCGTAAAACCTATTTTTTTTATCTGCCCGAGAGAGAGAATGAGACAGGGGATGGAGGATAGAAGGAAGAGAAAGGAAGAGGTGGTCTCTGTATGGAATCAGCTCCATTTGGAATGATCGTCTTAGGACTTTTTTCCTGTGTCCTCACCACATCCCCGGGTGTGGAGAGGCACTGAGGTGAAATAAAGTAATGCAAAGCCCCCCTTTTCAGAGGACATATTGTTTTATTGGACTTGTCAGTAGTGTAGTGTAACTTGTGCTGTGTTTCCAGGGGTATCTCTGTAGCACATGTGTGTTCAAAGTGATGGTACGTAATCATTTGTAGAAATTTAATAGGATATCTTGTTGTACAGGAAACATTTTGTGTTCATCTTTTTTTCCACTGCGAACCGAATTCCAATAAGTGTCAAGATTTGCTGAAGAATGTTCTAGCTACAGTTGAAGTCGGAAGTTTACATCCACTTAGGTTGGAGTCATTAAAACTTGTTTTTCAACAACTCCACAAATTTCTTGTTAACAAACTATAGTTTTGGCTAGTCGGTTAGGACATCTACTTTGTGCATGACACAAGTAATTTTTCCAACAATTCTTGTATCACAATTCAGTGGGTCAGAAGTTTACATACACTAAGGTGACTGTGCCTTTAAACAGCTTGGAAAATTCCAGAAAATGATGACATGGCTTTAGAAGCTTCTGATAGGCTAATTGACATCATTTGAATCAATTGGAGGTGTACCTGTGGATGTATTTCAAGGCATACCTTCAAACTCAGTGCCTCTTTGCTTGACATGGGAAATCAAAAGAAATCAGCTAAGACCCCAGAAAAAGACATTGTAGACCGCCACAAGTCTGGTTCATCCTTTGGAGCAATTTCCAAACGCCTGAAGGTACCATGTTTATCTGTACAAACAATAGTACCCAAGTATAAACACCATGGGACCACGCAGCCGTCATACCGATCAGGAAGAAGACGCGTTCTGCCTCCGAGAGATGAACTTAATTTGGTGCGAAAAGTGCAAATCAATCACAGAACAACAGCCAAGGAACTTGTGAAGATGCTGGAGAAAACGGGTACAAAAGTATCTATATCCACAGTAAAACGAGTCCTATATCGACATAACCTGAAAGGCCGCTCAGCAAGGAAGAAGCCACTGCTCCAAAACCGCCATAAAAAAAGCCAGCCTACGTTTTGCAACTGCACATGGGAACAAAGATTGTACTTTTTGGAGAAATGTCCTCTGGTCTGATGAAACAAAAATATAACTGTTTGGCCATAATGACCATCGTTATGTTTGAAGGAAAAAGGGGAAGCCGAAGAACACCATCCCAACCGTGAAGCACTGGGGTGGCAGCATCATGTTGTAGGGGTGCTTTGCTGCAGGAGCGACTGGTGCACTTCACAAAATAGATGGCATCATGAGGAGGAATATTATGTGGATATATTGAAGCAACATTTCAAGACATCAGTCAGGAAGTTAAAGCTTGGTTGCAAATGGGTCTTCCAAATGGACATTGACCCCAAGCATACTTCCAATGTTGTGGCAAAATGGCTTAAGGACAACAAAGTCAAGGTATTGGAGTGGCCATCACAAAGCCTTGACCTCAATCCCATAGAAAATTTGTGGGCAGAACTGGAAAGCGTGTGCGAGCAAGGAGGCCTTTCAATCCTGACTCGGTTACACCAGCTCTGTCAGAAGGAATGGGACAAAATTCACCCAACTTATTGTGGGAAGCTTGTGGAAGGCTACCCAAAATGTTTGACCCAAGTGAAACAGTTTAAAGGCAATCCTACCAAATACCAATTGAGTGTAGGTAAACTTCTGACCCAGTGGGAATGTGATGAAAGAAATAAAAGCTGAAATAAATCATTCTCTCTATTATTATTCAGACATTTCACATTCTTAAAATAAAGTGGTGATCCTTACTGACCTAAGACAGGGAATATTTACTAGGATTAAATGTCAGAATTTGAGTTTAAATGTATTTGGCTAAGGTGTGTGTCAACTTCTGACTTCAACTGTAAGTACAGACAACAGAAAGGTGTTGTTGCACCAAAAGTAACAAAACTTACTTGAAAGAAACATTTCCAAGACAAATATGGAGAGTGGAGAGACATCAAGGCCTTTATGGTCCTCATCTATGACATTCTCAAAACCAATCTAATACAGTCCTTCAAACATCTGTTACACTGGACATAATTACAATGATAACGGCAGTTCTGTTTTGGAGGGAAAACGTGGTTTTCAGGCAAACGTAGTTTCTCACGGTCGCGTGGCTCCGGTAGAGGCTGTTTCGGAGATGTTGTCGACTCAAATGCAGGATGAAATGTGCGTCACGCCGCCCTCGGTGGCTCGCTAATGAGAGGAATTAGCCGCAGAGCGTACACGGGGCTACGTGCCGAGGAAATTTGTTTTTGTTTATTGGAGGCTAGTTATTCTAGCTCACAAGATGTCTGTGTGCTGCGTGTATACTAGCGTGCCTGACTCATGTCATAAAGTGAAAGTACTGTGTTTTGGAGTTTTTTGGGAGCTTCTTTTTTCAGTTTTATTACCAGGCTGAAAAGGTGTTTACTTTCCTTTTCCATGTTCATGTCACAATATTATACGTTAATGGGACAAGACTTTATGTGTATTTAGTAATACATGGACATAAAGGACACAGTTAAACAAAATTGGATGTTTCAAATGCAATTCTTTACAGTGTTTTTGTGTTTTGGTATTTGCAAAGTTTCTCCTTAGTAGGAAATCGCTTGAGCTTTGAGAAATCCATAATATATTTGTTATCCATCACATCAATGGTTCCTAAGTAGTTTACAAATATGCTGTATAGCTTCTGAACTGGCCTGGAGCTACAGTACATTTTGTGCGCCACTGTTTGACTTTCTTAAACAGGAATCTATCAAAATCCTTTTTATATGGCCATTGTTTTTGACTGATAGTCCCCTCCAGCTATTTCCAAGTGCAGAGGACAAATGACATATGAGAGATGGGACCTGAACATTTACAAACAGTCAACAACATAACCACAGCATAAACATATGGACATGTAATGTATGGAGATCTCAGCTGACACGCCAAGACTGATTCGGCAAGCACTACTTTAGTAAAACAATGGCTGCCTATGGGGGTTTCTGTCCCAGCTGCAGTAGAAAAATATTCCTTCTCCAGCCCCCACCCACCCGCCCACCACCACCAAACACACAACAATCTGTCTTCCTATTCCAGTCAGTGAGCTCAATGTGGCATATGTGATTTCTATATATCCTGCTTCTCAACCCTTTTGCCCTGCCTTCGGCAGTCCCAAATTGGCTGACACGTAGATAAGCTGTGTTTCCACTGGCGGCCATAGACAGCAAATGAGTCTGAGGCGCCAGATGAATAGCTGCCTGATGCCCTTTTAGCTGACTGGCACATCTCTTTATGCTTTGGTTTTGTGTACGTTTCCACAGAGCGGGAAAGCTGCAGTCAATTCTATCAACCCCTATAGACAGCTTTGGAAGGAATAATTGCCCAGCACCATGTGTGTAGAATTACAGATTCATACAGTGGGGCAAAAAAGTATTTAGTCAGCCACCAATTGTGCAAGTTCTCCCACTTAAAAAGATGAGAGGCCTGTAATTTCCATCATAGGTACACTTCAACTATGACAGACAAAATGAAGAAAACAAATCCAGAAAATCACATTGTAGGATTTTTTATGAATTTATTTGCAAATTATGGTGGAAAATAAGTATTTGGTCACCTACAAACAAGCAAGATTTCTGTCTCTCACAGACCTGTAACAACTTCTTCAATAGGTTCCTCTGTCCTCCACTTGTTACCTGTATTAATGGCACCTGTTTGAACTTGTTATCAGTATAAAAGACACCTGTCCACAACTTCAAACAGTCACAATCCAAACTCCACTATGGCCAAGACCAAAGAGCTGTCAAAGGACACCAGAAACAAAATTGTAGACCTGCACCAGGCTGGGAAGACTGAATCTGCAATAGGTAAGCAGCTTGGTTTGAAGAAATCAACTGTGGGAGCAATTATTAGGAAATGGAAGACATACAAGACCACTGATAATCTCCCTCGATCTGGGGCTCCACGCAAGATCTCACCCCGTGGGGTCAAAATGATCACAAGAACGGTGAGCATAAATCCCAGAACCACACAGGGGGACCTAGTGAATGACCTGCAGAGAGCTGGGACCAAAGTAACAAAGCCTACCATCGGTAACACACTAAGCCGCCAGGGACTCAAATCCTGCAGTGCCAGACGTGTCCCCCTGCTTAAGCCAGTACATGTCCAGGCCTGTCTGAAGTTTGCTAGAGAGCATTTGGATGATCCATAAGAAGATTGGGAGAATGTCATATGGTCAGATGAAACCAAATTAGAACTTTTTGGTAAAAACTCAACTCGTCGTGTTTGGAGGACAAAGAATGCTGAGTTGCATCCAAAGAACACCATACCTACTGTGAAGCATGGGGGTGGAAACATCATGCTTTGGGACTGTTTTTCTGCAAAGGGACCAGGACGACTGATCCGTGTAAAGGAAAGAATGAATGGGGCCATGTATCGTGAGATTTTCAGTGAAAACCTCCTTCCATCAGCAAGGGCATTGAAGATGAAACATGGCTGGGTCTTTCAGCATGACAATGATCCCAAACACACGGCCCGGGCAACGAAAGAGTGGCTTCGTAAGAAGCATTTCAAGGTCCTGGAGTGGCCTAGCCAGTCTCCAGATCTCAACCCCATAGAAAATCTTTGGAGGGAGTTGAAAGTCCGTGTTGCCCAGCAACAGCCCCAAAACATCACTGCTCTAGAGGAGATCTGCATGGAGGAATGGGCCAAAATACCATCAACAGTGTGTGAAAACCTTGTGAAGACTTACAGAAAACGTTTGACCTCTGTCATTGCCAACAAAGGGTATATAACAAAGTATTGAGATAAACTTTTGTTATTGACCAAATACTTATTTTCCACCATCATTTGCAAATAAATTCATAAAAAATCCTAGAATGTGATTTTCTGGATTTTTCTTTCTCATTTTGTCTGTCATAGTTGAAGTGTACCTATGATGAAAATTACAGGCCTCTCTCATCTCACTGTACATCAGGATAGACCTTCAGCTTGCACATACATAGCCCGAGGAGAAGCCATCCAGAATGCCTAGGAATCAGTCGTCTTCATCCTGTTGCGTAACGTTGCAACCGGGAGATGCCCTTTAGAAACACTGCGCTGACTTTGTGGCTGTGGTAACTAATGACAACCCAACCATCCAGCCCTCCTCCAGTATTAGTTTTTTCTGCTTGTTTATGTGTTTGTTTATTGCTTCTCCCTCTCTGTTCATATGCCTTATTTACTGTAGTTCAGCCTGGCTGGCTGGTCCACCCTGGCAGAGCCGGCCAACAAACGGAGGGGCTGTGTAACAGCAGCCTGCTATGTACCACTGGCAGAGAGAGTGAGGGAGGGAGGGAAAGAAAGAGGGAAAGGGAGGAAGCGAGAGAGGTGGGAGAATGGGGAAAGAGAGCGAGAAAGGGAGAGAGAGTAAGGGGGGAAAAAGAGAGAGACAGGGGGGATGAGAGAAGATTGGAGAGGATATAAAAGGAGAGAGACCAATGAATTGAGGAAAGCTACAGGGCTGTTTTATTTTTTATTTAACCTTTATTTAATTAGGCAAGTCAGTTAATTAACAACAAATTCTTATTTACAATGACGGCCTACTGGGGAATAGAACAAAAGATTTGTACCTTGTCAGCTCGGGGATTCCATCCAGCAACCTTTCGGCTACTGACTCAACGTTCTAACCAGTAGGCTACCTGAACCAGTAGGCTACCTGAACCAATCACTACTAGGTTTAATGGAAGGATAGATTTGAGAGAAGGAGAGAGGGATGCTTCCAGCTAAATGTTCTGGTTCAAGACACGCCACAGTGAATCTCCTTCCCTGTTCCCCTTTGCGCTCCTTTGTTCGGGCTGTATCTGTCCCATTATTGTTTTTGCTCAATTCGTTTTTCATTGAAGGGGTCAGTCCGTTGGACAGACAGTCGTTTTGACTTCCTATCTTCGGCTCCTCTGCCTTTGGCAGGCCTCGCTGTTACGAAATATCCTCCTTTGACAGGCGTGGAGGCTCCAGGCGATGACATTTCAGATGGCTGACCACTGCCCTATGTGGTCTTTGGTTGCGGACAGCTTTGAAATGCTTTCAACATCTGTCCCCACCTAACCCCCCTGTCCAAACTTATTTCAATAGTATCCACACTAAAGGTATCTAGGTGGTTTTAACCCCTCTGTGACCACAGTCGATGAGGTCACTCGGGTCAACCTGAACCTCAGGATCTCCTTACCGTACCGTGTGGGTGAGTGAAAAGTCATTCACCAGCCATATTTAGTAATGGGATGCAAAATGCATTTCCTATGGCCAGAAATTGTTTCCACTCACAGGGCATTTTTTCATGGAGGCTTCAGCAACGGCAAACAGCTTTCATCCAGAACAGCTGTGCAGAAGCCCAAACCCCATGTTGATTGACCCACGTATGAAAGCTCATCTTGTTCATGTGTCAGACCCAACACACTCACTCAAACACACAAACGCAGTCACGAACACACACACACACACACACGCACACGCACACACACACAGCATCCGTCCGTCAGTCTTCCTTTCATCTCTTCACTCTTCATCCCCAAACGCCTTTGAAGTGGGACGCCCTGCAGTCTGTAGAATATATAGTACAGAGGAATGAAAAGCACACACACCTCTCTCTCTCTCTCTCTCATCTCTCTATCTCTCTCTCTCTCTCTCTCTCTCTCTCTCTCTCTATCTCTCTCTCGCTCTCTCTCTCTTTCTCTCTCTTCTTCATCTACTCGCCCACCTCACTCCGTCCACTCCCTCTCCATCCATAACATCCTGTAACCTTGTCTGAGACTGAAGGTCATTAGCACTGGCTTCGACCATTACACACTCCATCCCAGCCACCATTAATAGTACATGTAGTATGATATGCTACGTTTTGTATATGGTATGTATTCTTTTGTGGATGTCCATCATCCATGTCGTATGATTCAGTGCCTTCGGGGAAGTATTCAGACCCCTTGATTTTTTTTCTACATTTTGTTAGGTTACAGCCTTTTTTTTGTTTACAGGCAAAATGGCTTAAAGGACAACAAAGTCAAAGTATTGGAGTGGCCATCACAAAGCCTTGACCTCAGTCCCATAGAACATTTGTGGTGATCCTAACTGACCTAAGACAGGGAATTTTTACTAATATCAAATGTCAGTAATTGTGAAAAACTGAGTTTAAATGTCTTTGGCTAAGGTGTGTGTAAACTTCCGACTTCAACTGTAAGTATTCAGACCCTTAACTCAGGACTATGTTGGACTGCCGTTTGCAGTGATTACAGCCTTGAGTCTTCTTGGGTATGATGCTAGAGGCTTGGCACACCTGCATTTGGGGAGTTTCTCCCATTCTTCTCTGCAGATTGGATGGGGAACGTTGCTTGCACAGTTATTTTCAGGTCTCTCCAGAGATATTCAATCAGGTTTAAGTCCGGGCTCTGGCTGGGCCACTCAGGTACATTGAGACTTGTTCCATTGAGACTTTGCCCCAGTCTGAGGTCCTGAGAGCTCTGGAGCAGGTTTTCATCAAGGATCTCTCTGTACTTTGCTCCTTTCATGTTTGCCTTGATCCTGACTAGTCTCCCAGTCCCTGCCGCTGAAAAATATTCTCACTGCATTATCCTGCCGCCACCATGCTTCACCGTAGTGATGGTGCCAGGTTTCCTCCAGATGTGACGCTTGGCATTCAGGCCAAATAGTTCAATCTTGGTTTCATCAGACCAGAGAATCTTGTTTCTCATGGTCTGAGAGTCTTTAGGTGTCTTTTGACAAACTCCAGAGGGCTGTCATGTGCCTTTTACTGAGGAGTGACTTCCCTCTGGCCACTCTACCATGAAGGCCTGATTGGTGGAGTGTGCAGAGATGGTTGTCCTTCTGGAAGGTTCTCCCTTCTCCACAGTTGAACTCTAGATCTCTGTCAGAGTGACCATCAGGTTATTGGTCACCTCCCTGACCAAGGGCCTTCTCCCCCCGATTGCTCAGTTTGGCCAGACGGCCAGCTCTGGGAAGAGTCTTGGTGGTTCCAAAGTTCTTCCACTGCGTTCTTGGTGACCTTCAATGCCCAGATCTGTGCCTCGACACAATCCTGTCTCGGAGCTCTATGGACAATTCCGTCAAACCTCATGGCTTGGTTTTTTCTCTAACATGCACTGTCAACTATGGGACCTTATATATAGGGGTGTGCCATTCCAAATCATGTCCAATCAATTGAATTTACCACAGGTGGACTCCAAACAAGTTGTAGAAACATCTCAAGGATGATCAATGGAAACAGGATGCCACTGAGCTCAATTTGGAGTCTCATAGGGTTTGAAACTTATGTAAATAAGGTTTTGTGTTTATATATATATATATATATATATATATATATATATATATATATATATATATATATATATATATATATATATACACTTGCAAACATTTCGAAAATCCTATTTTCACATTGTCATTATAGGGTATTATGTGAAGATTTCTGAGGAATTGTTTTTATTTAATCCATTTTAGAATGATGCTGTAACATAACAAAATGTCGAAAAGGTCAAGGGGTCTGAATACTTTCCGAAGACACTATATATTACGAATTTCAATTCGTATGATACAGTATGTTTTGAATTTGCAATACCTATATGTTGCAAATTCCAATTTGTTATTTCTAACCTTAGCTCGGTGACTAATGTTAATTCGGGTAGGGGTTAGGGTTAGGGGTTGGATTAGCTAACAGTTACATAGTAGATACAAGTAGTAAGTAGTTGCAAAGTTGCTAATTAGCAAAAGTGCTGAAGTTGTCTGTGATTCGAACACACAACCTTTGGGTTCCTAGATGTTTAAGGCTAATTTCATTTATGAAATCAATGAGCTATACGCTTTTATAAGCTACTGGGAGAGCCAAGAGTCTCTTTAAAATTGAATATGATTTGCAAAATAGACACTAGGAGCTAGCTTTCTTCCGTACGGCTGAGTACTTGTTATTTAGGCCACAGTACAAGACGAGTCCATTTTCCTACTTTTCTCCATCACAATACCCTTTTAATGTGAGTTTTCCCATAATAGAGTGATGGATGTGTTGTTGTGCATTGTGAACTTTACGCTCCTCAAATTTTCACAAGGCTGGTTCCAACGAGGTGAGACGCTTTTTTCATAAGGTCACCAATGGAGAGATGGAGCGACAGGTGCAAGTCATTAGCCCTCGTTTGTTTTCTTACACCGGAGGGTAATTAGTATGATGTTAATGCTAATTTGCCCCGCGGTGCGCTAACAAGAAGAGCACAAATCGCCGAGGCAACCACCACAGGGGTGTATCTTCTCAGATATAGGGAAGAACAAAGAATCCTGACCTTTCCAGAGTCTTGCATAATAATGATGGCACCGTGCTGGAGACGTTGGTGTCTCGCTTTAACTCTTCCCTGTGTCTCGTTGACTCTGGTTCGTCCAATGAGCCACATGTAGAAGGAACCCTTTTCCTACCTCTGCCCGCAAGATGCTGTCTGTTCCCGCCATTGACATAATCAGAGGTACCTGAAACCTGGCTTATATCACATTTCTCGTTATTTTCCCCCCCAAAAATCTATCATTCGCTGTGAATGTGTGGTGCGCTGTAGCCTGTGAATGTGAGGAATAATTAGGCTGGGAGAGTCCAAGGGCTGAACCTCTGTTTGCCCCGGAATCTTTGATTGGCAGGTTATTAGGAGCCCGGCAAGAATGTTCCTGCAGCTGTGTAGTGGGAGGGTGGGGTTGTGTGTGTGTGTGGTTTGATTCGGGAGGGCGCGTGTGACTGTCGGTGATTACATCTTTGAGTCGGCCCATTATCACTCTCAATGTGGCATTCCAGAGACGCCCCCAGAGCTATCGCACGTGTCATCGGGCAGAAGTGCATTTTTTGGCATAATCGATAAGCAGTCCTCGTAACGTATCCGGGCTACCTATCAGCGTCCTACCTATCAACCCTCAGAGAGAAGTTCCCCTTATCTGCATGTAAAACTGTTTGTCTCTGACCTCCTTTCCATCCCTCCTTTGCTGGTCCTCCCGTACATCCCTTTATCCCATTCTCTCCATTTTGTGACACAGTGGAAGAGCAGGGTCTCGAGCAGTTTGCCAAAAACCCAAGCTAGTGAATTCTTGCAGCCCAAAACTTGTTTGTAGAATCAATGGAGCACTCCTGTGCCTCCATACCATTGCGATACAGGTGTTATTTTCTCTCAGTTCCATTGGTCGTCATGGCCAGTGTTGCGTCAAACTGCTCTTTAGAGCAGAATCTAAAGAGCAGTGTGGCCACCATAGGGGTGGACCAGAAAGTTAATTCTGCAATGCAATCAAATTGGGCTTGAGAACTGCACACACACACACACACACAGTATTCCACACACACTCTGTCCCACCCCATCAGAGTAAAAGGCCAGGCTTCCTCAGACTATTTTCACGCTAGATAATATGGGCCAATCTCTTACCCGCAGCCGTTACATTTTTTTTTATGGGCCTACAGAGAAATAGCTATCTGACACAATCAACCCCGCATCAGTGGCAGTCGCTGGAGTAGATTGTCAAACTGCCAAAGGTGTGTGTGCGTGTATGTGAGTGAGTGTGTGTGAGCACACACAGTACCAGTCAAAAGTTTGGACACACCTAACTCATTCAAGGGTTTTTCTTTATTCTTACTCTTTTCTACATTGTATAATAATACTGAAGACATCACAACTATGAAATAACACATATGGAATCATGTAGTAACCAAAAAAGTGTTTAACAAATCAAAATATATTTTATACTCTTCAAACTCTCTTTATACTCTCTCTTTGCCTTGATAACAGCTTTGCACACTCTTGGCATTTTCTCATCCAGATTCTAGAGGTAGTCACCTGGAATGCATTTCAATTAACAGGTGTGCCTTGTTAAAAGTTCATCTGTGGAATTTCTTTCCTTCCTAATGCGTTTGAGCTAATCAGTTGTGTTGTGACAAGGTAGGGGTGGTATACTGAAGATAGCCCTATTTGGTAAAAGACCAAGTCCATCATATTATGGCAAGACATGAAGGTCATTCAATACAGAACATTTCAAGAACTTTGTGCAGTCGCAAAAATCCTCAAGCGCTACGATGAAACTGTCTCTCATGAGGACCGCCACAGGAAAGGAAGATAGTTACCTCTACTGCAGAGGATAAGTTCATTAGAGTTACCAGCCTCAGAAATTGCAGCACAAATAAATGCTTCACAGAGTTCAAGTAACAGACACATCTCAACATCAACTGTTCAAAGGAGACTGCGTGAATCAGGCCTTCATGGTCGAATTGCTGCAAAGAAACCACTACTAAAGGACACCAATAAGAAGAAGAGACTTGCTTGGGCCAAGAAACACGAGCAATGGACATTAGACCGGTGGAAAATCCAAATGTGAGATTTTTGGTTCCAACCGCCGTGTCTTTGTGAGACACAGAGTAGGGGCTGGATGATCTCTGCATTTGTGGATCCACTGTGAAGCATGGAGGAGGAGGTGGGATGGTGCTTTGCTAGTGACACTGTTGGTGATTTATTTAGAATTCAAGACACACTTAACCAGCATGACTACCACAGCATTCTGCAGTGATACACCATCCCATCTGATTTGCGCTTAGTGGGACTATCATTTGTTTTTCAACAGGACAATGACCCAACACACCTCTAGGCCGTGTAAAGGCTATTTTACCAAGAAGGAGAGTGATGGAGTGTTGCATCAGATGACCTGGCCTCCACAATCACCCGACCTCAACCCATTTGAGTTGGACCACAGAGTGGACCATGAGTTGGACCACAGAATGAAGGAAAAGCAGCCAATAAGTGCTCAGCATATGTGTGAACTCCTTCAAGACTGTTGAAAAAGTATTCCAGGTGAAGCTGGTTGAGAGAATGCCAAGAGTGTGCAAAGCTGTCATCAAGGCAAAAGGGTGCTACTTTGAAGCATCTCAAATATAAATTAGATTCGGATTTGTTTTAACACTTTTTGGGGGGTTACTTCATGATTCCATATGTGTTATTTCATAGTTTTGATGTCTTCACTATTATTCTACAATGTAGAAAATAGTACAAATAAAGAAAAACCCTTGAATGAGTAGGTGTGTCCAAACATTTGACTGGTACTGCGTGTGTGCTCGCGTGTTTCTGTTGTATCTGTTCACGTTGAGATCAACAGAGTTTGCGTTGGACAATGTCCTTTCTGCAATGTATCCAGTCAACCATTGGTTCTGAAGAGAAGTTTCACAATCTTTTGCAATGTTTCTGTCTGCTCTCAAAAGGTATCAGCATAGCAGTGTAACTCCCTTTGTCACACGGACTAACTACACCAACAACTCACTTAGTTCATTTATGAACAGAAACAGCGACAGAGAGGGTTTGAGGACTGAGTCTGAAGAGACACTTTCTTGTTTTTCTGTCTAGCCACTGTTAAATATAGAAACAGTGTTGTTGTTGTTCCAGTTACGGGATTAACTTGTCCTTCGTCACTGTGAGTCATCAGAAAGGCTGAATCACACAATTACATAGAACATTAAAATTAATGAAGTCTTTTGACATAAGCCACAGTGTTATACATCATGTATATGGGCTGAATGCAGTAGACGTTGGTCTGTCGGGGATGAAAGAGATCTAGTGCGGTCTTGCCGTCTTGCTGTGTGTCTGTGATGACCTGTTTATTTTATACCTGTTGTGGGGAAAAAGTGTCCCAGAATGCTTTAGCCCACATCAATGGCTATTCACAGAGAGTGTCCAATAGAACAAACCTCACCACACACACGACACACTCCACCTGCCCTGTATAGGGAAAATTAAAATCAATCTGCTTTTCCATTACACGTTTGATTCGGGGGGGCGCTTTCTGATTATTTTTCCACCGGCCACGACCAAAAATAAAATGTTATTTTTCTTCCAATCCAAATGACCAAACTGGCCCCGAAAATGGAAATAATAATCAACGGGCATCCTGAGATGTTTGATCTATCCTCATGCCTCTCTGTTCCAGGTAGAGAGCATTGATTGGCAGACATCGATCCCAACTCGAGCTAATTGGACAAACGCATTCAATATTTAGCTCTTTTTTTTTTCAGTCTGCAAAATAAACATAAGTGCCACGGTGTGTTTCCATCATTATTGTTGTTCCAGTGAAACAGAGAGAACAGATTGCTTGATTAGAGGCAGGCCGGTCAAGGTCAGTGGAAAATCCATAGTCTACCCCGAGTTTTGTTTGCCGAGGGAAGTCTCCCAAGGCCTTATTCATTTAGTTTTAACTCCAGTCTTAAGTATCACATGGGCAGTGTGGAGACTTAGGGAGTTATGCAGATAGCTCAGCCTCTCTCCCGGACTGTCTCCATCTCCTTTTATCTCTCTCGGCAGCTAGGTTTCCGTCTAATTGGCGCCAGATTTTCATGCAAATATTAAAAAATTTGCATGAAGAAATAATGCGCGTTTTCCCACCAGTGGTGTGTTTCCACCAAACTGACTTGTTGTGGATAACAAAAATCAGTGAGAGATGACGTAGTTGCACACAAAATGTACCTTTTCACTTAAGTTTTCATATACCGAATAAAAGTTTTTTCACCTCTACCGATGGTTTTGTAAAACAAAAACTGTCGTGTTGAATAGCAAATGTGTCTACTCCTGGTCTTGGCACCTGAGCATCAGCCAACAGCTCACAGATACAGTGCGGGTAGGGTAGTCTACATGATACGATTATTATGGATAGTATTTGTATTTGTCAAACGACAGGCAAGCAACAATCCTCATGTCTGTCACCAGAATAAGACCCTCGAAATGTATTGGAAAGGAGCATCGAGATCAACTTGCACTTCCACCACTCTGTGACGTTCGTCGTAACTTATTTCATCTGTAGCCTAATAAAGTGCATGGTTTCCCGAGTCGTAGTGGGAGGACCACACACCATATCACCGCGTGATTCCAACTTTATTATGATGGTTGTTATGTCAAAATTTGCGCTTAAAGGCGTTCCAACTACCATTTCTCGCAAAATTCATTTTCACAGACACAAAAACATCCCACTATCTCGAACAATCAAAATATCTGTCGCCATTTATACAATTGTACTGAAACAAACCGTTTCCATCCCAGCTGTCGTGATTTGTATACGGTATGACTGTACTCGCATAAAAACTGTGGATGGAAATACAGTTAGTTTCTCTCTCTCTCCTTTCCTATCTCTCTCATATTATTGTTCTCTCTCTCTCTCCTCTCCTATCTCTCTTATTATTGTTCTCTCTCTCTCCTTTCCTATCTCTCTTGTATTATTGTTCTCTCTCTCTCTCCTTTCCTATCTCTCTCTTATTATTGTTCTCTCTCTCTCTCTCCTTTCCTATCTCTATCGTATTATTGTTCTCTCTCTCTCTCCTCTCCTATCTCTCTCGTATTATTGTTCTCTCTCTCTCTCCTCTCCTATCTCTCTCGTATTATTGTTCTCTCTCTCTCTCCTTTCCTATCTCTCTCGTATTATTGTTCTCTCTCTCTCTCTCCTTTCCTATCTATCTCGTATTATTGTTCTCTCTCTCCTCTCCTATCTCTCTCGTATTATTGTTCTCTCTCTCTCCTATCTCTCTCGTATTATTGTTCTCTCTCTCTCTCTCCTTTCCTATCTCTCTCGTATTATTGTTCTCTCTCTCTCTCCTCTCCTATCTCTCTTATTATTGTTCTCTCTCTCTCTCTCCTTTCCTATCTCTCTCGTATTATTGTTCTCTCTCTCTCTCCTCTCCTATCTCTCGTATTATTGTTCTCTCTCTCTCCTCTCCTATCTCTCTCGTATTTATGTTCTCTCTCTCTCTCCTCTCCTATCTCTCTTATTATTGTTCTCTCTCTCTCTCCTTTCCTATCTCTCTCGTATTATTGTTCTCTCTCTCTCTCTCTCCTCTCCTATCTCTCTTATTATTGTTCTCTCTCTCTCTCTCCTTTCCTATCTCTCTTGTATTATTGTTCTCTCTCTCTCCTTTCCTATCTCTCTCGTATTATTGTTCTCTCTCTCTCTCCTCTCCTATCTCTCTCGTATTATAGTTCTCTCTCTCTCTCCTTTCCTATCTCTCTCGTATTATTTTTTTCTCTCTCTCCTTTCCTATCTCTCTCCTATTATTGTTATCTCTCTCTCTCCTTTCCTATCTCTCTCCTATTATTGTTATCTCTCTCTCTCCTTTCCTATCTCTCTCCTATTATTGTTCTCTCTCTCTCTCCTTTCCTATCTCTCTCCTATTATTGTTCTCTCTCTCTCTCCTTTCCTATCTCTCTCGTATTATTGTTCTCTCTCTCTCTCCTCTCCTATCTCTCTCGTATTATTGTTCTCTCTCTCTCTCCTCTCCTATCTCTCTCGTATTATTGTTCTCTCTCTCTCTCCTTTCCTATCTCTCTCGTATTATTGTTCTCTCTCTCTCTCTCCTTTCCTATCTATCTCGTATTATTGTTCTCTCTCTCTCTCTCCTCTCCTATCTCTCTCGTATTATTGTTCTCTCTCTCTCCTCTCTTATCTCTCTCGTATTATTGTTCTCGCTCTCTCTTTCCTTTCCTATCTCTCTCGTATTATTGTTCTCTCTCTCTCTTCTCTCCTATCTCTCGTATTATTGTTCTCTCTCTCTCCTCTCCTATCTCTCTCGTATTTATGTTCTCTCTCTCTCTCCTCTCCTATCTCTCTTATTATTGTTCTCTCTCTCTCTCCTTTCCTATCTCTCTCGTATTATTGTTCTCTCTCTCTCTCCTCTCCTATCTCTCTTATTATTGTTCTCTCTCTCTCTCTCCTTTCCTATCTCTCTTGTATTATTGTTCTCTCTCTCTCTCCTTTCCTATCTCTCTCGTATTATTGTTCTCTCTCTCTCTCCTCTCCTATCTCTCTCGTATTATTGTTCTCTCTCTCTCTCCTTTCCTATCTCTCTCGTATTATTTTTTTCTCTCTCTCCTTTCCTATCTCTCTCCTATTATTGTTCTCTCTCTCTCTCCTTTCCTATCTCTCTCCTATTATTGTTATCTCTCTCTCTCCTTTCCTATCTCTCTCCTATTATTGTTCTCTCTCTCTCTCCTGCTTCCCCTCTCCCACTCTTTTGCTATCATTTCCTCTCGCGTTCCCTCTTCTACCCCTTCCATCTCCCTCCACGTCTCACGTCTACACCTCTTTCTTACCCCATCCCTGGTGTGTAGAAAAGGGAGAGGTGGTTGGTGGTTAGCATGGCTCTGCATGCATTGTCTCTGCACCAATGGTCGAGCAGACCTGGAGCAGGTGTTGGGTGTCTCTGAAACACTAAGACGTGGGCTCAGTCAGGGAGAACCTGCCAGACTACCTCATTAGATGCCTCGTCACCTCTTTGTCTCTTCGCTTAGTGGGCTGCTGCAGGGTCGCCGTAACAGCAGGTGGCCACCACTTCTGCAGACAGCCGGCCTGCCGCCACACAGGACAAGGACTAAAGAAAATAAACTGGAAAAAATCATACACTTAGAGGGGGGAGTGGAAATAAAGTTTATTTTAAGATTATTTGGCAAAAGGTACTTTGCAGCTTTTGAGTTTGTGCTATTACGGTGGTAGGAGGTGTTGAATTGAAGAGATGTTCATCTCTTTGCTCTGGGCATGACATCTGGAATTAAATTGCTAATAGAGTATGCAATGTTGGTTTACTGTGATATGAGTAAACTGAGATGCAGATATTCTAAATATAAGCGTCCTCTCACTGTCAACTGCGTTTATTTTCAGCCAACTTAACATGTGTAAATATTTGTATGAACATAACAAGATTCAACAACTGAGACATAAACTGAACAAGTTCCACAGACACGTGACTAACAGAAATGGAATAATGTGTCCCTGAAAAAAGGGGGATTCAAAATCAAAAGTAACAGTCAGTATCTAGTGTGGCCACCAGCTGCATTAAGTACTGCAGTGCATCTCCTCCTCATGGCCTGCACCAGATTTGCCAGTTCTTGCTGTGAGATGTTACCCCACTCTTCCACCAAGGCACCTGCAAGTTCCCGGACATTTCTGGGCGGAATGGCCCTAGACTTCACCTTTCGATCCAACAGGTCCCAGGCGTGCTCATTGGGATTGAGATCCGGGCTCTTCCCTGGCCATGGCAGAACACTGACATTCCTGTCTTGCAGGAAATCACTCACAGAACGAGCAGAATGGCTGGTGGCAGGGTGAACCTGCAGGAAGGGTACCTCATGAGGGAGAAGGATGTCTTCCCTGTAACGCACAGCGTTGAGATGACAACAAGCTCAGTCCGGTGACACTGCCCCAGACCATGATGGACCCTCCACCCTCAAATCAATCCCGCTCCAGAGTACAGGCCTTGGTGTAACGCACATTCCTTCGACGATAAACGTGAATCCGACCATCACCCCTGGTGAGACAAAACCGCGACTCATCAGTGAAGAGCACTTTTTGTCAGTCCTGTCTGGTCCCTCGACGGTGGGTTTGTGCCCAAAGGCGACGTTGTTGCTGGTGATGTCTGGTGAGGACCTGCCTTACAACAGGCCTACAAGCCCTCATTCCAGCCTCTCTCAGCCTATTGCGGACAATCTGAGCACTGATGGAGGGATTGTGTGTTCCTGGTGTAACTCGGGCAGTTGTTGCCATCCTGTACCTGTCCCGCAGGTGTGATGTTTGGATGTACCGTTCCTGTGCAGGTGTTGTTATATGTGGTCTGCCATTGTGAGGTCGATCAGCTGTCCGTCCTGTCTTCCTGTAGCGCTGTCTTAGGCATCTCACAGTACGGACATTGTCATTCATTTCCCTGGCCACTGCAGTCTCATGCCTCCTTGCAGCACCCCTAAGGCACATTCACGCAGATGAGCAGGGACCCTGGGCATCTTTCTTTTGGTGTTTTTCAGAGTCAGTAGAAAGGCCTCTTTAGTGTCCTAAGTTTTCATAACTGTGACCTTAATTGCCTACCGCCTGTAAGCTGTGAGTGTCTTAACGACCGTTCCACAGGTGCATGTTCATTAATTGTTTATGGTTCATTGAACAAGCATGGGAAACAGTGTTTAAACCCTTTACTATGAAGATCTGTGAAGTTATTTAGATTTTTACAAATTATCTTTGAAAGACAGGGTCCTGAAAAGGGACGTTTCTTTTTTGCTGAGTTTATATGAGGTGGGAATTTTCTGTCTTCAGTTATCATCATCATCATCATCATCATCATCCTCATCCTCACCATCGTCCTTTCTATTGATTTATTGACAATGCTCTGCATTCTACCCTGACAAATTGAGAAAGAGCGGTATTGATTGTAAAACTTTGCTCTGGGAATGACGTCTGGAATTGTCTATGGATTGCATAGTGTTGATTTAATGTTAGGGTTAATGACTCTTTGTCATCTTCATCCTCATCATCATCATCATTTACATTTATCCCACAATGCTCTGCATTCTTCCCTGCCAGATAGAGGAGGGGAGAAATCGAAACCCTTTGTTGTGCATCTTTTTCCTCTAAGACGTTTTTTTCATGCTGTGGGCTAGTTATAGTATTTCAGTCACGCATCTTGTTTGTTTAGAAAAGAAAATTAGATTGGAAGGCTGGGACCCAGAGAGCCGAGGCATCACGTGCCTCATGCTGAAGCAAATAGAGGGGGGGGGGGGGACTCACACCTGAGCGGGGGAGCTGCTGATACTATTACAGCCTCTGTTCCTCAATCTCTCTGCAACATGGCTGCCTTCCTACCGACAGCCATTTTAGAGCAGTTTCCTTCCATGTATCTCCTCTCATCTTGAACTGCCCTAATGCCTTTGAGCAGGAACACTACAACAGAACAGAGTGGTGTAGTGGTGGAACAGATGAACACTCTGCCTCGAACTGTTCTCGCACTGCCTTCATCACTTCCAACCATTGCGTCTCACACCTCGTCGCCACCCCCTTTCCTAATTTCTTTCCCTCCCTCCTCTTCCTCGCCCATCCCTCCTCTTCCTCCTCCCTCTCTCCGCCTGCTCTTCTGTCTCCACTGCCACGCAGAGATAATTAGTCAGCGCCAGAAGAATACAACCAGGAGAAAGGGGAATTGGACTTGCCACGTTACTCTGTAGAAACGGAATGATTTTGATGTGAGAGAATAGGCTCTGTCCCAGAAAGCACTGCTTTGTGTGTGCCAGATTAGGGAAGACATACATGCTATGGCTCAACAGCAGACAACGACAAGCACCTACCTTAAACCAAAGCTTTGTTTTCGATAGTTTGTTCTTTGGCTTTGACCTTCCACTGCACCACATGATATAGGTCTATGGAATAGTATCCATCATATATGACACATTGGCCCTCTTCTGTCCACAGCTGGGACAACCTACATCTTCGGGAGAGGAGGAGCCCTCATCACATACACCTGGCCCCCCAACGACCGGCCGAGCACACGGGCAGACCGGCTGGCGGTGGGATTCAGCACGCAGCTGAAGGAGGCCGTGCTGGTCAGGGTGGAAAGCGCAGAGGGACTGGGAGACTACCTGGAGCTGCACATAGTAAGTGACTACCTGCGGAACTGCAAGGGGTGATATAAGGGGGCATGGGTGGGGAGTTGGAGGCGGGAAGTCATTGGTGGACGAGTACATTGGTTTGCCTACTGGTGGGTTGAGTGTGTTGGAGGGACATACAGTTTAAGGGAACAGTAAATTGGAGGGACACTTATTTGGAGGGACAGCATGTGTCAAGAGATGGCTGGGGTTGAAGGGGTACACGGGGACTGGGGACAGTGGGGATGTGGTTGAGACACATTGAGGAGTGGTAGGTTGAGCTCATATGGTCCAAAGTTGGAGATGTACAGGTGAAAGTAACTACTCAAAGAACGATCATTGAGCAGGTCTTTACATCTCATTCACTCTTACCGAACAAGTAATTACTCCATCCCTGCCACTATGACTCTCATATAGTCTAGGTAAAAGGCATTTTAAAGAGAACCCTGCCTAAGGATAACTTTATAAGGCAATTAAAGGACATCGGGCATTTTAAAAAGGCATTAATGCTGCCTGTAAATGGCTCGTTGACCCATGTGATCCCTGCCTACCGAAGAGATTCAAAGCCCATATTATTATTTTAATGGATGCCTTTCTGTTAATTATCTGCTCCCTGCCGAACCCACTGACTCTGTTCCTCTCAGCATGTCACCGGTGTCAAACACACACACACACACACACACACACACACACACACACACACGCACTTCGCCTGCAGCTATAAAGAGAGGCTTGTGCCAGCTGCTCTGCTAGCCAATGCCTGTGCTTTTACGGTCTCTGTCTCCATGCTGCCTCTCTCACTCAGGGCTCACACTGACTAACTACAGCCTTCAAGGCAGAGTGGTAACAGTGTTATTTTGCCCTCTCCTCTCCTCTTTTCATCTCCATCCTCATTCTCCCTATTTCAGCTTTCCTTAAAACCTGTAAAAACACAACCTAGGTTTTAGGTTTTCTGAAAGAAGGCTGTAAGACAATGAATTGACAAGGAAAGTATGAAATGGACAGCTCTGCTCGAGTATGAAGATGAAATTGACAGTCATTAAAATAGAAAGAAACACACTCAACATGTCCATAAATCATTTATCAGCGACTCGGATTATCGAGGCGGAGAGTGTTGGAAAGGTTTTTCAAATACTGAGAGGACCTAGTATAATTTGAATGCATGTTAAAAAAAAACAACAACAAAAAACAGCTGGGCTATAAAGGAAGATTATACCATGATGCCAGATTGGAGTGGAATGGCACATTGTCCATTTGACACAAACATTAGCACATTATAGGCCTCAGAGTCTGTACAACCTTGTTGACTGCTGCTGAATAATTAATGAATAGTCAGACACATCCAACCTTTTTTAAAAGATGTCCAATTTGTTTTACTATCAAGCACTGAAAATGTGCAAGCCTTTAAAAAAAATATATATATATATATTTTTTACTGTAGGGCCGTGGCCTATAGCACGCCCTGCACCCTTGCGCATAATTAGTTGGGAGGAGGAGGAGATGTTGAATAGAGAGACAAAGTTGGCAAAACAATTTCTAATAATCATTAGTAAACACTCCTGCTATTAGGTCAAGTTTATCTACATGAAAATATAAAATAAATACAAATCCTAAATTGAATGTTGCCCTATTTAAACAGTTTTAACTGTTATTTTATTTTCATGACGCTACATGGTTATGGGTCTCTCCAGAGATGTTTGATCCGGTTCAAGTCTGGGCTCTGGCTGGGCCACTCAAAGACATTCTGAGACTTGACCCGAGGCCATTCCTGCGTTGTCTTGGCTTGTGGCTTAGGATCATTGTCCTGTTGGAAGGGGAACTTTCTCCCCAGTCTGAGGTCCTGAGTGCTCCAGAGGAGGTTTTTATCAAGGATCTCTCTGTACTTTGCTCCGTTCATCTTTGCCTCGATCCTGACTAGTTTCCCAGTCCCTGCCGCTGAAAAACATCCCCACAGCATGATGTTGTCACCACCATGCTTCACTGCAGGGATGGTGCCAGGTTTCCTCCAGGCGTGACGCTTGGCATTGATCTTGGTGTCATCAGACCAGAGAATCTTGTTTCTCATGGTCTGATTGTCTTTAGGTGCCTTTTGGAAAACTTGGGCTGTCATGTGCCTTTTACTGAGGAGTGACTTCAGGCCTGATTGGTGGAGTGCTGCAGAGATGGTTGTCCTTCTAGAAGGTTCTCCCATCTCAACAGAGGGACTCTAGAGCTCTGTCAGAGTGAGCATCGGGATTTTTGTTACCTCCCTGACCAAGGCCCTTCTTCCCCGATTGCTCAGTTTGGCCTTTCCCCAGATCTGTGCCTCGACACAATCCGCGGAGCTCTATGGACAATTCCTTCGACTTCATGGCATGTTTTTTGCTCTGACATGCACTGTCAACTGTGGGACATTATATAGACAGGTGTGTGTGTGCCTTTCCAAATCATGTCCAATCAATTGAATTTACCACACGTGGACTCCAATCAAGTTGTAGAAACATCTCAAGGATGATCAATGGAAACAGGATGCAGTTGAGATCAATTTCGAGCCTCATAGCGAAGGGTCTGAATACTTGTGTAATTAAGTTTATAAAAACATTTTTTAAATACGTTTGCAAAAATGTCTAAACTGGTTGTCGCTTTATTGTTATGGGGTATTGTGTGTAGATTGCTGAGAATTTTGGATTGAATCCATTTTAGAATAAGGCTGAGAGTCAAGGGGTCTGAATACTTTCAGAAAGCAATAGCCTAAATGGGGGCACATTTTACTGGGGGGGCATGGAGGAGATTCGGGATCATTCCCCCCACTGCCCATTCCCCCACGTATTTCCATGACAATTCCATTGTATTGGTCGAGTCCGATTGACCTCTTTACCGCATCTATGATTCTAATTAACGTTCTGCATTACCATGGCAATCCACCATCGGTAGATAGAACATTCCAAATTACCATGGAAATGATTGCATCACAATACCAGGCAGCCATTGCGAGTGTACTGTACAGTACCCATGAGTTTACTAGTCAAATTGTCGGGGTTAGAACTTCCAAGCCTGCTCTATTCATTCTATTTCTATGTGGGACCACATATACACACACACACACACACACACACAATGGGAAGAGAACTGGCTCAGTGGTTGTACTTCATACAACAGGCCAAGGTCAAAACGAATGTCCTCACTGGTATGTAATTAATAATCATACTAATGCTAGCATATCTCAGCAGTTATTGACAGAAATCATATTGATAGTATTGCCATCTCAATCGTCATTCAGTCAATGCGTACAGCATTCACCACACATCTCAGAGATTTTCCAATTGATCAGTCCACAAGCAAGACTTCACAACTGAATCGTCACTTCACATACATTTGTATAGTAGCCTCCCTGTGTTATCACACTTTAACGGTTGGTTTGGATTTCCCATTGTTAAAGTCCATCCTGCCCATGATATACTAGACAACATACACATGGCCACAACTATTACTACTACTACTACTAATAATAATAATAATAATAATAATAATACTTTTACAGATCCACTGTCTCATCTGCCCAGCCATGCAATGTATAAATTTGATCTCCACTGTAAAAAACATCTAGACAATATCTCCGACATTTGCAACATTGCTTCAATGTTGAAATTCGGGAGTTGGGACAAGACAGACAGGCAGCTTTTCTCAGCCAGTTGAAATCGTGAATCCGCATTTTTACGTGTTTATACAAAGACATGTAAAACAGATAAAACGAAACAAAATGTTCCACGTTGTCCCACGTTGGCTGTCCTTCCAGCTTCAATCTGAAGTGATTGTGTTAGTTGTGTACTTGGCTAGCTAGCAGGGGGGGGGGGGGGGAGAGCCTCCATGACAACCTGCAAAGTCCTGTAACTATTCAAGGGGTTGGGTTAAATGCGGAAGACACAGTTCAGTTGAATGCGTTCAGTTGTACATCTGACTAGGTATCCCCCTTTCCCTAACCAGCACTTGGGTAGTTTTTGCTTTACATGGCATTCAATACGAAGAGAAGGCTTAAAATTGCACTTGACAACCAGTGTTCGTGAATGTAGCATCACGTTTTGTTGAAAAATGTATGGTTTGGGAAAGATTTTGGCTTTTTAATGCTGGTAACCCGTTGTATAAAAGCAATAATAAACTCAAGACCATTTGTTATGGACTTCGTGGCTATGGTCACTGACCACGTCACTGCCATGATAAAACATGTCATAACACATGGCCTATCATGTAGTATTGCTTAAATATCGCCCAGCCTTCCATACCACACTATATCACATGGGCTTCCATGACAGTTCATTGCCTTGTATCATCACAGTGTGCTCCTCCCAGTATATTAGGGTGCATCCCGAATGGCACCCTACTCCCGATATTGTGCGCTGCTTTTGAATAGAGCCCTATGGGGTTATATAGGCAATTGGGTTCCATTTGAGACGCTGGCAGTATACCAGTGTGTCAGTGTTAGTGAATCATTGGTGTGTAGGTTTCATTATAGGGCTGATGAGCGCTGGTACGACCCTGCCCTCCACTTTCTGGACGTCTGAGCAGCTCCCTGCTTTATTGAATTGAATACCTCCTTCCCTCCCTCCATCTCATTTCTCATTCATCCTCTCATTATTGTTGATTCCATCTCTTTCTCTTTCGCTCGTGCGCTCGTTCTCATTCAGTCTCACTCATTTTTGTCCTCCTTCTCTCCACCCTCCCTCTGTCCCCCATCACATCCGACCATCAGCCTCTCTCTCAGCTCTGCTCTTGCACCAGTCCCCCTGCAATTACATTTGATTTGCTCTGCGCTCCTCCTGAGTCATTCACCCAAATGACTCCCCTCCCTCCCCCCATGCAACAGTGTCTGGGCCTCTTTAATTACTATTAGCTCCCTGGTAGAGGACAAGCAAGAGTCAAATTAAGACCAGGACTTAGGGGGCGTTTCCTATGTGATATGCATTGGCTCTATCTCTCGCTCACAGCACCCCACCCCGTGCGCGCACACACACACACACATACATGCACGTGCACACACACACCCAAAGCACAGGCACGCACTGTCTGTCAATGTCGCACAAACACATGCAGACACCTCCCCTCTCTTTCGGGTTCTCCCTCTCTCACACACACACACATGCATGAACACACATACTGTATACACACAAACACACACCAGGGCTGGACATACAAGGCTGCCCGCTGGACCACAGATCTTTTGGAAATTTCCGGGCCAGTCAATCATCTTCATCTTGGGCCAGTGAACGGAAATTATGCTATTTTCAATGTAGTCTATATAATTGCTGGGGGAAAAAACATTATGTGGATTATTTATCACGTGCGCACAGCACACAAAGCCTAGTTTGTAATGTGTCGGACAGCAAGAGCGCACAGCTCTCAACTGGTTGTCATGTGGAGCAGCTCACAGAAGGAATAACGACAGCGGTAGGGTAGGTAGGAAAGATGTTTACACTTCTGACAGCTACCAGGAAATGCTACGTTAACAATGGGTTTGCAAACCAGGTATTTCAAAGGTTTAGTCCGAAGTCTTGGTTGAATCTTTGCGATGGGCAATTCAGTCATGATGCGCTTTTTGAAAGAACATTTCTAAAGGCCCCCCCCCCCCCCTTCCCAACTAATCGTTGCCTACTAAGTAGGCCTACCTGGCACAATGATATCATGATGATTTGTTTGAACCACGGGGTATTTGTTTTGTGAACTCTGACGCCACATGTAGCCTTCCCTGGACATTGTACAGTACAAAAACACAGCTAGCAAAACAATTGAATTCAATGGCAACTACACCCTCCAATTTTGAGATATTTTTGACTATTTTCTCCAGACCTCAAATGTGGTCTCCTAATGTGGTTTAAGCATTGCTGTGGACTTGAGAGCATCCCCCTCAACAACAACAAAAAACGTATGATTTTGAGAGTGATCCTAAAGGAAATTAAAAAAATGAATTTAAGAAAATATCAAAACTGATTTCATAGTGCCCTACAACTGTAGACTGCTGACAGTTCAAAATGAAAGATACAATTTAAATTATGTGCTAATCATCCGCTTCCCTGGGCCAGTATTGTTTTCATTCGGGACGGTAGCTTTAAGTTGCCACTGGCCCTGTGTGCCACTGGCAAATTTATCTGAATGTCAATGCCCTGCACACACTGTCTGTCACTGTCACAGGGGCCAAATCTTCAGTGTCTGTGTCTCACATCTCACTGACATTTCCCATGAGCCTCGAGGGGATGATAGAAAGAGACTGGGTGAACGTATGGTACTGTAGCTGATAAGAATGCCCAACCTCCTCCCCGTCCTGTTGCCTCGGGGCCTGGGACCTGTCTCTGAAAGGCCCAATGCATTACTCATCCACAAACAGTAACCTCTGGGGAAACTCGATAGAGCTTTGTAGGGGAAATTTCTGTAGAATACAGAGTACAGACTATGCTCTGAGCTCTCTCTTTTAAGGCAGCATGGAGATAAGGTTTTTTCTCCTCCCACTGCCTGTGTCCCAAAAAGCACCCTATTTTCTACATAGGGCACTACTTTTGACCAGTAGTCCAGTATGGCTCTGGTCAAAAGTAGTGCACTAAATAGGGAACAGGGTGCCATTGGGGATGCATCACCGTGTGTCTTTATATGGCTCATTATTCATCAACTCAACAGCATCCATTTTGGGGTGATGAGTCACTGATGCTGCTGATAGAACACTTGTCAGTCATGTTTAAGGAGCAATTTCCTTGTTAACTTACATTACCATCATGGTAAATAGCCAATTTAGCTGAATAATAGGTGATTTGTAGACCATTCGCCATAGTTCCAAGTTTAGCTGACAAGCCAGACTGTATCCAAACTTCTAACGGAAAAAAAGGAGGGAGTGAAAGTTGGTGTGTATCTATGGTCCTAACAAATGACAGTGAGTTGTCACGGTAACGGACCCATCGGAAATGGCCCTCATCTGCAGTTACCGAGCCGACCAGGAGTCTGTTGTTCAACAAGGTTTCCTGGGTCATCGCTTTAAATAAGCCAAGCGCTGATTTCATGTTTAGAGGTCTATTCCTCAGAAGACCCAGCCAATGTCTAGTGTGACGGGCAACAGGTCCTCATAAATGATGGAGAAGTGTGTTTCAGGGTCATGGTGAAATAGATAGCGATGGTCCCTCGCGAGATGGTATCTCTCTCTCTTTTGAAGCATTCCTTTGGCCGTAATGTTCCTTTTACGGCTCCCTCTTACAGGGAAATGATTTGTGAGTCTAAAATTTTTCTTTGGATGTCTTGGTGATAGCTGGGAAGAGATGACTAGCTAACGGGAACGTTCGGGAGTGTTTCTCTGAGTTTCTTCTCCCGTTCGGGAACGCTGGAGATGTTGCTGCCAGATAAAGGTAGATGGCGTTGCAGATAAAAATGTCGAGGAGAAGCAGCTCCTTTTATCCTCTCTCCATCCCTGTCAGCCCCCTTCGCTGTGAAGATCGGCACGCACACACACACACACACACACAGACACACACACACACACCTACACTCTTACACGCATAGTCACATACACATACACCCACACACACTGATTCTCTATGGCACACACACATTCTCTCCCCTTATATTTCTCCCTCTCACCTTGTTTACATTTTGCTACCCCACACCTGTTTCCCTCTTAAACGAGTGTCACTTTTAAAAATCGCTCCCCTTCATCATGCCTAGGGAGTCATCGCAAGCCAAACATGCCTGTGTGTGTGCGTGCATGCGCGTGCATGCTTGATAAATGCTCTGCCGGCAGAGTGGGGCCAGCGGTCACCGGTGGTAACGAGATAGGGCCCTGGTGGGTTTGGCAGGGGCCTCTCCTTGGCATGTGAGGGGCCGGACAGCTATCGATTAATCCTGCCTTTGTGGCCCACTAATAAAGCCTCGCCTGACAGCCTCCACCTGGCTCTCCGTGCTCTCCTTGGTCTTCCTGCCTCTGCAGGGGGTTGGGGACTTTCTCCCCTCCACGAGGAGCTGCTTGGAGGTCAATGCCCCACACATGTCTGGGGTGCTTTGGGGAATACCAGAGATGCATAAATATGGAAGCCCCCAGACACTTATCAGAAATGCCCTGTTTGCTAAGTTCTCTATGTTGTACATGTTCCCTGTATTTTTTTTGTATTGTAATTAGCACAGTACACATGATCTCAATTTTAGCTCCAAGGTGGAGGTAATTTGATCACCCGAAAAATGTGATTGTGCCAATTTATTGGTGCATTGATCCATGTCAAACGCTGTAGTTTCAAAACTCAGTGCTTAGTGCTAAAACAACGACGTCATATCTGAATTCCAACATCTTTATGCACCTTCGCCATTACCATCCATTAGTTTCAGGCACACCAGAGGATGTGGTCCAAGCCCTGGGAGACATTTTGGCACCACAGCTGCAGGATATACTACAGTCTTTGCAGTTTCTGTGTGGAATCAGAGACTGAACCAAAATGACCGGATGAAGTCGAAGCAAAGAATGGACAGATAGATCTTTTAACCATTTTGAGTTTGGACATATTCAGACAAGTACAGGCAACCACCCAGGTAGGCTAGGCACATAGTCACACAGTTAGCTAACACAGTGGATAAGTCGAGAGCACAGAACCGATCCCTTGTGTTTGAGGTGGCAGTGGTGGGTTCGCGGTGGCGATGAGGCTGTGAATGCCCAGTGAGTTCTGGGTGAAAGTAAATGGATTGCCTCCCCAGGATCGATAAGCTATTAAAGGAGCAGGGAGACAGGACTGTCCTGCTGTATCCTGATTGGTCTAATCACCTGGGGGGGGGGGGGGGGGGGGGGGGGGTGGAGCGCCCATACACCTCCTACAGATACCCCTCTATCTACCACAAATGGGTTCAAGTAGTATTTGTTTCATTACAAGTACGCCGAGAGGTTTGATTGAGCCTGCCGCGATGGCCGCCTAGATGGCTCAAGATGGGCGCGGTTTGCACTTTTGGGACGACTCCATTGATTCCTTTGCATCTCTTTCTACTCATCCACATCGCACTTCTGATCACACTTCTGATCACACCAATACAGCTTCATCACAATGGCATACAGCCAGTATAAATTCCAGTCCGGGTGCTGAGATTTATATTTAGTTTAGCGTGAGTCATTGTGTAAACAGTCATCTGAAACGTGTTATATTGAATTTAGCCGTAGCATCGCAGCAGCAGTAGCAGCTCTTGTTCACAACGTGATGTGCTTTTCATCTGGCAGAAAAATTGAATTGGGAGTTAATCCAATACAACTGCGACTCTCTCAACGCAGGATTCGTGGTTCTTGTTTCTCTTCCCGTTGACACACAAATCTTAAGGTTTCTGTGGATCGGCGTGGAAGTGGTTTTTGCCAAAAAAAGTCTGTTGGCGAGCCCCCTAAGTCCCTGTTCAGAGAAATGGATAGAGGGGAAAAAAGTGAAAGGGAGAGGGAGAGAATGGGTAGATTATGAATGACCAGCCTCTCTCCTCGTCTGTCCTGTCCTTTTCTGTGATGCCCTGAAAAGAGAGCTGCTGTACATTTCCGCTTTGGGGTCGCTCCTCAAATGTCACCACTGCAGCTCCATCCATGTAATCCCCCTGTAGCAGTACTTTAGCTGAGCCTGTATGTTCCTCCCTGCTTCTCTCTTTGTCCATCCATTTTGGCTGCAATGTACGTTCTGTGACTAAAACAAAACACAAACGCTTCTGTATTGACTTTGAACCAAAAGGTTCCTCAACTCCCCTCTAAACCTTCTCCCACGGATGGGTAACCCTCCGTGACTTTCTGTTTTCTGACGGAGGTTGTGGACTCCCGGTGGGTAGCAGTGGATTTGTTTTCCGTCTCTGGAGGCAGTCAACCACACAGAGAGTGTATCTCAGAAAAATTGAAAGGGAGGAACTGGGAAAGGAAGAGAGAGAGAGACAGAGAGGGGGGGGGGGGGGGGTAGCAGGAGAGGGAGGGGAGAAAGACATGGAGAGAGATCGGGTAGGGATAGACAGGGGAAAGAGAGAGGATACTTTCGGGCAAAGATAGAGAGGACGCAAATGTAGCGAGAGTTGGAGAGGAAAGAGGGCAAATGGAGAGAGAGATGTTTATCTCCGCTCAGCCATGCAGAGTTCACACGCACCCGTGTGCGGGTCCACACACTCAACGTAACCAAAGCCCCAAAGCCAGTCTGCCGAGAGCACCCTAAACAACTGCCGCCCTCACCGTTGTTGACAAACCGAACAAAGCCCTGCGTAATTCAACATCAGCGGGGCATTGTTTTATTGTTGTTGTTTTTTTTTCAAAATGCATGTTGTTAAGAATAGACGCGTCTCTGTCAATAGACGTTTTCAATGGATAGCACATTAGACTCTTGAAAGGGAAGTGGAGATAAAGGTGGAAAATGTTTTGTTTTATTCAAACTCCTCACGGGGCATAAGCTTCAGCAGGATGGGAATGGCTGCCATGTTGTATGTTTAGATCTTCTTCCAGCCTTGGCGAAGTGATAACTAGACAGCCACAACTGCCGCTCCCTCTGCCAATTCTCTACTCAGCAAGAGAACAGAACTGGAGCCTTTCTATTGGCCGGTTAGTCCTCTGCCCCTCCCTCTACTAGTGGAGTTGAGCTTTAGTCGGACGCTGGTCAGAGTGGGTTGGTCACATGAGGTGTGTGTGTGTGTGTGTGTGTGTGTGTGTGTGTGTGTGTGTGTGTGAGTGTGAGTGTGTGAGTGAGTGTGTGAGTGAGTGAGTGAGTGAGTGAGTGAGTGAGTGAGTGAGTGTGAGAGAGAGAGAGAGAGAGAGAGAGAGAGAGAGAGAGACCGACTGTTGTAGACGGCATGCCCAGAACTCGTGCGTGGCTTTCCTCCCGGGCATTCCCTTTCATTTGAGCCCTCGTTTAACATGCAATTAATTTGTGTTGTTTGGAAAAAGAGGAGTAGGAGGAAGATGGAGTTTGATACACTACATGACCATGGTATGTGGACACGTGCTCATCGAACATCTCATTACAAAATCGTGGGCATTAATATGGAGCCTCTACAACCTCCGGGGGGGTTGGGCTTTGGGGGCATTGTCATGCTGAGACAGGGTTGGGAGCACAGAATAGTCTAGAATGTCATTGTATTCTGTCGTGTTAAGATTTCCCTTCACTGGACTTTACGGTTGTCACTATGCATTGGGGCAGATAGCGTTCTTCTGGCATCCACCAAACCCAGATCTGTTCGTCAGACTGGACTTTACGGTTGTCACTATGCATTGGGGCAGATAGCGTTCTTCTGGCATCCACCAAACCCAGATCTGTTCGTCAGACTGGACTTTACGGTTGTCACTATGCATTGGGGCAGATAGCGTTCTCCTGGCATCCACCAAACCCAGATCTGTTCGTCAGACTGGACTTTACGGTTGTCACTATGCATTGGGGCAGATAGCGTTCTTCTGGCATCCACCAAACCCAGATCTGTTCGTCAGACTGGACTTTACGGTTGTCACTATGCATTGGGGCAGATAGCGTTCTTCTGGCATCCACCAAACCCAGATCTGTTCGTCAGACTGGACTTTACGGTTGTCACTATGCATTGGGGCAGGAAGCGTTCTCCTGGCATCCACCAAACCCAGATCTGTTAGTCAGACTGGACTTTACGGTTGTCACTATGCATTGGGGCAGATAGCGTTCTCCTGGCATCCACCAAACCCAGATCTGTTCGTCAGACTGGACTTTACGGTTGTCACTATGCATTGGGGCAGATAGCGTTCTCCTGGCATCCACCAAACCCAGATCTGTTAGTCAGACTGGACTTTACGGTTGTCACTATGCATTGGGGCAGATAGCGTTCTCCTGGCATCCACCAAACCCAGATCTGTTCGTCAGACTGGACTTTACGGTTGTCACTATGCATTGGGGCAGATAGCGTTCTCCTGGCATCCACCAAACCCAGATCTGTTAGTCAGACTGGACTTTACGGTTGTCACTATGCATTGGGGCAGGAAGCGTTCTCCTGGCATCCACCAAACCCAGATCTGTTCGTCAGACTGGACTTTACGGTTGTCACTATGCATTGGGGCAGATAGCATTCTCCTGGCATCCACCAAACCCAGATCTGTTCGTCAGACTGGACTTTACGGTTGTCACTATGCATTGGGGCAGATAGCGTTCTCCTGGCATCCACCAAACCCAGATCTGTTCGTCAGACTGGACTTTGCGGTTGTCACTATGCATTCGGGCAGATAGCGTTCTCCTGGCATCCACCAAACCCAGATCTGTTCGTCAGACTGGACTTACGGTTGTCACTATGCATTGGGGCAGATAGCATTCTCCTGGCATCCACCAAACCCAGATCTGTTCGTCAGACTGGACTTTACGGTTGTCACTATGCATTGGGGCAGATAGCGTTCTCCTGGCATCCACCAAACCCAGATCTGTTCGTCAGACTGGACTTTACGGTTGTCACTATGCATTGGGGCAGATAGCATTCTCCTGGCATCCACCAAGCCCAGATCTGTTCGTCAGACTGGACTTTACGGTTGTCACTATGCATTCGGGCAGATAGCATTCTCCTGGCATCCACCAAACCCAGATCTGTTAGTCAGACTGGACTTTACGGTTGTCACTATGCATTCGGGCAGATAGCGTTCTCCTGGCATCCACCAAACCCAGATCTGTTCGTCAGACTGCCAGATGGTGAAGCGTGATTCATCACTCCACTGCTCCAGGGTCCAATGGCGGCGACCTTTACACCACTCTAGCTGACGCTTGGCATTACGCATGGTGATCTTAGGCTTGTGTGTGGCTGCACGGCCATGGAAACCCATTTCTTGAAGCTCCCAACAAACAATTATTGTGCTGACGTTGCTTCAGGAGGCAGTTTGGAACTCGGTAGTGAGTATTGCAACCGAGGACAGACGATTTTTGTGCGCTGCGCGCTTCAGCACTCGGCAGTCCCGTTCTGTGAGTTTCCACTTCCCAATAACAGCTCTTACAGTTGACCGGGTGTTGTAACTTTAATGTGTTACAGGGTTAATGTTAAAGTTAATTGATTGAGCTGTATCTAAAGACATTTCTTTACAGTTATTTACATATGTAATTGTATTGGTTAGTATTGAATTACGCTTTTGACTGCAAGTTCCAGAATGCCTTGCGACAGGAAGGAGAGAGATAACGCGCCAGTTATGTGCAGGTGCAAAGTGATTAAGCTGACCTTTCCGCTAGCATCTTACCTGCATTACTCTGTAGAATCTAAAGTTGTTAAATGTAACGTGAACAAGTATTATTACTAAAAGAAGCTTTCGTATCAAACCTGACGTCCCGAGTCATTACTTTGAAGACAGTTATTCTAAAACCGGGGCAGCTCTAGCAGGAACTAACTTGTTGGAAGGTGGCAACCTATGACGGTTCCACGTTGAAAGTCACTGAGCTCTTCAGTAAGGTCATTCTACTGCCAATATTTGTCAACGGCGATTGCATGGCTGTGTGCTCAATTTTATACAGCTGTCAAAAAAGGGTGTGGCTGAAATAGACGAATCCACAGGGCTGTGGACTTTTGTACATATAGTGTATCTTCCCTGCCTCTGCATGCTGTATCAGAGATGTGTTTATAAAAATTCTCTCTCTCTATATATTCATCTCCCTCCCTCTCCCCCCTCTCTCGTTCTTTCTCTCTCTCTATGTCTTCTCTCTCTCCCTCCCTCTCTCGCGTATCGAAGAGAGCTTTCACCCTAATCCCGGAGGTTTGACTGATATGAGTGATTGAGGCTATAGCTCAGTGAACAGAGAAAGAGGGGGGGGGGGGGGGGCGTTTTCCCCTCCTCTCTTCCCCCCGCCATGGGATTCCTTTGTTGGCAATATCAGAGGTAGGAAGCTCAGGCCCTGTAAGATTGGCCCTAAAGGAGTGTGTGTGTGTGCGTGTGTGCGTGCGTGTGTCAACCCCTGAAGGAGCCTTCTACCACCACGTTGTGCTCTGAATCGTTCATGTGCTATCACCGGCCCCTCTGATAAGGTGCAAATATTATTCTGTAACAGCGGTTATTGCTATGCCAAATCCGCTGTTAGGACCACTTTAGATTGGATTTGGAGGCTGAGCTGGGCTGTAGTGCAGCGGCGGGGAGAAAGGGAGAGGGCCGCAAAGGGATGCTGAGAGTGGGTTATGTTTTGCTGCAGGTATATGCAGCAGGCAGACAGATATGCAATCCAATTGCTTGGCTCCCATACAGAATGTGTTCAGTCATGTGCAACGGCAGCACATGCTCATATGTACACACTCTCTGGGATCTCCTCCTCACTTCCCCTCTCTCCATCTGTATTTATTTATCTATTCTCTCTCGCATTCTCTCTCAATCTCTCTCAAACACACACCTTTGGTGGACTCGGTTACCTTCATAAAGATACAAGAGGAGGAAGAGAGAGAAAGGAAGATACATGTAAAGAAGAGGGGGGGGGGTGCTGGAGTAATGATGAGCAGGAGAGAAAGATGGCAAGAGGTGAGGAGAAAAGGAGTGAGAGAGATAGATGAAGAGAGGGGAGGTGAGGAGAGATGGGCTGGGTGGATATGTTTATGCGGCAGAGGCAGAGGTCCTGTGGGAGCTCCCGGCCCTGGAAGAGCGCCACACACACACACACACACACACACACACACACACACTACCTGACTGCGGCAAAAAGACACAGAGCAGCAGGCAAACACTATGCCTCTCTGAATCACCCCTCGCCCCATACCACCCACTTGTCTTGACTTGGTTCCATCCAATCCTTTACGGTGATATTCATCCCTCACAGCCTCAGTCAGTTAGAGTTGTAACTATGGCTTATTCCACCGTTCACCTCTGAGGCGGCAAGACAGAAAAAAATCCATCACCACAAATCATCTCATGTTTCCCACTTCCCCCAACATCAGCATTCAATTTGACGAGCGAGTTGGAGAAAATACATCAATCCGCTCTCATTAACCACGTTTCCATCCACAGTCTTTATGCGAGCACAGTCGTATACAATAGAATCACGGCAGCTGTGATGAGGAAACAGGAAGTTTCTGTACAATTTTACAAATGCCAACAGATCATTTTGTTCTTTCGACATGTTGGGATCTTGTTGTGTTGGTAAAATGTATTCAAATAACATTTTCAAATCACATTTTTATTACGCAAACAACAGGTGCTAACTTACAGGCAGGACACAATATAAAATCAATATTGATGATAATAATAATAATAGGCATAGAAAAATAATAACACTAGGAATAAATACACAATGATTAACGATAACTTGGCTATAGACACGGGGAACCAGAACCGAATCGATGTGTAGGGGTACGAGGTACAGTTGAAGTCGGAAGTTCACATACACTTAGGTTGGAGTCATTAAAACTCGTTTTTCAGCCACTCCACAAATTTCTTGTTAACAAGCTAGAGTTTTGGCAAGTCGGTTAAGTCATCTACTTTGTGCATCACACAAGTCATTTTTCCAACAATTGTTTACAGACAAATTATTTCACTTATAATTCACTGTATCACAATTCCAGTGGGTCAGAAGTTTACATACACTAAGGTAACTGTGGCTTTAAACATGGCTCTAGATGCTTCTGAAAGGCTAATTGACATAATTTGAGTCAATTGGAGGTGTACCTGTGGATGTATTTCAAAGCCTACCTTTAAACTCAGTGCCTCTTTGCTTTTAACATCATGGTAAAATAAAAATAAATCAGCCAAGCCTGGTTCATCCTTGGGAGCAATTTCCAAACGCCTGAAGGTACCATGTTCATCTGTACAAACAATAGTACGCAAGTATAAACACCATGGGACCACGCAGCCGTCATACTGCTCAGGAAGGAGACGCGTTCTGTCTCCTAGAGATGAACGTACTTAGGTGCGAAAAGTGCAAATCAATCCCAGAACAACAGCAAAGGACCTTGTGAAGATGCTGGAGGAAACACATCAAAAATATATCTATATCCACAGTAAAACAAGTCCTATATCGACATAACCTGAAAGGTCGCTCAGCAAGGAAGAAGCTACTGCTCCAAAACCACCATAAAAAAGCCAGACTACGGTTTGCAACTGCACATGGGAACAAAGATCGTACTTTTTGGAGAAATGTCCTCTGGTCTGATTAAACAAAAAAATATAACTGTTTGGCCATAATGACCATCATTATGTTTGGAGGAAAAAGGGGGACGCTCGCAAGCTGAAGAACACCATCCCAACCGTGAAGCACTGGGGTGGCAGCATCATGTTGTGGGGGTGCTTTGCTTCAGGAGGGACTGGTGCACTTCACAATAGATGGCATCATGAGGAGGAGAATTATGTGGATATATTGAAGCAACATCTCAAGACATCAGTCAGGAAGTTAAAGCTTGGTTGCAAATGGGTCTTGCAAATGGACAATGAACCCAAGCATACTTCCTAAGTTGTGGCAAAATGGCTTAAGGACAACAAAGTCAAGGTGTTAGAGTGGCCATCACAAAGCCCTGACCTCAGTCCCATAGAACATTTGTGGTGATCCTAACTGACCTAAGACAGGGAATTGAAAATTTGTGGGCAGAACTGAAAAAGCGTGTGCGAACAAAGAGGCTTACAAACCTGACTCAGTTACACCAGCTCTGTCAGGAGGAATGGGCTAAAGTTCACCAAACTTATTGTGGGAAGCTTGTGGAAGGCTACCCGAAACGTTTGATCCAAGTGAAACAATTTAAAGGCAATGCTACCAAATACTAATTGAGTGTATGTAAACTTTTGACCCACTGGGAATTCTCTCTACTATTATTCTGATATTTCACATTCTTGAAATAAAGTGGTGATCCTAACTGACCTAAGACAGAGAATCTTTACTAGGATTAAATGTCAGGAATTGTGAAAAACTGAGTTTAAATGTATTTGGCTACGGTGCAAATGATATAATAACTATCGTATCGAAGTCAGCTTTAAGTCACGCGGTGATATGGTGTGTGGTCCTCCCACTACCACTCAGGAAACCATGCACTTTATTAGGCTACAGATGAAATAAGTTATGATGAACTTCACAGAGTGGTGGAAGTGCACGCTGATCTTGATGCTCCTTTCCAATAAATATCGAGGGTCTTATTCTGGTGACATGATTGATGCTTGACTGCCGTTTAACAAGTAAAATAGTCTCACTCTTATCCATAATAATCTCTTCATGTAGATTAGCCTACACGCACAGCCGACCCTCACTTTATCTGTGAGCTGTTGGCTAGAGAGCACGTTTCCAGACAAGAGTAGACACATTTGCTTTTTAACGCAATGCGATGGAAACACATTGAACTTCAGATTTTAGTTCGGTACATGAACTCAACAGCGAAGAAAGTACATTTTGTGTGTGCTACGTCATCACGTACTGATTTTTATCCACAAACAAGTCAGTTGGGTGGAAACACATCACCTGTGGGAAAATGCCGGATTTTCGAATTTAGTATGTCGCTAATTAGATGGAAACCTAGCTAGTCACTTTGATTCATTACGGCTGTATCTGCTTCTCAGTCAGCTCCCCCTCACTGTCATTCCACATTGGGCTGGACACACGCACGCACGCAAATACACACACACACACACACACACACACACACACACACACACACACACACACACACACACACCACCACTGGCACACAAATGACTCTAGCACAAAACAAAGTGTTTGTTTTCCCACTCAAATGGTCGGGCTTTCTCCCGTCAGCTTTAAAACAAAACAAAAAATGGAATGCAGAAAAGTTTCTCCTCTTGCCACTCATTTCCAATGCATGAGGACTTGTGAATGTTAAAGAACCAACCAGCTCTAACATTAAAATCCCAGTTGGGGTTTCTGCGGTGGAACTCACGGAGACGCAGAGTCAACAAGTGGCTCGTCAGAACTCACTGACGCTTTGATTTGCATCTAAGGGAATATGCTGGTGTGTGTGCCTACTTCCCCCGAATTTAGGGGAATGCAAGCACACACACACACACACACACACACACACACACACACACACACACACACTGCATAACAAGGCTCTGGAGGCGGTAGAGCTCTTTCCATTCGGATGAACTGCTAGAAAGTTCTACGTGATTTAGCGATTCATGTCACCGTCCCCCCATCATGGCTACATGTGCAGGGAGGAGATCGGAAGCAGAGAGCTTCGGGTTCATCATTCATTGAACACTGCCTGAGGGAGGAAGGGAAGCCATAATCGTAGTGTCTGTCTCCCATTCTGTTGTCTCTCTTTCCCACTCAGTCAGAACAACCAACTTGAATGATTCATTCCACGCCATTGGCAATCTGTGTTTTTGTAGACATGTTCTGTACTTCAACTTCTTTCTTTTGTACTCGGTAATTGTTAGCGTACACGCTTAAAGTGTCTATGGGCGAACAGTGAGAAAGTGGACTGACAATTAAAAGAGACTATGTGGACAACAGGACGTCTGCCAGACACAATATATGAGAGAACTGAGAGAGGGGTGGAGCAAATGAAAGATAATCCTCTCCTCTGCAAGTCCAATTTCCAGGAAGTGAGCCCACCTCATCAGGCAACCTGCAGCGCCCAAATGGTGTCCTCGTTAAATAACAAATACTGCAGCCCCTTAAAACTAAGTCAGCAAACAGACAGGAGGACCCCCCCCCCCCCCTCTCTCTCGTTATATCGTTCTCTTGTGCTCTCTCGTTATATCGTTTTCTTGTGCTCCCTCTTTCTCTCTCATTATATTGTTCTCTTGTGCTCTCTCTCTCTCTTTCTCTCTCGTTATATCGTTGTCTTGTGCTCTTTGTCTACTCTCCGCCTCTCTCTCTCTACTGAGTCAGGTGTACCAACACTTATTTTAACACCATGTCCCAGGCATGGCTGACGAGGTGAAGGAGAGTTAGAGCCTGTTAGTCAGGAAGGAATTCCGGTAAAATAAAATAATGTCCAAAGTCTGAGTCAGACCGGGGAAGATGGAGGATGTCACAATGGCTGGAGACTGTATCTTAGAGAGATTTTGGTGGGGACAAAGAAATGTTATCATGCAAGATGTCACTGGTGGAAAGAAGGACAACGATTTAGACAAAGACTTGACAATTGCAGAGAGGGGACAGAGGAGAGAAAGTTGTACTGGATGGAGGATGGCATTGCAGGAAAAATAGAACAATGGCAGGTGACAACGGTGCAGGCGTTCACTTGTATTGTAATATGTCGGATTTAGACTGACCGCAGCATTCTCTGGTCTAACTAACCGGGTGTTTGTGTGCAGATCCCCAAGACAGTGGGCCTGTCTTGCCTAATGAGGGTTTTGGTTGCTCATCTCCTCTGCATTGTAAAGAACTGAGAGTCCTGACATTGTAAAAACACACTGAGACAGAGCTGGATATCTTCCCAGAGCAATTAGCTGAGCCCACATGCCTGTTGGATTAATACACCAATGAAATTAGCTCTCCCCAGCTGTACCACACTACTCTAAGTCTGCTCCAACGTGACAAGGCTGTGGTAGTTTAGTTTGCAAAGCTGCCCTCAAGACTTGACGCTCTTTTGGTATTGCAGAGTCTGTGTATTTGTAACGTTTAGGTTCTGTATGTCAAATCAAACCAAATTGTATTGGTCGCATACACATCCACTATGTGGTAGTAGAGTAGGGGACTGAGGGCACTCACTCAATGTGTTATGAAATCAGTTGTGAATGTATTGTAATGTTTTAGAAATATTGTAACTGCCTTAATTTTGCTGGACCCCAGGTAGAGTAGCTGCTGCTATTGGGATCCATAATAAATACAAATACAAAAATATATTTATCAGATGTTATTGCGGGTGTAGCGAAATGCTTGTGTTCCTAGCGTTCAGTAATATCTTACAATACACACAAATCTAAAAAGAATGGCAATAAGAAATATTAGGAAGAGCAACGTCCAGAGTATAAATATACAGACATTATATATAGATATTTTTTAACTAGGCAAGCCAGTTAAGAACAAGTTCTTATTTACAATGACGGCCTAGGAACAGTGGGTTAACTGCCTTGTTCAGGGGCAGAGCGGCAGATTTCTCCCTTGTTAGCTCAGGGATTCGATCTAGCAACCTTTCGGTTACTGGCCCAACACTCTAACCACAAGGCTACCTGCTGCCCAAATATGGATATAATATATAGTATATCTGAAGATATGTACAGCAATAATGAAATAGGATAGGCCTTATACATATAAAATGGGTAAAACAGTATGTAAGCATTATTAAAGTGACCACTATTCCATTATTAAAGTGACCAGTGATTTCATGTCTATGTACATAGGGCAGCAGCCTCTAAGGTGCATGGTAGAGTAACCGGGTGGTAGCCATCTAATGAAAGTGACTAAGTTTAGAGCAGGATACTGGGTGGAGGCCAGCTAGTGGTGACTGTTTAACAGTCTGATGGACTGAAGATGGAAGCTGTTTCTCAGGCTCTCGGTCCCAGCTTTGATACACCTGTACTGTCTCCACCTTCTAGATGGTAGAGGGTGAACAGGCCGTGGCTCGGTTTGCTGAGGTCCTTGATGATCTTCTTGGCCTTCCTGTGACACGCCTTCCTGTGCTGTAGATGTCCTGGAGGGCAGGCAGTGTGCCCCCAGTGATGCGTTGGGCTGACTGCACCACCCTGTGGAGAGCCTTGCGGTTGCAGACGGTGCAGTTACCCTACCAGGTGGGGATACAGCCCGACAGGATGCTCTCAATGGTGCATCTGTAAAAGTTTGTGATGCTCTTATGGGCCAAGCAGCATTTATTCAGTCTCCTGTGGTTGAAGAGGCACTGCTGAGCCTTCTTCACCACACTGTCTGTGGGGGTGGACCATTTCAGATGGTCAACGATGTGTACTCCAAGGACCACGATCAGCTCCTTTGTTTTGTTGAGGGGGAGGTTATTTTCCTGGCACCACTCCGCCAGGGCCCTCACCTCCTCCCTGTAGGCTGTCTCGTCATTGTTGGTAATCAGGCTTATCACTTGTGTCGTCTGCAAACGTGATGATTGAGTTGGAGATGTGCGTGGCCACGCAGTCATGGGGGAACAGGGAGTACAGGAGGGGGCTGTGTACACACCCTTGTGGGGCTCATGTGTGGATGATCAGTGTAGTGGAGGTGTTAACGGGCCGCCACCTGGGGGCACAGGGCTAATATCCAGGGTCCAGAGCTTAATGATGGAGGGTACTGAACTGTAGTCAATGAACAGCATTCTTACATAGGTATTCCGTTTGTCCAGATGGGATAGGGCAGTGTGCAGAGCGATGGTGATTTTGCTGTCCGCGGATCTATTTTTACGTGCAGGGAAACGTAGGTTTGTAAAACTCTCTCAAGGCACTTGTGTTGCACGGTATACCGAAACGTGTGTACTTTTTCAATACAAGTGGTTTCGTACTAGGATTTTGGTTACGTTCGGTACTTCTGTCAAATGTGTCTCGCGTGATTGAGAGGATCATGTCTGTCTATCAACACAGCCACTTTATAGTTTGAATAGCAAAATGCCAGCTCCACTTACCCATTCATTGAGCTTTCTGGGCTGCATTGTTAGCTCCCCTCTGTTAGCACAGAAATGAACACACACTTGAATAATGCAACATGGTATGTTGACATTTTGAAACGGATCATTACTGTTCGCAAAACAATGTCCAAACAGGCTAGAACACTTTGCAATACAAGACGATACTGGTAGCTTCCCGATTTAATTATAGGCTAACTTTCCTTGCTAGTTTACAGCTGAAGCAACATCAATTCACTACCCTAGTACTTTGTTTGTGATAATATGTCTATGGAATCTAGTGGCAGAATATGCTGATTTAAAAGCTGATTTGTCACCAAAAACGTTATGAATTCACTTTGTCTCCCTTGCCACCAAAAACTCATTCACTTATACGCCTCCCATCTGGTCTCCACTAGATTCCATAGACACAAAGTCTGATTCCACATTCTGCCTTATGACCGATGTCATTACTTTCACAACGAGAGGGCGCACACTTTCATAAAAGAAGAAATTGCTTCTTCTATGCAAGTGTTGATGATTCAGTACAATAAAATAATGTTTACCTGGCAGTTGCCAATAAGTCCTAAAACAAGCTCAATAATTCAATGGATGCACACACTCCTATTGATTTTGTATTGAGTACATATTGAATACGTTCACCTGTATTGTGAATAGACCTAGGCTACATCTTGATTTACCCAGTTTATCAATAGAGATTTAACCTTACAAGTAAATTATGACCATGTGTCATTCTGGGACTTTGGCTAATATGCTTTCTTTTTTGTTGTCGCGGTATCATTTTGGTATCGTTTTAGAATCAAGTATCGTGATGGTATCGGTTATCGTGACACTAAACCTGGTATCGAAGTAAGAATTCTGGTGTCGTGGCAACACTACAAGACACTACTCTCACTTCTGGCACTTTAGAGTCAATGTATATGTTATGTGCAGGTTCTGTTTTGAACATGTAGGATACTGTGAAATGGTTTGCGGGATGTAGAAGTCATGTGTGTTATTTGTGCTTGTAGGTAGAAAAATGAAAGTGGGGAAAAGTGCTTTCCACCATTTTGTTTGACGGATGAATGTGATCCAATCCCCTCTTTGCCCATTTACATTGGCCACACTATCTCCCTTCCACATTCCCCCCCCTCAGTGAAATCCACACGTCTGTGACGGATCGCGACAAGTTATCATAGCTGGCAGTCCCAATAATTAGAAAACGGCAATAGTCGGCCGCTTCGCCATTTTGCTGATGGATGAACGGCGATTGCTTCTACCCAGAGTGCAATAGATGTTTACCCTCAACAGCTCGATGGTCACGACGGAAGACTTATTGTGCATCTGTAATACGTTTCTCTGGATTCACACTCGATCAAAACCAATCGTCTAGCTAATCAACATGATGTAATTGTATGCCCAAAGAAGACATATCATCATCATTATCACCGCAGATAGGAAATGAGATGACTAAACAAAAGATAAACACCCTGCATAGTGCACTACTTTTTGACCAGAGACCCCGGTCAAAAGTAGTGCACTGAATACGGTGGCATTTGAGATGCTGCCTCAGACCAAATCTGAGCAGCAGTCCACCTGGGAGAGATAATCACTGTGCAGGCAGCATACAGGACACACATGGCTCCTCTCTGACTGTGCTAACAAGCCCCAGATCAGTGGGCCCTCCCTGGATGTAATGGCTGGGCTGGTGTCCTGGAGGTCTGGTTCCCCCCTGCCAAGCCTACAGCTGTGTCTGAGGCATCCTGCTGTACTGAGTCCCAGACAGAGTGGACTGAATGCCTAATGATGGTTGTCTCTTCTCTTCGGCTTGAAAACACACAACAGATCCACAACACACCCAAGCAAACTCAGAGCCACACCTGAGTTAACTGGCAAGGTGGCAGTAGGGAGGGAGTTGGCTGAAAGTGAGAGAGCCACAGGAACCTCCGCAGATACACATGCACACACACACACACACCTTTTCCATGCTGGATCTGTCACTGCGGGGTTCCTCAGATGCCAGGCTTGCCATGACGATTAGCTCCACATCTGGACTGAGGATGGTAAATGTTGGCCAAGCAGTGGTTTGCCTCAATATTGGCATGAGGAACCATGACGCATGGCAACGCTAGCCAGGTACACCTGATGAACTCATGGCACTGCCAATGTACCCAGTACAATAACAGCACAGTAATCATACCCCCACCAAGCATGTGCAGACATCCTGGCAACACTGCTAACATTCTAGCATCCCCCTCCCCCACAGTGGACAAGCCTGCTGTCCATCATGATGACAGTTAGCTGACAGTTAGCCATGAGCTAGCTCAAAAGACGCTAATCTTCTTTAGCTAGCAATATGGGGAGTATAGGTTCAGATACTATAGGTTTAGATGATGCATGCACACTGATACTAATAGAAAAGGAACGTTAAAGTGTCTTTGGTGGTGTGTGTGTGTGTGTATGTGTATGTGTGTGTGTGTGTGTGTGTGTGTGTGTGTGTGTGTGTGTGTGTGTGTGTGTGTGTGTCGGTCACGACTTGCCTGTCGTTCCTCCCTCGGGGCAAACCCAGATGGGATTAAAGGTTGTGCTCACTGTGGAACCAGCCTAGTGTAATTGGCTTAATGATTAATAAAAAGGCGTAGGTTCAATTACCGGGCTGAGGTTGGGGATGGTCACGCTGTGTCAATTTACAAGCTTGTAGTATTATAGGATGATGATGTGATGGAGGGAGAGAGAGGAGGGAGAGGCGAAAGGGGATGACTAGGAAAGGAAGAGTGCCTATAGTCTATAGCAGGGTCATTCAATTCATATCCTGGTTTTTGTTTTTACCTGGTAGTTAATTGCACTCGCCTGGTGTACCAGGTCTGAATCAGCCCCTGGTTAGAACAAGATAAGAAAACCCGAAGCGTTTTGGCCCTCCAGGACCCTGGTGTAGAGGATGGCAGAGTGACAGAGGAGAAAAGGGAGGAGTGCATAGCATGGCGTATGAAAGGATGGAGGGAAAGAAGGGGAGATAGATTAAACGGGTCGGTGTTGAGTGGGTAGAGGGAAGGGTGAAAGGGGTGAGGCTCTGCATCTTAGTGCAACATTCGCAAACAGATCATGTACCCAGAGGTCAGAGGAAGGGTGAACCCCCCCTGCTACTAAGGTCTCAATTATAATGTACTTCCTGGTAGGTAGAGAGGCTGTTGAATGATGAACATTTAAATATAAGATGGAGCATGGCGGGCAGGGCCATTTAGCGCGGCCCATAAAAATGAGATGGCCTATGTCTGTCCGGGCGGGTTTAGAATCTCTGATGCATGTCTGGAGATATAAGAAGTAAAGATAGAGAAGGTCCTGTCTGTTTCTGTGGGAAGGGATCAGGATGACGATGGCTAATGGGAACGATAGCGCCGACATAGGACAGCAATGGGGAGTAGGGGTGTGACGTTTAAACTAAATTGGAATTGTTAACGTTGTTAACGTTGTTAACGTAAGAAAAAAAGAACCGTACAGTTATCTCAAAACTACCACTAACAGGTCCTGATCATCATCATAAAGGGGAAAAATAAAAGCCTAACCAAATACATAACACAACAATGCTGTAACAGAAGCGCCATTGTCGCTAACAGTTGGGAAAATTGCAACCTGTGAGACGTGGAAGTGAAAGCAGCGAAGTCCTGTTTGACAATACTTTTGAAAAAGTTCTACAGCTGCACCATTGAGAGCGTCTTGATTGGCTGCATCACCGCTTGGTATGGAAACTGCTTGGCATCCTACCGCAAGGCACGACAGCGGGTACTGCGTACAGCCCAGTATGTCACTGGGGCCGAGCTCCCTGGAAGGCCCTAAAAATTGTCAAAGACTCCAGCCACCCAAGTCATAGACTGTTTCTCTGCTGTCGCACTGCAAGCGGTATCAATGCACCAAGACTGGAACCAACAGGACCCTGAACAGCTTCTAAGCCATAAGACTGATAAATAGTTAGTCCGGGTAGCTATTGGTTAACTATTTAACTAATCCCTTTTTGCACTAACTCTTTCGAAATCATCACATATATATGCCGCCGTTACTGTTTATTATCTATCCTGTTTCCTAGACACTTTATTCCTACCTATATGTACATATCTACCTCAATTACCTTGTACCCCTGCACATCGACTCTGTACTGGTACCACGTGTATATAGCCAAGTTCTCATTACCCGTTGTTTATTTATTATTGTATTATTGAAAGAAAAAAAATATATATATATATGTATATTTGTTCTATAAAAACGGTCCGTAGGTAAACCTTTCACTGTTAGTCTACACCTTTTGTTTACGAAGTGTGTGACAAATAAAGATGTACTTTTTACAATTTTATTTGTAAAGTTAAATGAGAAGGTTGTGACATGTAAAACTTTGCGACATGGAATTGCGCTACGGTGGCAGTACAGGTGCAATGTTCAACGGGAGGCTCTCTAAGACCCAACCTGCGAGGAAATCACAGCGCTGATTACAGAAATGACTGCAGTTGATAGGCAGCCGTTGTCAATGGCAGAGGAAGTCCGCTTCGATGCCCTAATGGCACATCTAGAACCTGACCACGAGATGCCATGTCGAAAACCGTGATGGGCCGGATAGAGAAATTGTACAATGATTGCTCTGCAAGTACAAAGCCCAAGCTCTCGAAAACCATAAGTAGCATTAACAACAGATTGTTGGACGTCTATGAAAATGCTGGCATTACATCACTGCAACCAGCCATCACATTGATGAGAAGTGGGACATGTACTGACAGTCCCATGTAATGACAACTGAGAACATGGAGTGGCATGAATCTTGTTCTGGAGGCAGCTCTGCAGCAACCTGAACTTTAACCTTAATCACACTGCTAATCCTAATGCCTAACTCTGTCCTTAAATTAAGACCGAAGAGCACATTTTTGCAACATAGCCAATTTTGCCTTTGCAGCTGGCCCATCTATTGGAAATCACTAATTTCTGCCTCCAGAACAAGACTCATCCCAATAAATGTCAACCTGCTCAGAGAACCTAAAATGACATTAACTACCATCATTGCTGAGTGGGTGGGGGAAGTAAGTAAGGTGAGAGCCATCTGGTAGGTAGCCAGGACTGCGGTAGATTGAACTACACTGCACTGCCCCCTAGCGGTCCCTACAGGACCATATCTGAATTGTGAATTCATGTAATTTATACTTTTTTTGTTATCATTTAACTGCCCCCCCAAAAATGTTGTTTTTTTTACATTTCTTTTTACCTTACGATTTTTTAAAACAGTTGTCACATTCCTAATGGGAAGGATAACGCAAGCAAAGAAATGAAGGAGTGGAGCATAAGGAGATATATGTTTGGAACACCAAGGTTTTGACACTTAGGTTTTCATCAGGTTATAAGGATGGGCACTTGTCACAAGGTCAGTACAAGCTTTGAGAGAGATTGTCTGCATTGAATGCTAGTGCAGAGAGTATGGAAAGAGTGAATCCATGGCAAGATGCACGTGTGGTCTTTTGTAAGTTACGAGAAGCCACTGGTGTGATATTGTGAAGTTTGGTCAACCCCCCCCCCCCCAAAAAAAATGTTGAAAGATCTCAAAGCTCAAGACAGTTTTTGTGTGAATATTACACCAACAAAGCCGACTCCTGTCCAGACCAGTGTGTCACAGCTCTCCCTCACTGTGTACCACGTGAGTCATTACAGACAGACTAATGGATGGGAACTGCAAATCAAATACCTTCCAGTGTTCGGGCATCAGTTGCCATTGCACACGACGCTCAACGTGAATCTCAAAATGCGTTAGCCAGCAGCCAACGTCTATCTAAATACGCCATCATCCCAAGGTGGCTCGCCATACTCTTCAAAACTCCAAACGAACGCGGATAATACCAATAAAACATCTCATGACCAAGTTGTTTTATTCTACCAGGAAAACAGGAGACATATTGTACGCTGATTAGTACGAGTGTCGCTACTGCCGCTGCCATGCTGCCACCCTCTGAGATGCAGGCATCGCTCCTCTCGCTGTCTCCCTGACGGCTAACGCGTAGAGTCCCAATTCAAACAGAAAGTTTGAAGCCCAGCTTTAATTAAACTATAAACTTTGTTTAATATCCAACATCTGGCACGAGCTGTTGTTTTGATGCTAATGGGGAAGAGCTGGAGGAGCTTAATTCTACGAGAACGCGTAACTTTATGATTAACTCGAGAATTAATCGCTATCTCTAGTCATTACTGTCTCGTCCCCTAACGCCGTTACATATTCTATGGTTGACTGGTAGGGGCTTGTTGAGGGGAGGCGCGAGGGGCAAAATGTCTTTAATGTAACGGCGGTACAGAATGTCAGGGGTGTAAAAATTCAGATGAATTGATTTCTGAATGCCCTGTCATAGAGACTCTATTTTGTACAGTGCACATAACCGTTTTATTGAGGCAGGAAGGAATAAACCGGAGCTGTGTAAAAAATAATCACAATTCAACACAGCCTCTACTACAAACGGTAGATAGAAAGAATTGAAGCCCCCATAGCTGTGCTGTTGCAGGTGCTACCATGTCATTGACCTGGCTGTGATTTAACTAGCTTCTGATCGGATTCTGCTTGACTGAGTAGTGTCAGGTGAATATTGTGGATCCCCTGTCTGACACATCAGCCCAGACGAAGCTGTTGTGGCTGTTGTGACCGCCTCACTGTCATTGACCCGTATGTTACAATCCAGTGGTTTCACCACCACTGACCCCGCCGGTCCCTCCAGAGGCGCCTTGTGAGCCCTTTCTTCACCCTGTCTGTGCCACTCCGACCCTGTTATTGCCATGGTGTCATGAGGGGCGGCGGATGTCAGGGTGTCCTTTCCCTTCTTATCACGCCCACGCCTGGCGTCGTGTTCCTCTGAGTCACACAATAGTGTTGAAAAGTCTCTTCCTCTCCTCGTCTCCTCTCCTTCAGCTGCACTGACAGGAAACGACTGAACAGGTGAGAGATGTCCAGTTGATAAATGTCCAAGCATTGTTTTCACCTTCCAAGTATTTTCCAATAAATGCAGCTGGATGAAGGGAAGGAGGCTAGGAGAGGAAGCCACTGAAGACTATAGAGATGTACCCTGTGTGTGTCTCCATCGCCTCAGCTCATCCTCACCTGCCTCTCAGGGCGGCTGTTTAAAAGGTCCTTCCTTGTCGTTGCGCATGGAAGGCAGGGGTAGCCAACTCTGTAATTGTCCCGCGCTTAATCTCTGCCCCTAAGCCTTCATTCTGGAATGTTGTAGCAGTGTGTGTTTGTGTGTATGCTGTTCAGCCAATTACCATGTAAATGGGTGAAGAAGAACCTCTGCAGTAGACACACACACACACACACACACACACACACACACACACATACAGCTTGGGATAATAGGAGAAGGCTGCCTGTATGGTCAATTTCCACTGGCAAAGGGATCCTAAGCATATCCTGCAGTGGAGGAAGACCGGGGAAGATGAGGAGTTATGGCACAGTGCTCAGTTTGCATACAGTAGAACACAGTACAAAACATGTTCTACATACTGAGGTGGTCTTGATGGACGACACGCGTTATTTTACAGCTTTTTTTTGAAAGACTCAACACAATTAACGACACAATTAACATCGGTTGGGTATAAAACTGTCAGGTAGGTAAAGCGGGCGGATTTAGGACTCTGTGCGCCGGGCAGGGAGACCCGGTCTGTATGGATTCATGCATAGATACCTTCCAGAATGCCAGATTAATGTGCCCGACAATACGACCAAAAAATAATTCATTATGCCCAGAATAAATGACCTGCTGCAGCTCGAGAAAGATCAACTGCAGCTTGAAGTTATCACACAGGCCAAGTGGTTTCAGGCATAGCTCGAAGTGCTTAAAATGGGTTGGGGTGTTAATCTAAATTGTGTGTGTGTGTGTGTGTATGTGTGTGTGTGTGTGTGTGTGTGTGTGTGTGTGTGTGTGTGTGAATGTTAATGTGTGTGTGTGTGTGTGTGTGTGTGTGTGTGTGTGTGTGTGTGTGTGTGTGTGTGTGTGTGTGTGTGTGTGTGTGTGTGTGTGTGTGTGTGTGTGTGTATGTGTGTGTGTGAGTGTGTCGGGTGGTGAGTGGGGGTTTCTAACGTCTTCCAAGAAAGCTGACGGTGCACGTCTCTCACCCTTACTGGAAGGCGTGTGTGTTCTCGTATTCCCGGGAAAGTTGGCGTCGTATACAGTATCAGACAATCCCAGTCTGACTGACCCGCACGCTTATGACTCTGCATCTCACACTGACTGCAGAATCGCCTGTCATCTTCCCAAGCACACTGTGTACAGAGACGAGCAGCATTTTTCACGTACTACCATCTTAATCAACACATGCCAAAATAACACTTTTCTAAGTGTTATGTTCTACCCTTCCCAAACCAGGTGTGACAATGTTCTTATTTAGTCTTCCCTAGGGACACAAAGTATACTATCCTTGTGATGCCATTTGGAGCCAGTTTGGAGTGTGTGTGTGTGTGTGTATGTGTGTGTGTGTGTGTGTGTGTGTGTGTGTGTGTGTGTGTGTGTGTGTGTGTGTGTGTGTGTGTGTGTGTGTGTGTGTGTGTGTGTGTGTGTGTGTGTGTGTGTGCACGCGTATCCCCATGTGTGTGTGTGTCCGCGCGCTGGTGAAGGAGTGTTTGTGCTGGGAGAGGCAAGGGGAGTGGACAAAGAAAGTGGACACACACACACACACACACACACACACACACACAGACACACAGAGAGATACTGCTACTGTGCTACAACTCTCTCTCTCTATTTCTCCCACTCTTATTCGTTCTCTCTTCAGACTACTCTGGGCCAGAATGTAGTTACCTGTCTGTTTGTTGTAACATCCTCTTTTGGACTTGGCACTGTCTCTGGTATCATCCTCCAGTTGATTCTAGCCAGCATGTAAGCATCGGTGTGTCTTCTCAAGCTGTTGGACAGCTTTATCCTCTCTACCAGTAATTGGGGTTAGTGCACTCTCCTGTGTGTGTGTGTGTGTGTGTGTGTGTGTGTGGTTCAGTTACTGGTACAGAACACTGTGAACTCCTCCAGCAGAGTCTAGTAATGGAGGTGGGGAGGGGAGGGAAGAGGAGGACGATCGATTGATACACGGCCCCAGCCCCCGTCAGTCCAGCCAAACGGAACTGCTACCGGCCTTAATTAGCAACACACTTACACAAACACCACTGGTAGTGAACCAACCAGAAACACACCCCAAAGTCCTAGTGTTTAGACTGCTTGATCCAACTTCGTAAATCCTCCTACTCCTTCACATGATGAAATACCAGTGTAAAGTAGCAAGTCATTTACTCATTATTATACAAAGCCACTTACAGTCAACGTGTCACGTGTTCAGTAATCCATGAGGAAATCAAACCAACAACTAGTCTGCTTTGGCAACCACCAAAATCAAATCAAATGTATGTATTAAGCCCATTTTTACATCAGCAGATGTCACAAAGTGCTTATATAGAAACCCAGCCAGTAAGCAATGCAGATGGGATCATTCCTTAGAAAGGCAGGAACCCAGGAAGTAACCTAGGATTGAACCAGACTCCAATCAACTGATTCCGAACCACTTGTCCCTCCACTCACCATATCCTCCATCTTGGATACACACACACACATGATCTGGTTTCTGCCCCGTAATGGCCACCGGTTGACTATGCCAACATGCTTTTATTTAATAATGCTTCCTGTGTTTACATGCAGCCAGGAAGCCCTTGGTTTCCTGTTTATCTCTGGGACATTCCTCCATGTTTTGCATGATAAATCACAAACGTCCTTCATTGAGGAGCAACTACACTGAACAAAAATAGAAACGCAACATGAAAGTGTTTCATGAGCTAAAATAAAATATTCCTCAGATTTTGTGCACAAATGTGTTTACATCCTTGTTAGTGAGCATTTGTCATTTTCCAAGATAGGTGTGACATATCAAGAAGCTAAGTAAATAGCATGATCATTACACAGGTGCACCTTGTGCTGGGGACAATAAAAGGCCACTCTAAAATGTGCAGTTATGTCACTCAACATATCTGAAGTTTTGAGGGAGTGTTATGTTAGTTTCACTACCATAAGCCACCTCCAACGTTGTTTTAGAGAATTTGGCAGTACGTCCAACCAGCTTCACAACCGCAGACCACGTGTATGGCGTTGTGTGGGCGAGTGGACTGAATGCACAAAATCATTGTGACGAGATCGAAGCCTATTTTTTAAAGTTATCTGAGACCAACATATGCACACAGTTGAAGTTGGAAGTTTACATCCACTTAGGTTGTAGTCATTAAAACTCATTTTTCAACTACTCCACAAATTTATTGTTAACAAACTACAGTTTTGGTAAGTCACTTAGGACATCTACTTTGTGCATGACACAAGTAATTTTTCCAACAATTCTTTACAGACAGATTATTTCACTTTCAGTGGGTCAGAAGTTTACATACACTAAGTTGACTGTGCCTTTAAACAGCATGGAAAATTCCAGAAAATGATATCATGGCTTTAGAAGCTTCTGATAGGCTAATTTATATAATTTGAGTCAATTGGAGGTGTACCTGTGGATGTATTTAAAGGCCTACCTTCAAACTCAGTGTCTCTGCTTGACATCATGGAAAAATCAAAAGAAATCAGCCAAGACCTCAGAAGACCTCTGTCTTCTAGAGATGAATGTACTTTGGTGCGAGAAGTGCAAATCAATCCCAGAACAACAGCAAAGGACCTTGTGAAGATGCTGAAGGAAACAGGTACAAAATTATCTGTATCCACAGTAAAACAAGCCCTATATCGACATATCCTGAAAGGCCGCTCAGCAAGGAAGAAGCCACTGCTCCAAAACCGCCTTAAAAAAGCCAGACTACAGTTTGCAACTGCATATGGGGACAAAGATCGTACTTTTTGGAGGAATGTCCTGTGACCTCAATCCTATAGAAAATATGTGGGCAGAACTGAAAAAGCGTGTGCCAACAAGGAGGCCTACATTGGGCCAAAATTCACCCAACTTGTTGTGGGAAGCTTGTGGAAGGCTACCCGAAACATTTGGCCCAAGTTAAACAATTTAAAGGCAATGCTACCAAATACTAATTGAGTATACGTAAACTTCTGACACAGTGGGAATGTGATGAAAGAAATAAAATATGAAATAAATCATGCTCTACAATTATTCAGACATTTCACATTCTTAAAATAAAGTGGTGATCCTAACTGACCTGAAACAGGGAATTTTTACTCTGATTAAATGTCAGGAATTGTGAAAAACTGAGTTTAAATATATTTGGCTAAGTTGTATGGAAACTTCCAACTTCAACTGTATCTGTTTACCCAGTCATGTGAAATCCATAGATTAGGGCCTAATGAATGTATTTCAATTGACTGATTTCTTCATATATAGCTTAGTAAAAGCAATTCAATTGTTGGATGTTGCGTTTATATTTTTAGTTTAGTTTATTTACAATAGTAAGGTTTTTATACAGGGAGACACGGGCTTGTGTTATGCTTATGAATGGGGTGGGTTCGCCAGGGAAGAAGTAGGGAGGAGGAGGAGGGAGAGACAAGGAGGGGAAGGGGTGCATCAGGTTTTTCAGCATATTTTTTATTTTTATTGTCTGTTTTCTAATTGGAGTGACCTTTTGATATTTTCCGTGGTGCCTATGCGTGCGTGTCGGTTCAAGCTTAAGGTGATTACCTGGGACTGGCTGTGTTGCAGTTTTTCTTCCAGGAAAATTTGCATATCTGATGACTGGCAGATATCAACGGTGACTGGTAAGAGTTTTGTCTCTCTCTTCCCACTCTTTCTCCTTGCTTCTGCTCTCTTCCTCTCCCACTCTTTAACTTTTCTTTTGTCACGCTGTCTCACTTTTCCTCTTTCTCCCACTCTCTCTCTCTCTGCCTCCCACCCTCTCTCTCTCTCCCTCTTTCTTCTGAATGACAAGGCACTCTATCCTTAGTGTCACTGTGGGTCAGTGTCTGTGTGAGGAAGGGTGACCGCAGAGAACGAGAGCAGTTAGACCAGTCTATTTGGCCACCCTGTTGAAGGGTGTTAGGAAGGGAGGGGTGTCTGCCCTGCATGCCAAACCAAGACGAGGCGCTCCAAAAGTGGGTCACCACTGGTGCTATCCACCCCTCCCCTCCACCTCCTCACAACCCCAACGGCACAAACTTAGAATTCAGAATTCTGCACCAAGGCTGCGACATATAGCCCCCAAGCTATATGGAGAACTCTATTATCGTTCCAACGATATATCCAGCTTAGAGCAAAAAATAGTGAAAAAGCCATCCCAGTTTTTTAAATTAGTAGTCACTACGCATTCTTCCTCTTAATAATGGCTCTGTCGTTTCTGTCAGACGTCCTGCCTCGGCCGTCATTTGATGGGCCGATTAAAAGGCATCCTCTGTTATGCTTTATTATAGGGCATTGGCATTTGGTTATGTCTTTTTAATTATTTTGACGGATGGTTCGGGGTTGGGATGAATGGGGATGGAGGAGGGCTTGGGAGGGACCACAAGGAGCCATTTGTCAGTCAGGAGGTGGTATCTTAACCTTTATACCTGGATATTAAATATGTGTCATACACAAGAATAAGAGTCGCTCAAGCCCAATATTTCCATTTCCTTTCCCTCATGATAAGTCGTGTGTTTGTACATGCACACGTGCATGATTGGGTGGGTACATGCCTAAGGCCTCGCGCTGCACTTATCAACGTCAGTCAATCCCCGGGGTACACAAACACAATGAGACACTTAAACCCCTTTCCTTATTCCAGGAGTTCATCTTTTCATTCTCCCAAACCTCTCTGTCTAATCTCTTCTCGTCACGTAAAGAGGCTTCTCCTTTCAAAGTGGAACTTCTCTTTCTGTGTTGCTCTCGGTTGTAATTACGATAAGGGCCATTTGACTGGCGACTTCCAACACGGCTTTTTATAAAGGTGTGTAATTGCTCCCGCCACTATCATTATTCAACTCTTACTGTGTAATTCTGGTTGGAAAGGCTGAACAACGTAGACTCTTCACTGATCTGGAGGTGGCCGCGGTGAGGAGGACTTGCTCTGAAAAGAAGAGAAGACGGCAAGATGTGGATATTGTGTGTGTCCGTCTGTGCGATGTGTACTTGTGTTTGTGTGTTCATACAGTTGTGTATATCTGGATCTAACGTGTGTGTGTGTGTGTGTGTGTGTGTGTGTGTGTGTGTGTGTGTGTGTGTGTGTGTGTGTGTGTGTGTGTGAGGGCGGTACGACTTTCTTCCCTCGCCCAATTATCGTGACCAACCCCTGCGGAGCGCCGAGCAAAACAACTTTAAACAATGGCCCTCTCTGGCTCTGCCTGCCTTTCATGTTCTGGTGGAGGTAGGTAGAAGCAGACGGACGAGCAGCGCATTGCTGCGTGAGTGTTGTGTAAATCCCCTGCCCTGCGTGCTAAATGGCACCCTATTTCATTTATAGTGCGCTACAAAAGTTCTCTGCCTGGACCTCTCCTACTGTACAGAACCAATAGTTAGTCAGGACGGGTGGCTGTCTGCCCCTTTTGGCTGATAATCTGTCATATGACGTTAGACGAGGACTTATGTGGGATATGTGTATTTTCGGTTGTGATTGTGTATCGCAACCAATTTCCCTCTGGGGCAAATTAACAGTAGCCATGTGCATAAAACCAACCTCAAAGCACATGAGCTTTTGGAGAAAGATGGAAGCGATTAGCCTGGCAGTTTGCTTGCTACGGTCCATCCTCATTTATTCAGCTCAAAGTTACATGGCTCATGAGAGATGTTGTTTTTAAAGAGGGCAGGCTGTGAGCTGTCCTGCTGTCCACATCCGTCTCAGTATCCCCCTCTGTGATTGGTCGAGGCTGGGCGGGGGCCCGGACAGACGGACAGGGGGCCGGATGGCGCCCGAGTGTCCGAGGGGAACAGCTGGTGAAGCCAGCCAGCCTTGGACACCAACATCTGGGCCTCAGAATGAGCCTGATGGACCCTGGCAGGCCCGGTTCACGTGAGCCTACACACACACACACACACACACACACACACACACACACACACACACACACACTGAGTAAGTCAGACAGGGTCAAACAACAATAACACATATTCTCGAGAAAAAAAAACTTAAACTCAGACAGACAGGCACACTCAGCCACATACAGTAAATCCTCACCACCGCACATACACTCCCCCTAGCACTGTCCTCCAGAGCCTGGGGTCTGAGGCTGCAGGCCAGGGGATATATGGTCCAGCTTGTACATCCACTCTGAGGGCACTGACGGTCTCCTGTAGGCTTCTTCTATTGAGATGAATTAGCAGCCTCCCTCCAGCCTGCCTCACTAGACTAGACTAGCAAAGCACTGGCAGGACCACAGACCATGGAGCCATAGCCATGTTTATTTAAGCAATAAGGCCCGAGGGGGAGTGGCATATTTCCAATATACCACGGCTAAGGGCTGTTATTATGCACGACGCAACACGGAGTGCTAGGAATATATTGGTCATATATCAGAAAACCTCTGAGGTGCCGTATTGCTATTATAAACTAGTTACCAGCATAATTAAAGCAGTAAAAATAAATGTTTTGTCATACCCGTGGTATATGGTCTGATATACCACGGCTTTCAGCCAATCAGCATTCAGGGCTCGAACCACCCAGTTTATAATCATCATTATACAACGGGTAGGTCTAATCCTGGATGCTGATTGGTTAAAACCGCATTCCAGCCGGTGTATAGCTAAATCTATGACGTTAAAATGCCTATTTAATCTGTTTAATTTCACTGCGCAATCCACTGTCTCATCAGCCCAGCCAGGCAATTTCTAAACTTGAAATCCACTATAAAAAGCATTTAAAAAGTAGCTCCCAATTCAGCGGAGATTTGTATAAACCTTGCTGTCTGTCTCCGACATCTTGTCCCGAGATTTTGTCGGGACGAGACGGTCATGTCAATAGAAAACAGGTAGACCTTTAAAAAAGCAGCTAGTTTGCAGTCTTTCCAGCTTCAGTTTGAAGTGATTGTGTTATCTGTGTTGTTGGCCAGCTCCTCTGAACAACAGTGTCTTGACAAGAGAGCACATTTTCTATGCCAGGTTAAATCACGGATCATTAGCTCATTCTTAGGAATATATCCAAATACAGTGGGGCAAAAAAGTATTTAGTCAGCCACCAATTGTGCAAGTTCTCCCACTTAAAAAGATGAGAGAGGCCTGTACTTTTCATCATAGGTACACTTCAACTATGGCAGACAAAATGAGAAAAAAAATCCAGAAACTCATATTGTAGGATTTTTAATGAATTTATTTGCAAATTATGGTGGAAATTAAGTATTTGGTCAATAACAAAAGTTTATCTCAATACTTTGTTATATACCCTTTGTTGGCAATGACAGAGGTCAAACGGTTTCTGTTTTCTGTCTCCACAAGGTTTTCACACACTGTTGCTGGTATTTTGGCCCATTCCTCCATGCAGATCTCCTCTAGAGCAGTGATGTTTTGGGGCTGTTGCTGGGCAGCACGGACTTTCAACTCCCTCCAAAGATTTTCTATGGGGTTGAGATCTGGAGACTGGCTAGGCCACTCCAGGACCTTGAAATGCTTCTTACGAAGCCACTCCTTCGTTGCCCGGGCGGTGTGTTTGGGATCATTGTCATGCTGAAAGACCCAGCCACGTTTCATCTTCAATGCCCTTGCTGAATGAAGGAGGTTTTCACTCAAAATCTCACGATACATTCATTCTTTCCTTTACACGGATCAGTCTGTCTCTCTCGTGCTCTCTCACCAGGAGGAGCACGCAGCATGCATGAAGATGGCTGAGTATAGAAGCCTCCATTCATCATCTATCCTCTCTGTGGTTGATGCTTCATCTATCCTCTCTGTGGTGGATCCATCATCTATCCTCTCTGTGGTTGATCCATCATCTATCCTCTCTGTGGTGGATCCTTCATCTATCCTCTCTGTGATGGATCCTTCATCTATCCTCTCTGTGGTGGATCCATCATCTATCCTCTGTGATGGATCCTTCATCTATCCTCTCTGTGATGGATCCTTCATCTATCCTCTCTGTGGTGGATCCACCATCTATCGCTCTCTGTGGTGGATCCATCATCTATCCTCTCTGTGGTGGATCCATCATCTATCGCTCTCTGTGATGGATCCGTTATCTACCACTCTCTGTGGTGGATCCGTCATCTATCGCTCTCTGTGGTGGATCCACCATCTGTAGCTCTCTGTGGTGGATCCATCATCTATCGCTCTCTGTGGTGGATCCATCATCTATCGCTCTCTGTGGTGGATCCGTCATCTATCGCTCTCTGTGGTGGATCCGCCATCTATCGCTCTCTGTGGTGGGATCCACCATCTATCGCTCTCTGTGGTGGATCCATCATCTATCGCTCTCTGTGGTGGATCCGTCATCTATCTATATCGCTCTCTGTGATGGATCCGTCATCTATCACTCTCTGTGGTGGATCCGTCATCTATCACTCTCTGTGGTGCTACTACTCTCGCTCTCTCTCCCAATCATCTCTTTCTCTGTCTCTCTCTCTGACACACAAACACACATGTTCTCTGTCACTTTACTTTCTCTCTCATCTCCTTTACTGCGTTAAGTGTTTCTGGTGAAGAGGGTTTAGCTTGTGATTAGAATCAGATCTTAAGTGGCCTTGCTCCTCTGAAGGTTATGTAATGCTTTGTGGTCTGCTCATCTAGACTTCTAGAGCCCAGGCACTGTTCTTCCCCATTAGGCCATGCTCTGCTTAATGGCTGCCAGACGGCTTCAACACCCCTCTCTCTGTCCCTTGTGGCTCTTGAAGGGCTCTCTCAGCAAACACACACAGACACACACAGACACACACAGACACACACAGACACACACACACACACACACACACACACACACACACACACACACACACACACACACAGAAATGGCCCCAAATGTTCTAAGCAGGAAAGATAGGTGTATTTTGGGGGTGCCGTCTGGGCTGTATGGCTGGGAAACTGACGTTAAGTTGCACTCCAGGGGGCCCAGACAGACATGTCTGTTGTGTGTATCTGTCTGCATGTCTGTCCCAGCGGGCAGTCAGGCCATGGTCAGATCAGAACATCTCTCTCTCTCTCCCTCTCTCTCTCTCTCTCTCTCTCTCTCTCTCTCTCCTCCCTTCTGACTTCAGCTTTTTGAGAAAACACTCCCCCCCCACCCCCCCACCCCAAAAACATTCTAATCTAGGGCATGCGATGCATTCCATTAGCCAGGCCTGCCAGTGCTGCTCCATTGATCTGAGAGGATTTGGAGAATTTCTAACTTCATATTTTGGGGAGGAGGAGTAGGAGGAGGCTAGGGGAGTAGTGCTTTGCTGATAAGGCCCCGCAAGCTGACAGCTAAAAAAACAGAGATGAAAGCTCAGTCATCTAAACACAGGCACTTACTGTCACAATACGAGTAGATGTGGAAGGGGTGAGAGCCTTAGAGGGGATAGAGGGATGAGGGAGGGAGAGGTTGTGTTGTTCTGTCTGCTTCAAGGGTGTTGGTCAGACTTGGGGCCATAGACATAGTAGAATAGGCTCCAATGTCATTTCTTACAAGAACTAGGGACATCGTGTCGACATCAATACCAACCTAGAAGACACACACCTACACAGAAACCCATCGTGTGCATGCTGTGAATCTACGAGAGCATACAGATCTTATTAGTCCATAGCGAAACATCTCGCCGCTTGAACATCTCTATCTTTGTGAGGTACCTGGTTATTGCTAACACTACTGTAGGGAAAAATGTCAGATTGGCTAAATGTTCCTCTCCCGGTACTCTCTGATGGACTCCCAGACTCACGTGTTTTGACAGTGATCCAGTCGAGTGGCCACTGAGTGCCGGCAGAGACCGGAGGACTCTCAACCATGGCACATCGATCCCGTTTACTGTTTATGCCTGGGACTTTGAGAGGGAAAGAGAAAGTGAATGAGAGAGGGGGGGGGAGATTAAGTGAGCGATAGAGAGGGGGAGAGATAAATGAAGGGAGACCGAGAAATGTAAAGCGAGAGAGAGAGAGGTGGAAAAGATTGAGCGAGAGAGGGGGAAAGGTGACAGAGAGGTTGGGGGGGAAGGGGGGTCAAAACGAAGACGGAGATGGAGGAGGGTAATAAACAGGGGGATTGGTAGGAGATAGAGGGAAGTGGAAAGATGCATAGGCCTACATTGAGAGGAGTTGAAAAGGAAACAATATAGCAAAGAGAAAATAATATCTGTCCATGGGGATGACTTGGAGAAGTGAAGAGAAAATAATAGAAAAGGGAAAAAACGAGAGAAAGAGACCCTTGAGGCTCCGTAGGTGAATAGAATAGAGGAGGGTAGAGAAAAGAGGCTATAGGCACATAGTCTTGTCGTTTCAGCACCACCTCACCGTGGCCAGCTCCCCAGACCAGACTCCTGCAGTAGTGAGACTCAAATCAAATAAAATTGCCCACCTAGACTGTGCTTGTGACCCAAATGGCACCCCATTCCCTATTTAGTGCACTACTATTGACCAGATCCGTATGGGCCCTGGTCAAAAGTAGCGCACTAAATAGGGAATAGGGTGCCATTTGGGATGCCCCCGGCTTAGCTAAGGCTGACCTGGAAATGCCTATTTACCCCAAACGCCAATCCTTAATGAAAATGATCGCCCCGCTAGAGCGCTCCTCTCTTCCTCCTCTATTTTCCTCCGCCGCAGCTCTGCAATGCTTTGCCCAGCTTTGACAAGTGGGAGCCTGAATCTGTGGACTGTATGGGCCCGCTAGCAGGCTAATCTCCTCACACACAGCCTGTCACTGAATGAACTGTCTTCATGACAACGTTCTCCCTCTGCTTTTTTTCTAGCGTTCGCTCTCTTCCTTCCTTCCTCTCCATTTTTTCAGATCCCCAGAAACGAGGGCCAAAAAATAATCAAAATTGTTTGTTTCCCATCTCTCTCTCTCTCTCGCTCTCTTTCTCTCTCTCTCTGGCTCTCTCTCCTTGCCCCCTTTTGCTCCCCCTGCTTCCCTCCCCCCTTGCTTTGCCTCTCGAGAAATTCACCAACATTCAGCATCACTGGTGACCAGAGGCTAGAACACTGATTTTAGTGTCACCCAGATGATAATTGCGTCAGGGTTGGAGGTCGGGTTGTTGCGTAAGCACAACATGGAGCGTGTGAGGGCCCAGACCTGCAGGGGTGTGTAGTCACAGGGGTGCTGCTCTGATGCTCTGACTTTGGGCCAAGGGAACATGGAAAGAGGATCACCCACAAGCAACAACAATAAACGATTTTCCGTTAACTCCCGTGGGCCTTCTAATGCAGCCGTACACGCACAACAAACTCAGATCTTCATGTTTTCGTTGGAAGAATAGAAAGGGTTATATTTATTTGTTGCGTGATTGGGTAGCTTACAGGACTTGTTTGAGTAACCCAACATAGGTGTCATTTGAATTGAATTAGTCGCTGCCCCCATTGAGTGCATAAAGGTATTTAAAAATAAAAAAAATAAATGTGTCCTTCAATGCATCATGGGGAATTGAGTTCTTTTTTTAGTGTGATCTCTCCTAGCCAACCGTATGGGGACTTTATGTTCCATAATGCAATGTGTCTTCAGCTTGCCAACTTCAGTGTGACAAGGGTCATGACGGTTAATAAAGCATTAACTGAGACTTCTCTCACTTTGATTGTTTAAGACACTCTTCTGAAGGAGAAAGTCTAAACTTCCCTGGAGCAAGTGAGAGAAAAGCATCTTGGGAAGTGTATGTGTGCACTTCATTGTATCTCCGAATATCAGTGGTGGGTAAGGGCAGCAGATGTCCTGATGAAGAGCCCACACGTATTCATTAGAGGCTGTCAGAGATAGACCTTCTCCGCCCTGATAGGTCAGGACTCCAATCTCCCATTCACAGTGGAGAGGAGTGTGGAAGAAAGGGAATTCAATCAACCTGACAGATTAGATGAAAGGGGGCTGTCGCCGCCACACACAAGGCCTGATGTAGGTCGATGGAGATGGGGAGAGACGCACTGATGTATGGAGGAAACACGCACATGCGGTACATGTATTACAAAGACAAGTGTTTCATAAATATAGGCCTACATACAGTGGCTTGCGAAAGTATTCACCCCCCCTTTGGCATTTTCCCTATTTTGTTGCCTTACAACCTGATTTTGAAATTGATTTTGGGGGGGGTTGTATCATTTGATTTACACAACATGCCTACCACTTTGAAGATGCAAAATATTTGCAAGGAAATAAACGAGGAATAAGAGAAAAAAAAACTGAAAACTTGAGTGTGCATATCTATTCACCTATTCATCTATTCGCTTGCTCTTACATATGCATGCACCACTTTTCAGTTGTAATTTTTTTTGCATTTTTTGAAACAAGTAATTTTTTTCACTTCATCAATTTTGACTATTTTGTGTATGTCCATTACATGAAACAAAAACATTTATATTTAAATTATAGGTTGTCATGCAACAAAATAGGAAAAACGCCAAGGGGATGAATACTTTTGCAAGGCACTGTATACATGAGGCTGGCCACTAGAGTCTAGCCCTAAACCCACAAACGTGACCACACACTCCGCTCAATCTTACTGACACACTCTGTCGCTCGCTCTCTCTCTCTCTCTCTCACTGACAGACACACCTCAATCTCTCTCTCTGACACACACACACACACACACGCACACACACACCTCTATCTCTCTCTCTCTCTCTCTCTCTCACACACATACACACACACCTCTATCTCTCTCTCTCACACACACACCTCTATCTCTCTCTCACACGAACACACCTCCTCTCTCTCTCACACACACTCACCTCTCTCTCTCTCTCTCTCTCTCTCTCTCTCTCTCTCTCACACACACTCACACACCTATCTCTCTCTCACACACACCTCTCTCTCTCTCTCTCTTTCACCAACACGCACACACCTCTAGCTCTCTCTCACGCACATACACCTCTAGCTCTCTCTCATACACACACACACACACACACACACACACACACACACACACACACACACACACACACACACACACACACACACACACACAAACACACAACTCTATCTCTCTCTCTCTGACACACACACTCACTCACATGTGTAGCCAGAGCTTATTTCTCTTGGGTGTCATTCTAAAAAGACACATCCAGTCCATCCATTCCCCTCTCTCCTTTCCTCTCTCGTAGGCCCTCCATCTGTGCTAATGTGGTTTCCATTCCATGGTTCTTCCTTTCAGTGTGGATCCTTTTAGTGACATGCGGTGGTGGAGCCTGACGTGTCTTTGATTGAGAATAATGGGCCCAAATTGTCTCTGAATGGAGCTCTAATATTTCCCAGGTGGCCATTCATTTATCACTACCCACAATCCTCTGGGAGCCAGTAATGGATATCCTGTCATATATAACCTCCAAATAACTCTCCAAGGGGTTGAATCAAAACACACTCACCCCCGTCATGATCACAGTCCATCTAGATTTATCTTTGTCTTGTATTGGTGTTTTTGTGTGGCGGTAGGTAGGTAGGTAGTGTGTTTACTAGGCACATAGTGTTTTCATTCTGAGTGCTGACATGGTCATTAGCCTGGGTCGTGTTCGATTGGGCACAATGCAACGAAAAGTTGTGCAACAGAATACGAAAACCTGTCCAGTTCTGGTGGTACCTCCCTGTTTCCCTCCTTTTCAAACCTTTATTTCCCAAATGAACAGGACCCTGGTGCAGCATGTACCTTTTACTGGCTGAAAAATATTCATCTGGCAAGAGCAGGCCTCCTCTCGTCCCAGATTTAGTCGGTCTTATGGGGAGTGGATTTATCTGTTTGTCAGACTCCACTTAGGGCCGAGACAGCCGCACAAACGTATCCTCTACCCCAAGGGATTTGGAGCTGGAGCCAAGCGCTTTCTTACCCCCTCCTTCCGAGTTCCCTCCTCTCTCGTATGAATGTATTACAGTATGTGTTTGGAAACTTGACCTGTCCCTGTCCCGCGAGTCGCTATGCTAAGTGTACACTGCACCAAAGACTATATCCCTGGGAAAAACAAGAAAAGGACTGTGTGCCTCGGGGCTCTAAAAGCCAACTGCCTGAGCCTTGTTCAGGGCTGGCATTAGCATAACGACAATGTCTTTTAGGAACAAGAGTAGCCTGCAGTGTGCTTACTTTTTTTTTTTTGTGGTTCAGTTTTTATGTTGATTGGCGATATTTCACCTCTGCGACTGTCCTCGTCTATCAGTGCATTGTTACCTGTCGTGTTTTATGTTTTGGCGTGGACCACAGCTGCTGCATCGGCAAAAGCTAATGGGGATCCGAACAACGCAACATTACATCCAAACACACGGCGCAGACATCTTACATTCTCCTGAATCTCCGTCTTCTCTCCTCTAGACAGTATACAAAATTACAGTACAAAAGACATGATACGTTATTGAGGTCGTCTAGCGGATGGTCTTTTCTAGTATGTTCTATTAGTTTATCTGACGGGTTGATTAGTTATCTGTGATTGTCGACCCTTTAGAGGGACTCGCTGATGGCTGATGGTGTTGATAGTGTTTGATATCGGGAGCCGACCCTCGGGCTTTGTTTATCCTCTCTAATCCTCATGGTGAGATAAAGGAACGTTTTTTTTTCTCTCGCTCTCTCTTTCTCTCGCGCAGACATATATACACACATGCAAGCCACAGTGTGGGCCAGGAAGTGAGGCATATCTGCTTCCTTAAAATAGCATCTCATGCTTGTCATCACCTCCCTGCGTAGCTGTTGAACAACGGTGTGTGCCGGGACATCGAGGTTAACACCCTTTCTCTTATGATAAGTGCCGTGGGATCTTTAGTGATAACAGAGAGTCAGGACACCCGTTTAACGTCCCATCCAAAAGACTGCACCCCACAAAGGGCAATGTCCCCAATCACTGCCCTGGGGCATTGGGCTGGGCTATTCTTTTTTTAAGACCAAAGGAAAGAGTGCCTCCAAATGACCCTCCAACACCACTTCCAGCAGCATCTGGTGTCCCATCCAGGGACGGACAAGGACCAATCCTATTTAGCTTCGGCGGCACGCCAGTAGTGGGATGCAGGAAGTGGAATGTCCCTTCATAAGGACCCTGTCTTTCAAAGATAATTTGTAGAAATACAATAACTTCACAGATCTTCATTGTAAAGGGTTTAAACACTGTTTCCCATGCTTCAATGAACCATAAACAATTAATGAACATGCACCTGTGGAGCGGTCGTTAAGACACTAACAGCTTACAGACGGTAGGCAATTAAGATCACAGTTATTAACACTTCGGACACTAAAGAGGCCTTTCTACTGACTCTGAAAACACCAAAAGAAAGATGCCCAGGGTCCCTGCTCATCTGCATGGACGTGCCTTAGGCAAGCTGCAAGGAGGCATGAGGACTGCAGATGTGGCCAGGGCAATAAATTGCAATGTCCGTACTGTGAGATGCCTAAGACAGCGCTACAGGGAGACAGGACATCCTCGCAGTGGCAGACCACGTTTAACAATACCTGCACAGGATCGGTACATCCGAACATCACACCTGCGGGACAGGTACAGGATGACAACAACAACTGCCCGAGTTACACCAGGAACACACAATCCCTCCATCAGAGCCTATGGGCACAAACCCACCGTCGCTGGACCAGACAGGACTGGAAAAAGTGTTCTTTCCTGACGAGTCGCGGTTTTGTCTCACCGGGGGTGATGGTCGGATTTGCGTTTATCGACGAAGGAATGAGCGTTACACCGAGGCCTGTACTCCGGAGCGGGATCGATTTGGAGATGGAGGGTCCGTCATGGTCTGGGGCGGTGTGTCACGGCATCATCGGACTGAGCTTGTTGTCATTGCAGGCAATCTCAACGCTGTGCGTTACAGGGAAGACATCCTCCTCCCTCATGTGGTACCCTTCCTGCAGGCTCATCCTGACATGACCCTCCAGCATGACAATGCCACCAGCCATACTGCTCGTTCTGCGCGTGATTTCCTGCAAGACCGGAATGTCAGTGTTCTGCCATGGCCAGCGAAAAGCCCGGATCTCAATCCCATTGAGCATGTCTGGGACCTGTTGGATCGGAGGGTGAGGACTAGGGCCATTCCCCCCAGATATGTCCGGGAACTTGCAGGTGCCTTGGTGGAAGAGTGGGGTAACATCTCACAGCAGTACTTAATGCAGCTGGTGGCCACACCAGATACCTACTGTTACTTTGATTTTGACCCCCCCTTTGTTCATGGACACATTCCATTTCTGTTAGTCACATGTCTGTGGAACTTGTTCAGTTTATTTCTCAGTTTGGGAATACAAATATTTACACATGTCAAGTTTGCTGAAAAAAAAACGCAGTTGATAGCGAGTGGAAGTTTCTTTTTTGGCTGAGTTTACGTACCCACAGTCCATATTGGATATAAAGCTTGACTTCCAATGTATGGGGAGTTCCAGGAAGACCTAATTACACAACAGCTAATATCACAATTCCATGTGACATGACATGTTTGCTATACTACTATATACTCCAAACTATAGAAAGGATCAAACAAGCTCTACACTGAGTGTAGAAAACATTAAGAACACCTGCTCTTTCCATGACATACACTGACCAGGTGAATCCAGGTGAAAGCTATCCTCCTTCATTGATGTCCCCTGTTAAATCCACTTCAATCGGTGTAGATGAAGGGGTGGAGTCAGGTTAAATAAGTATTTTTAAGCCTTTAGACAATCGAGACATGGATTGTGTGTGTGTGTGTGTGTGTGTGTGTGTGTGTGTGTGTGTGTGTGTGTGTGTGTGTGTGTGTGTGTGTGTGTGTGTGTGTGTGTGCCATTCAGAGGGTGAGTTGGCAAGACAAAATATTTAAGTGCCTTTGAACTGGGTATGGTAGTAGGTGCCAGGCGCACCGGGTTGAGTGTGTCAAGAACTGCAACGCTGCTGGATTTTTCACGCTCACCACTTTCCTGTGTGTATCAAGAATGGTCCACCAGGATCTAAAATAAACCTATCAAAGAGTGTAATCACGCTATGCAGAAACCAATTTTAGACCAGACATTTTATTGGAGACCTCAGAAAATGACATCTGGGATTTCAAATTCCTTCTGAAATGAATAAGACATATCAACTGAACTATATTCCACTTCTCAAAAAGGTTGGGGAAGAATTGAATAGATGTCAGGATTTGCCCATTTCTCTTATTGGGCGGGTCAATTGTGTAAAGATGAATATAATACCAAAATTATCGTAGCTTTTTCAAACCCTTCCAAACATTTTTTCAAACAACTTAATAGGAAGGTCTCTTCATTTCAGTGGATAGGAAAGCCTCCCAGAGTGAAACTCACAACTTTATGCAAACCATACTCTACCTGACTTGCTCTACCTGACTTTCAGTTGTATTACTGGGCATCTCCGTTAAAGGTCGTGTGGGTATGGCAAGGTACAACAACAAGATCACCCTCTTAGAGACAGATAGAGGAAGAGTATATTTCCCCTGTGTCTATACTTTATATTAGTCCACCTAAAGCTTTGATGGGTCTCACAACAAACCTTTCATTCAAAACAGTCGACATATATTTGCTGGAAGTCCCAAAAACAAGCAGAAGGGCATAGATCTATATATGAACAGACACCTTTTGATAATAACCCCTTCTTACGCCAAGCCTTGAGAGATGGTATTAGATTTCCTTGGTTCAACAAAGGAATTAAAACAGTTTGGTCATCCGTATAGAGAAGGAGAACTATTATCCTTCCAACAACTGGCGTCTCACTTTCAGTTACCTCAAACTCATTTCCTACAGGTTAGGCATTATATTGCCACTCAAGCAGGGAGGTAGGATTCAGCCCACGAGTAAATCCACAGCTGATAAACTGTGGCTGGAGAGGAAAGGGGTGAAAGGTTACATTTCCTACATGTACTCTGGTCTTCAAGCTCTGATGGAGAACGATGAAGCTCTGAAGGCTCGCTTGATGACCTTGGTCTCATTTTTGAGGATGAGAAATGGGGAAAGCTCTTTTTTTTTAAATGATCAGCGTCTTTCATTTAACACAATGCACAAGTTGATGCAATTCAGTATTTTACATTGGGTCTACATTACAGCAGAGAGACTAAATCAAATCCAATCTAAATATTCAACATTTTGCCAAAGGTGTAAAACGAGTGTGGACACACTTCTGCATATGTATTTGTCCTGCCCTGAACTAGGCAATTATTGGGAAGACATTATTCAGATCTTATCACAGGTCACTGTGTCACTGACTGTACCACTAGATCCTTCTCTTATTGTTCTTTGAGATGATTCTGTTCTACCAGTTATTATTGGTGGCAAAACCAGATTCATTACATTGGCAGTCATTGCAGCCAATAAATGCACATCTTTTACATGGAAGAGTGGAAGAAGCCAAGCAATAACTAACTTCCTATATTCCTTCTGAAAAAATAATGTACAATGTATGTACTAAACCCTTTTAATTTACTGTAGGGGAACTTCAGCAGTTTCTCGATTTGTCATCATTTTTCCCCTTTGTTATTGTATAATTATTATTATGTGTTTTTGCCTTGACTCATTTTTTTTCTAGCTATGGAGGTGAAGGTCATTTTGTTTCGTAATTGTTTTTTTGTGTCTGTGTTTTTTTAATCATTGAAGTTAATACCGGAGGAGGGGGGTGTTCATGGGTTGTGGGGGGAAGGGTTTGGCATGATGTGCTCCCATGTGGCCTGTTGTTTTGTGTATGTGGGGGTGGGGGATTGTTAAAAATCATTTAAAATATAATTTTCCACCACCCAAAGGACATCCAGCCAACTTGACACAACTGTGGGAAGCATTGGAGTCGACATGGTTCAGCATCCCTGTGGATCGCTTTCAACACCATGACCTGAAGATTTGAGCCTGTTATGAGGGCAAGGGGGAGGGGGGGGGGGGTTGCAACTCAAAATCAGGATGGTTTCCCAATGTGGGGTATACTGCATCTCATCTTGTCTTTCCCATGTCTTCCCATCGCCTGCTGAACTAAAGGTTTCCCATGTCTTCCCATCGACTGCTGAACTAAAGGTTTCCCATGTCTTCCCATCGACTGCTGAACTAAAGGTTTCCCATGTCTTTCCCATGTCTTCCCATCGACTGCTGAACTAAAGGTTTCCCATATCTTCCCATCGACTGCTGAACTAAAGGTTTCCCATGTCTTCCCATCGACTGCTGAACTAAAGGTTTCCCATATCTTTCCCATGTCTTCCCATCGACTGCTGAACTAAAGGTTTCCCATATCTTCCCATCGACTGCTGAACTAAAGGTTTCCCATGTCTTCCCATCGACTGCTGAACTAAAGGTTTCCCATATCTTCCCATCGACTGCTGAACTAAAGGTTTCCCATGTCTTCCCATCGACTGCTGAACTAAAGGTTTCCCATATCTTCCCATCGACTGCTGAACTAAAGGTTTCCCATGTCTTCCCATCGACTGCTGAACTAAAGGTTTCCCATGTCTTCCCATCGACTGCTGAACTAAAGGTTTCCCATGTCTTCCCATCGACTGCTGAACTAAAGGTTTCCCATATCTTCCCATCGACTGCTGAACTAAAGGTTTCCCATGTCTTCCCATCGACTGCTGAACTAAAGGTTTCCCATGTCTTTCCCATGTCTTCCCATCGACTGCTGAACTAAAGGTTTCCCATGTCTTTCCCATGTCTTCCCATCGACTGCTGAACTAAAGGTTTCCCATGTCTTCCCATCGACTGCTGAACTAAAGGTTTCCCATGTCTTCCCATCGACTGCTGAACTAAAGGTTTCCCATGTCTTTCCCATGTCTTCCCATCGACTGCTGAACTAAAGGTTTCCCATATCCTCCCATCGACTGCTGAACTAAAGGTTTCCCATGTCTTTCCCATGTCTTCCCATCGACTGCTGAACTAAAGGTTTCCCATATCTTCCCATCGACTGCTGAACTAAAGGTTTCCCATGTCTTCCCATCGACTGCTGAACTAAAGGTTTCCCATGTCTTCCCATCGCCTGCTGAACTAAAGGTTTCCCATGTCTTCCCATCGACTGCTGAACTAAAGGTTTCTCATGTCTTCCCATCGACTGCTGAACTAAAGGTTTCCCTTGTCTTTCCCATGTCTTCCCATCGACTGCTGAACTAAAGGTTTCCCATGTCTTCCCATCGACTGCTGAACTAAAGGTTTCCCATGTCTTTCCCATGTCTTCCCATCGACTGCTGAACTAAAGGTTTCCCATGTCTTCCCATCGACTGCTGAACTAAAGGTTTCTCATGTCTTCCCATCGACTGCTGAACTAAAGGTTTCCCATGTCTTCCCATCGACTGCTGAACTAAAGGTTTCCCATGTCTTCCCATCGACTGCTGAACTAAAGGTTTCCCATGTCTTTCCCATGTCTTCCCATCGACTGCTGAACTAAAGGTTTCTCATGTCTTCCCATCGACTGCTGAACTAAAGGTTTCCCATGTCTTCCCATCGACTGCTGAACTAAAGGTTTCTCATGTCTTCCCATCGACTGCTGAACTAAAGGTTTCCCATGTCTTCCCATCGACTGCTGAACTAAAGGTTTCCCATGTCTTCCCATCGACTGCTGAACTAAAGGTTTCCCATGTCTTTTCGTGGACCGCCACAGTCAGCTAGTTAGACCCTAGGGAGTATGTGAGTCGGAATAGGGCCTATCCCCAAACTGTTGCCACAAAGTTGGAAGCTCAGAATTGTGTAGAATGTCATTGTATGCTGTAGTGTTAAGATTTCCCTTCACTGGAACTAAGGGGCCTAGCCCGAACCATGAAAAACAGCCCCAGACCATTATTCCTCCTCCACCAAACTGGTAGTGTTCTCCTGGCATCCGCCAAACCCAGATTTGTCTGTCGAACTGCCAGATGGTGAAGCGTGATTCATCACTCCAGAGAATGCATTTCCACTGCTTTACACCACTCCAGCCGACGCTTGACATTGCGCATGGTGATCTTAGGGCTCTTCCTGGCTGCTCGGCCAGGAAACCCATTTCATCAAGCTACGACTAACAGTTCTTGTGCTGACGTTGCTTCCAGAGGCAGTTTGAAACTCAGTAGTGAGTATTGCAACCGAGGACAGACGATTTTTCCACGCTCAAGCACTCGGCGGTCCTGTTCTGTGAGCTTATGTGGCCTACCACTTTGTGGCTGAGCCGTTGTTGCTCCTAGACGTTTCCACTTCACAATAACAGCACTTACAGTTGCCCGGGGCAGCTCTAGGAGGGCAGAAATTGACAAACTGACTTGTTGGAGAGGTGGCATCCTATGACGGTGCCACGTTGAAAGTCACTTACTTCAGTAAGGCCATTCTACTGTCAATGTTTGTCTATGGAGATTGCATGGCTGTGTGGCTCGATTTTATACACTTGTCAGCAACAGTTGTGGCTGAAATAGCCGAATCCACTAATTTGAAGGGGTGTCCACATACCTTTGTATATATAGTATACACGCTGTAGCGTACACCATTCACACCATATGCACTTCTAGAGAAGAGAAGGGGTGGGAGGGCAAGAAAGAGAAAAAGAGAGATATAGAAACCAGAGACAGAAAGCAAGAACAAGAGAGGGAGAGCCAAAGAGAAAAATGAATACACGAGATAGAGAATGTTAAACGTAGACGCTGCAACGGTGACTGCACTATACCCTCCCCCTCCTATAACAGTTAGGGGCTATAGGGGAAACTTTTCATGGGCTTGCTAATTGTGCTAGCTTTGGCTCTAGTGTCGCCCATCTCTCTACAGGGGATGGCACTCCTCCTTAATCTCCCCTAATTACGGAGCAGGAATAATGCATGGATTGAAACCCCGGCTCTCCGATAATGATAATCTGGCTCTCCTCTTCCCTTGCCCTAAACTGTGAATAATAATACATCCATCCGCCCCTGACCTTGTTCTGTTGCATTGTGGGTACTTACTTTTATGTGGCAAGGAACTTGAAATTCATCCGTCGTTTTTCGGAGTGAAAAAGAGCACTGTGCTGTACATGTGTTTTTTGGCTCGAGATAAAATGTTGACTTTGAGAGCTCGGGAAAGAGCGATGCCGTACAACACAACACAACGCTGCGGAATTAATTGCACCAGCTTTAAATATTTTGTTAAGGAGCCATTACACTTTTGTTGATGGGGGGGGGGGGGGGGGAAGAGGTAATACATACTGGTAATTGGGTCTTTATGGATTTTGTTCCTCGAATGTGTCTCTTTCGGTTTCGTCTAATGAAATATCGACTCTTGTCCGACGCTTTCGGTGATCTCTCAAAATACCGATGACACATACATTTGCTTGATGATTGTAGCTACCTGTTCATTGGAGGAAGCGGTTATTGTTGTGTGTCCCATAGTCACAGTAGTGTAGTTAATTGGTTATTGTGGCTGTTAGGAACATTGACTTTCAGAAACTGGGTCAGCAATTCTGTGGGTGCTAAAGATTACGGTTTGTTCCCCAAACCACAAAATGAACAAAAGCAAAGAAAATATAACGCACATAATCACACACACACACACACACACACACACACACACACACACACACACACACACACACACACACACACACACACACACACACACACACACACACACACACTGTACACTAAAGCACCTACTCTCTTGGTCTCTTTCTGACCCCCTTTTGATCCCCTCTCTTACTTCACAAACACACACACACACACACACACACACACACACACACACACACACACACACACACACACACACACACACACACACACACACACACACACACTAAAGCACCTACTCTCTTGGTCTCTTTCTGACCCCCTTCTGATCCCCTCTCTTACTTCACAAACACACACACACACACACACACACACACACACACACACACACACACACACACACACACACACACAGCCTAGACCATAGACCGAGCTGACAAGGTACAAATCTGTCGTTCTGCCCCTGAACAGGCAGTTAACCCACTGTTCCTAGGCCGTCATTGAAAATAAGAATTTGTTCTTAACTGACTTGCCTGGTTAAATAAAGGTAAAATAAAATAGGCACTCAGAGGAGGATGCATGGCTACATGATTCAATTTAGTTTAATTACGGCCTTACTGAGTTCCATATAGAAGCAATCATTAGATCCTCATTGACAGAAGAGAGAGAAAAAGAGAGAGAGAGGAAGGGGCAGGAATATGGGAGGTTTCAAGAAATGTAGTTCAGAGCGAGAGAGAGTGTAAGGAGAGAGGAATAGACAGTACAGAAGTAGAAGTGAACATTAAGATGTGGGAGGGGCATGGTGTGGGAGGGGCATGGTGTGGGAGGGGCTCAGTCAGAGAGCAGGAAACATGACCGTCATCTGCGCACTGCTACAGGAGCCTGAGTTAGCTGTAATAGAACCATCATTATTAGAGGACAATGTTCACGTCTTTTGGGTCATTAAAGGGAAGAGTTGAATCATAGGTATTTGTGCTATTTGCGGACAAATAACAGGGTCTGGATTCGGCAGCAATCAAGACACATTTTCACTGTCCCTCTCGCCATTTCATCCTCCATTTACCCTCACTTCTAATTCCTTCTCCTCTCCATCTCCCTCATCAACCCCTCTGTCTCCCTGTTATCTACCTATTTCCTCTCTTTCATGCCCCCCTCCCTCCGTCCACACTCCTTCCCTCCCTCCATCCCTCCCGTTGAAGACTATCATTTGGATGAGTTGTGAGTCTGTGGAAGCGGCAGGTCTGTCTGCCTGATTGCCTGATAAGATGTCTGGTTGCTTTTCAAAGGGAGCAGGCCTCATCTATAAAACAAACACACCGTTCCACGTTTTAGGCGGTCTCTCCAAACGTACTCCCACACAAAGTAATGGGAAATGGTGAGTAACAGTTGATGTGATTGATGTTTGAGGATATTGTGTCGTCTTTTATAGAGGGATAAATAAATGATGGACGATAGCGGTTAGTTGACCACTTTCCAGACTGAATGTACTGGAGAGCTGTTGTGGTGTTGTCGATTCGAAATGAGGGCTGCTGAGGCATCACGTTCCGCTTTCATACACACAGACACACATAAATATAGAGAGGGAGACGTATACAAACGCAAACGCACAGTACTGTGCGCCCACACACACTTACTTGCTTGTGGTATCGGATGATGACTTCCACTTCTGAGTTAATGGTTCTTTGGCGACTGTTGAGTCCAGTTAGAGAACCACAAACGTTACTGCAGGTGGGGAATGTGCCGTCTGTGTTGGCTGGGGTAGCAATGGTTGTATGTCTCCTGAGCTCTCTTTGCTGCCTGTTTGTGCTCCTCTTCTCCTCCCACCTCTGTACACCGCTGTGGCAGAGCTGCCACCAGGTGGAACGGTCGGCAGCAGCGTCCCCCAGGTCTGTGGGGTTGACGTTGCACTTCTTCAGACACGTTTTCAGACTGGTCCTTATAGCGCTTCGTCTGCCCCTCTGCAGACCGCCGGAACCAGGTGTAGCTGGCCATACAGGATCTCCTGCGGCAAGCAGTTGGGTTAGGAATGTAGGGTCAGGACTGTAGGGTCAGGACTGTAGGATCAGGACTGTAGGATCAGGACTATAAGGTCAGGACTGTAGTGTCAGGACTTTATGGTCTGTAGGGTCAGGACTTTATGGTCTGTAGTGTCAGGACTTTAGGGTCAGGACTGTAGGGTCAGGTCTGTAGGGTCAGGACTGTAGGGTCAGGACTGTAGTGTCTGTAGTGTCAGGACTTTATGGTCTGTAGGGTCAGGACTGTAGGGTCAGGTCTGTAGGGTCAGGACTGTAGTGTCTGTAGTGTCAGGACTTTATGGTCTGTAGGGTCAGGACTTTATGGTCTGTAGGGTCAGGACTGTAGGGTCAGGTCTCTAGAGTCAGGTCTGTAGGGTCAGGTCTGTAGGGTCAGGACTGTAGTGTCAGGACTTTATGGTCTGTAGGGTCAGGACTTTATGGTCTGTAGTGTCAGGACTTTAGGGTCAGGACTGTAGGGTCAGGTCTGTAGGGTCAGGACTGTAGGGTCAGGACTGTAGTGTCTGTAGTGTCAGGACGGTAGTTTCAGGACTAGTGTCTGTAGTGTCAGGACTGTAGTGCCTGTTGGGTCAGGACTGTAGTTTCAGGATGAAGGACTGTAGTGTCTGTAGTGTCAGGACTGTAGGGTCATGTCTGTAGGGTTAGGACTGTAGTGTCTGTAGTGTCAGGACTGTAGTGTCTGTAGTGTCAGGACTGTAGTGTCTGTAGTGTCAGGACTGTAGTGTCTGTAGTGTCAGGACTGTAGTGTCTGTAGCGTCGGGACTGTAGTGTCTGTAGTGTCAGGACTTTAGTGTCTGTAGTGTCAGGACTGTAGCGTCTGTAGTGTCAGGACTGTAGCGTCTGTAGTGTCAGGACTGTAGCGTCTGTAGTGTCAGGACTGTAGCGTCTGTAGTGTCAGGACTGTAGCGTCTGTAGTGTCAGGACTGTAGTGTCTGTAGTGTCAGGACTGTAGTGTCTGTAGTGTCAGGACTGTAGTGTCTGTAGTGTCAGGACTGTAGCGTCAGGACTGTAGTGTCTGTAGCGTCAGGACTTTAGTGTCTGTAGTGTCAGGACTTTAGCATCTGTAGTGTCAGGACTGTAGCGTCTGTAGTGTCAGGACTGTAGTGTCTGTAGTGTCAGGACTGTAGTGTCTGTAGTGTCAGGACTGTAGTGTCTGTAGTGTCAGGACTTTAGTGTCTGTAGCGTCAGGACTGTAGTGTCTGTAGTGTCAGGTCTGTAGCGTCTGTAGTGTCAGGACTGTAGTGTCTGTAGTGTCAGGACTTTAGTGTCTGTAGTGTCAGGACTGTAGTGTCTGTAGTGTCAGGACTGTAGCGTCTATAGTGTCAGGACTGTAGTGTCTGTAGTGTCAGGACTTTAGTGTCTGTAGTGTCAGGACTGTAGGGTCTGTAGTGTCAGGACTCTAGTGTCTGTAGTGTCAGGATCGTAGTGTCTGTAGTGTCAGGACTGTAGTGTCTGTAGTGTCAGGACTGTAGTGTCTGTAGTGTCAGGACTTTAGTGTCTGTAGTGTCAGGACTGTAGTGTCTGTAGTGTCAGGACTTTAGTGTCTGTAGTGTCAGGACTGTAGTGTCAGGACTTTAGTGACTGTGGTGTCTGTAGTGTCAGGACTGTAGTGTCTGTAGTGTCAGGACTGTAGTGTCTGTAGTGTCAGGACTGTAGTGTCTGTAGTGTCAGGACTGTAGTGTCTGTAGTGTCAGGACTGTAGCGTCTGTAGTGTCAGGACTGTAGTGTCTGTAGTGTCAGGACTTTAGTGTCTGTAGTGTCAGGACTGTAGGGTCTGTAGTGTCAGGACTTTAGTGTCTGTAGTGTCAGGACCGTAGTGTCTGTAGTGTCAGGACTGTAGTGTCTGTAGGGTCAGGACTGTAGTGTCTGTAGTGTCAGGACTTTAGTGTCTGTAGTGTCAGGACTGTAGTGTCTGTAGTGTCAGGACTTTAGTGTCTGTAGTGTCAGGACTGTAGTGTCTGTAGTGTCAGGACTTTAGTGACTGTAGTGTCTGTAGTGTCAGGACTGTAGTGTCTGTAGGGTCAGGACTGTAGTGTCTGTAGTGTCAGGACTTTAGTGTCTGTAGTGTCAGGACTGTAGCATCTGTAGTGTCAGGACTGTAGCGTCTGTAGTGTCAGGACTGTATGGTCTGTAGGGTCAGGACTGTAGGGTCAGTATTGTCTGTAGGGTCAGGTCTGTATTGTCTGTAGGGTCAGGACTGTACGGTCTGTAGGGTCAGGACTGTAGGGTCTGTAGGATCAGGACTGTAGGGTCTGTAGGGTCAGGACTGTACGGTCTGTAGGGTCAGGACTGTACGGTCTGTAGGGTCAGGACTGTATGGTCTGTAGGGTCAGGACTGTAGGGTCTGTATTGTCTGTAGGGTCAGGACTGTACGGTCTGTAGGGTCAGGACTGTAGGGTCAGGACTGTAGGGTCTGTAGGGTCAGGACTGTATGGTCCAGGTATTTGTATAATAGGACTGTTGCCAGTGGTTTGTGTTCAATGGTGAAGACAGGCATGCTGGGTGGAGGGCTGGATCTCCATTGGCAGACCACCTCTGTCTTGGTGGTGTTGTTAGAAAGTCCCATCCTGCTATAGACCCTCACTGGGCTCAGTGTGGCGCAGCGGTCTAAGACACTGCATCTCATTGCAAGAGGCATCACCTCCAGGCTGCATCACATCTGGCCGTGATTGGGAGTCCCATAGGGCGGTACACATTTTGCTCAGCCTCGTCTGGGTTTGGCCCGGGTAGGCTGTCATTGTAAATAAGAATTTGTTCTTCACTGACTTGCCTAGCTAAATAAAGGTTAAATTAAAAAATATATAGATATTAAAAACCTGCTGTTACTAGGATGGACTGAAGGTCTTCCGGAGTGTGGGCCACCAGAACACATACTGCAGCTCAAGAACCCGACTAGGTTTCCATCCAGCCTGAAGTACACGGCAACCCTGCTGTCCTCTGGGTGACACATAGGAGGAAGATGTTAAAGAGTACAGGTGCCACCTCACACACACACAGTGTGGTTTGTACTGGTATATTTATGAGCCAGTGCTGTTGGTTATTTACAGGTGCTGTTATGCTCCATTTGCTCTGTTGTAACGAGTTGTATTTACCCTTGTTATACACTACAGTGTGTGTACACTACAATGCAACCCCCCCCCCCCCCAAAAAAAAAACACAGGAATTGGGTCCTCTACTGTTCTGCAGTGACATGACAGGCACTTCTTAGTGTTCTAGTCTACAGTGGGTCTCGCAATAGCGCGTTTGCCTCTCACCAGTGTGTGCACGTGCTCAAAAGTGTACGCCTCTCGCTTCACACAATGTGTCTCTCAATAGCGTGCTTGTGGATCTCAAAGGTGTGTGCGCTCCTCTCACAACTCCTCCACTCCTCAAGGATCAGTATTGTTCGTCGGGGATAAGGAAGAGAGGCATTCTGACTTTGTTAGGAGAGGAGAACTCCAGTGCTGTGAATAACAATGAACAGGAATCTCCATAATGGAGAGGGGTTGTCAGCAAGGTTAGGATCTGGATATGAACACTGAACAATGATACGAGTCAGTTCTGGATTCAACTGGAAGGAAGTGCGCCATCTGAAAGGTATTGTGGGAGTTCCCGGTTGACGCACAGGCACAATCGCGCAACCACCCGCGTCATTCCCTGCATCCACTGTGCATGCATGCGTGTTTGTGTATGCGGGCCCTGCTTGCGTATATGTGCCTGTGTGTGTGTGCGTTTGTGTGTTTCGCATGCTAGCGTGTGTACCCTGTGTGAAGGCTATCCAGGCAGCCTGCGGGCGTGATGCTATTCTAGGCCACTGTGGGGTGCAAGGCAGCAAGGGAGACGCCATGGGGACAAAGTGGGACATGACCTCCCTCTCACCCCACCTCTACTTCCGTCCCTCCATCCCAAACTCTCTGTTCTCACACACAGGTCAGCAGTTCCATACGTGTGCTCAGTCACGCTGGCGCCCTTCCACTGGCTTAACCACGGTGGATGTGTCACCTGGCACCGGCTACAGACACCACACTGGGCGTCAGCGCGGCATCGCTATCTCAGCGAGGCAGGAAGATGAATGGCCCTCAGGACTAGGAGCCAAAGATCTAGTTCAAATAGAGATTCATAGAGATAGCATGGCAATCAAGGGTAGAGACTGTCAGCGCCTTAGACTATTCGCACTGACACGTCCAACCCTTACACGCAAGCACACACCCCCGTAACCAGCCATAAACACACACACACACCCACGACAGTCAACGCCGCTAATCTATGTACTGTTGATTTAACTGCACTACCAAGACACTACCCACTTTATATTTGTAAATACAGTTATACTTGACATAGCACATTCAGTATCTGTACTGTATGTATTGTGTACATATCAGGATATTACTATGCATGCTAGCTCTTCTATTACTTGTGATTTTGTACTGTTGTACTGCCATGTTGAGGGAACTAGCACAGACAAGCATTTCACCTTTTATTCCGGCTGTAAACTGTGGGGACGAATTTACATTTGGTTTGATTTTAGAGTTTTGGAATCATGTTTCGTCTTCCAATGCACATACAAGGCAATCTGACTGGCTGTGCGGGTTCATCTTTTTCCAAATGGGATTTAGTGAGTGAACATACAGTACCAGCCATATTGAGAGAGAGGTCATTGTGTTGAGGGCAAATTCATTTGAATTCAATCACTTTGTTGACAGCAACCTTCCATACATATTTGCCCGTTGTAGAAATGTTCCGAAAAATGGCTTTTTGGACCAGAATGCCAAAACATTCAAGAGATAAAGGTGCTCAAAGTTGACCTATTTTGCATAACCCACCATACCATGAGACATTGATGTCTTCCTCACTGGAAAACATCAACCGTTGAGATTGCTATAATTTAAAAGCTTACAAACAGGGTTGTCAAACAGTTTTAAATATGTATTCAATTTTAAAGTCATTTTTAACCTTAAACGTCTAAAAATGCCTAAACTCAAATTCTCATAAACTCATATTTGCAATTGCACATGCGGTAGCTTAGATCCTATCGAACATCATCTGAGGTTTTCGTGTTGTGCCCGCCCTCAGGTAAAGACACAGTATGATTTTCCCTGAAGTTATTGCTGGTTGTATATGGAATATGCAATTCAGCTACTCAATGGCACAGTATCTAGAGACACCGCTAGAGGGCTGCGGTTGTACGGAAGTGTTCAGGTGAGCTTACGCAGAGCAGGAGGAGACAGGAAGAGAAGAGCCGGGACCCAAATGGTTCCCTGTTCCCTGTACAGTGCACTACTTTTAGGGTGAAAGCTATGCACTATGTAGAGTCACACTGTAGTGCCATTTGAGGGACACACTAGAGCGAGAAAAGAAGTGGCATCTGAGAAGAGTGGCATCACCCTCTAATGCGAGACTCACGTTGAGGCTTCGTGACGAAGGTTGGAAAGGTTTTATGGCAGGCCTAGGTTACCAGCTACACGCGCAGTGAGAGAGTGGAGCAGGGAACTGTCCATTTTTTTGTGTGTGTGAAACATTTCCTCCCTCCGTGCGACAAGACATGGCCAAGTTTCCTTTCCCTGGGGAAAATAAATCCAAATAAACGTCACGATGGTGGAATACGGTATCAAGGAAACAGGTTTTGTGCGAGTGAAATCCCCGGGTTTGGAATGATTGTTGGAGTCATTGTGGACAAGGAGAACAACAACCCAGGTAGATGGATACACAGCCTGCAAAAAAATGCAAGCAGTATTTGTTTACAATATTTCAGTTGACTATTACATTAATTCGGGCGTTTGTTCCGAACCAGGTTACCTGCAACTGGGGTTGGAGCGAAAACCTACAGGAACAGCTCTCCGGGACCATGGTCTGAGAGTCCTGATTTAGACCATACACAGGACATATGAAGTTTAAACCAAATGTTGAGTATAGCCCACTAAATAGCCTAAATGTAGGCTAATTTTGCAGCCTATTGAATTCTGGGAGTTTTAATGAAACTATTTGTTGAATGTAAAGGTCTTGTTTTGTTACATCGGCTATAAAGCTTTCATTTGGTACGAAGGCTAATTTGGAGGCTCTTTTCACAAAGCGAAGCCGCATCGCATCGTGAAAATAAGATATCGTTCTTAATTCATGGCATGGTTTCCTTTTATCCAAATGTTGAGTAGACACGCAGACAAATTCATTCATGCAGGGAAAGGGAATAGCCTAATAGCCTATTACTCTGGAGTCATAAAGACAACGAAATAAATTGCTGTTATTTGGAGTGTCACGTATTGGCTCTCGGAACAATTCTATGCGGGTGGATCGGGTTGCGGGGAATAAAATCTGTCCTGATGTCTACTATCGTGTGGGGCTAGGAATTGATGTGGCTGGCTTTAAAAAAATGTTTAAAAAACAGCCGTGCAGGACTCTACCAGGAAGTACCTGCGGGCAACGAGGAGACTGTGTGTTTATCACCTGCTGGGAGTGTTTGGTAACACCTGGCCCCCGACCGTGGAGCACAGACACACACAGTAGAAAGCAGGGTAAAAGAGATGGACTTTCCAGCAAAGGAGGGAGGGGGGAGGAGTAAAACATAATAATAAAAGGGATTGTCCCGTAACGTGAGTCCTCAACTCCTAATGGCTTTCTACACTATGATGACATTGGATCTGGCGTCTAGTATGTTCTGTTTCTCCTCCTCCCCCATACGGCTGATGTTAGTGCTGGTGATACACCCAGGGGCGTTGTTGGCGCAGTATGGTGGCCTGTGTGGCATGTCCAGTCGTGTTGTGTCACCCTGTCACAACACATCCCCGATGCCACACTGGCCACCAATTATCCCCCCTGACATGTCCCACTGTAGGCCTGTAGTGGCGGGGGAAACATCACAAACAGGATGAGAGAGAGTGGTCTGGTTTATTTTTACTCGGGCAGCAACAGGGCAGCCTATAGGCCTGTAGGCTAGATTCTGGTTTTATAATAGTGTAATTGGGCACTTATGGACCCTTTTAGTTATTTGATGAATTTGAATATTTGTTATTTAAATCAATGTCATCGTTGTGAGTGGACACAAGATATCAAGGTGAATTGCTGTGGTTGGTGTTATCTAGAGAAGACCCCTAACTGAATCACCGCCAAACCTATTTGAGATGATTTGTCAGAAAAACAATGGTGTGTTCATTGTTCACTACCTCACTCAGTGTCGCTTTCAGCTCCCAGCAACCGCCCCCAAGGGCGCTGGGTGTTTTTGCCAAATCAATTCTGTCTCATGAGTTTGTTCCTCTGCAGCAGGTGTCTCTATGTAGATGTTTGTGTCAAGGCAGAGTGCAGTTGAGCTGAGCATTCATTCTGAACACTGTGTCAGCCTCAGCACTTAGCACTAGGGTCTCCACCGCACTTAACCTCACACAACTGTGACTGGAAAAAAGGAGAGTGAAATGATGTTACAACACATACTCATGATTTCACACAGGCATACCAGCAGGCAGCACTTATGGGGGTCCTTCAAAAAGTGTATGACCTAGCAGAGGTGTATAAAGTTAGTGAATCGTTTCGAGGAGAAAAACCAAGGAGATTAGGTTAGACGCCGAGGGATGTTTTGAGCTGACTGTTTCAATCACTTCGGGCCTTAAAAGGAAATCCCAGTTAGAGGAGTGGACAGGTTCGTTTCCACTGGCCCACAGGGAATGATTCTGTCTAAAATAGAGGGCCTCTGAGGTGAAGGTCCCCCAACACACACCCCCACATGCGCACACACACATCCCTTAAACCACCAATCACTGTGAACAACCTTGAACCGGAGAAGGAAGAGCGAGATAGAGGGGACAGAAAGGTAGCTAGGCGGAAATGCGAAAGAGAGCGAGAGATAGGGGGGGGGGGGGGGTTTATCCGTGTTTGCTCAGTTTAGCGGCAAGCAAATATTAGCCTGTGTGCTGGGCAGCCGTTCCCCTCTGCTAAGCTTCAACCTTGTGCCAAGCCCAACAAAGTTGAGCGAGAAAGAGCCAACTCTCTGACGGAACGATAGATAGGGCAACAGATTAATGGATGGAGGACAGGTGGCAAATTTAAGACAGGGAGAATAATAATACTAATAATAATTAGTTGGGTGCTTATTTGTCCTATTTCTCAAGTGTGTATTAATATGCAGGTGTGGATTGGAACTGTGTTTTTTGCATAACCCTGAGACACCCTTGGAGAGTGGGGTCACGGCCAGGGTCGAGCAATTAGGGTTACGTGTCTTACCCAAGGCACGTCGACCGATTTTCCCACCTTGTCCGTTTAGGGATTCAAACTACGAACCTTTCGATTAAGTAGCCAGAAGCTCTAATCGCTAGGCCGCCCAAGAGAAGAGCGAGGGGGATGGAGACAGGGAAAGGGGATAAAGAAGAGGTGCAGATGAAGAAAGAAAGGAAGGGGGTGAGATGGTGAGCTCTTAAGGCTTTTGCACGGTTCTTAGATTAGCAGAAACTGAGAGAGAAAATGCACTCCATATTAGCTGATTATGGTCACAACCAAAAGTCGTTGAAAGTGTTTCTCTCTCGGCTGGACAGAGGGTATACATTTCAGTGGCGGTTATGCGTGAAATTCACTAGCCTACTTTTTGGTACTTGAGGTTTGCTGCTTTCCGTAAGGCGAGAACGGTTACTGTGCAGTATTTCTCTGCTTCGACAGTGGTCTTGGTTACACTTCCTTAGATGTTTCACTGTTCCCTGGTGCTTATTTTGAAAAGAACTAGCAATCGCAACTGCATAATAGTTACATCATCGCTGTTCATTGATAGTTGGTTGCCTCCTATTCTACTTCTGGGTTCCAAACTTTTATTGGAATGTACAGCGTGTACATGATGTATTTGTACGGTGAAGAAATGCGTGGGGACAAGAAGGAAGGGACAAAGCACCCTTGTGGTCCATTGCAGTTGTTCTGCGGTGGGGCGGGGAACAGAGAGAGGACAGGGAAAGAGTAGAGGAGGGATTGGCAGACCGAAAACACTTTGTTCTTGATTTTGTCCCATTTGCTTCATTTGTGCCCGTCTGCGCGCTTCTCTTCCTCAAGCTTTTTTTTTTTTTTTTTTTTTTTGGAGGGGGAATCGGGTGCAATTATGCATGCACGTGCGCACACACACAACGAGATTGTCTTTCCCTCACATCCTCTCTGTTGCTCAAACCCACACACACACGCACACACACACACACAAACAAACAGTAGAAACGGTTGAAAACACATGGAAAATTAATTTCTTTGTGTAAAGAAGAGTTGATCAATTTGGCACTCCTCCTTCTCTCTGTCTCTTTGTCTTCCTCACGCTTTCATCTCAAATTGCACCCATTAAACCTTTTGTTAATTATTCCCCAGGTGTATTTTGTTCAATTCCCACTATTTGCTCGCGACAGAAAATCTGAAAATCGAGTGTCTCCCCCCCCCCGTGGGCACACCCTGGAGACTCACACATGGCACACAGAGAGCACACCGCACAGATAAATCGTTAGCAGTTCCTTTCTCTGTTCGCAGCATATCACTCCAACACATGAGGTGAAGACGAGTGGGATCCTGCCAAGTCCCATGCAACACCACCACTCAATCCTGTAGCAGGTCCATAGGGAAGGAGGGAGAGGGGGACTGGAGAGAAACAACGATGGCTGCAGTGAAACAGACATGGAATAGAGAGAAAGAAAAGGCCCATAGCTTCCTAAATGGCCACTAGCTACACTACATCATTTGAGTAATTTAGCAGGACGGTCTTATCCATTGTCTCTATCATTTCTTCTTCATCTCCAGGAGCCATTCAGTCCAGTGGAAGCTGGTGGGAGGAGCTATAGGACAGGCACATTGGAATGGCTGGAAGGAAAGGAAAGGAGTCAAACCTGTGCTTTCCGTATGTTTGATGCCCCTCCACTCATTCCAGCCATCACAATGAGCCCGTCCTCCTATAGCTCCTCCCACCAGCCTCCTCTGACTCAGTCACACAGTGGACAGACTAGAAACCGTTAGAATCGTTAGAGAAAGTTAGACACTTAAAGACAGTGATACTCCGAGAGGCTAATAGAATCAGCTGAGGGTTCTTCATCTCGCTCCGTCTCCGCTCTTTGATTGGGTTGGAGATGTGGTGCCTCTTGATTTTGAGTCATGGCGGCGCCGACGTACGCCAATCTGTCATAACTTGAGATTTCAACAACTCCAAGCTAAGGAGTTGAAAGGGGAGGCTGAGGGCCATGTAGACTGACAGCTGAGTTTATCATTTACACCGTCACAACGTCAAAAGTCCCCTCGACATCCGCCACGCTGATCCCCCTCAGGGGTGCGTGCTCAGCCCCCTCCTGTACTCCCTTTTCACTCATGACTGCACGGCCAGGCACGACTCCAACACCATCATTCAATTTGCCGATGACACAACAGTGGTAGGCCTGATCACCTAGGGAGGAGGTCAGAGACCTGGCCATGTGGGGCCAGGACAACAACCTCTCCCTCAACGTGATCAAGACAAAGGAGATGATTGTGGACTACAGGAAAAAGAGGAACGAGCACGCCCCCATTCTCATCGATGGGGCTGCAGTGGAGCAAGTTGAGAGCTTCAAGTTTCTTGGTGTCCACATCACCAACAAACTAACATGATCCAAGCACACCAAGACAGTCGTGAAGCGGGCACGGCAAAAGCTATTCGGCAAAAGCTTTGGCATGGGTCCTCAGATCCTCAAAAGGTTCTACAGCTGCCCCATCGAGAGCATGGTTGCATCACCGCCTGGTATGGCAACTGCTCGGCCTCTGACCGTAAGGCACTACAGAGGGCAGTGCGAACGGCCCAGTACATCACTGGGGCCAAACTTCCTGCCACCCAGGACCTCTATACCAGGCGGTGTCAGAAGAAGGCCCTAAAAATTGTCAAAGACTCCAGCCACCCTAGTCATAAACTGTTCTCTCTGCTGCCACACGGCAAGCGGTGCCGAAGCGCCAAGTCTAGGTCCAAGAGGCTTCTAAATAGATTCTACCCCCAAGCCATAAGACACTTGAAGACTCTAGTCAAGGCTCTAGCCATAAGACTCCTCTCCACACCACTGCCACTCTCTGTTGTCGTCTATGATAGTCACTTAAATTAACTCTACCTACATGTACATACTACCTCAACTAACCGGTGCCCCCGCACACTGACTCTGTACCGGCACTCCCCTGTATATATTGTTATTTTTTACTGCTGCTCTATTAATTACTTGTTACTTTTATCTCAGATTCTTATCTGTAGTTTTTGAAACCGCACTGTTGGTTATTGCTGGTAAGTAAGCATTTCACTGTAAGGTCTACTACACCTGTTGTATTCGGCGCATGTGACTAATACAATTTGATTTGACATGGCTGAGTGAGTGGGAGAGGATTGCGGGCGTCAAGTAGTGATCTGTCATTCTATTTGTTGTAAGGATTCTAAGTTGTCACACACACACACACACACACTCGTACACATGTAAAGTACTAATCTCGAGTGGATATAATCTGTCGCAACAGGATGGAATGTGTAGGATAGCGAGCAGCAGTCGTTCTGGTGTTTGGGTTTTCGTCACCGATTACGTGGTCCTACCAAGCGTGGGGCGAAGGCGGTGCTTAAACTACGTCTGCTACACACGTGTGCACCCAGAACTTAATCACGCAGCTGACCAAATGACGCAGGATTTTAGTTCTGGTTGTGATTAATACAGTACACGCACACACATCGAACGCAGACACACACCGACTGTACACACACACACTAACTTTACATACACACGTAGCCACACACATGCCGTGCACGTCCACACACACACACGTACCCAAATACTCAGACACACACTCAGAGAAACGAACACAACCAAACCCTGACATTTTGATCCGTGTCGGGAGCTCCAAGCCTGTCTCACATGATCACACACACGCTCTGAGACAGAACACAACCAGCATGTCAGCCATTCGACACATCCCACTTCTGCTGTGTGTGTTCAGGTGGAGCCAAGCCGCAGGGCAAACTCTAAATAGTCAACAAACCCCGAGCGCCACGCACACACACAATCACCCACAAGCATGTATGCACACTCAGGCACGACAAACACACACATCGACACACCCTCTGAGTGTGTCCATCAGCCCTCTGCCACATATCTTTATAAACACAACCACCCGCCATGGTGGTCCCCACTGCATCAGCAACCTCCACTCAATGACGCAGGCGTTCTTTCATGTTTGTTTATTGGCTTCAGTATTTCTGTGTGTGTTCATCATATGACCGTGTGGGTGTGTTCGTGTGTGTGTGCTTTCATATTAGGTGTGTCTGAGAGGGTTCTGACCTACAGGGCCAGTGGGTCATGAGCTGAAGGACATCATCAATCACCAGTCTCACTGGCTCAGATCACCAGTACCCAGCAGTAATGATCCAACTGTGTGTATGCACGTGTGCTCGGTGCTGGGGGTCAAGGACTGACACTGGAGGGAATGAATGGTGGAAGGCTGAGGGTCGGCAAGACTGTCGCGATTAAGTTCCTGTTTATTATGACTGTACAGAGAGATGCGTTTCGATTAGAACAATTAGCATAAATGTTGAATTGGAATGATTAGCATAAATGTTGCTGTACCACCTCAGATCAGTGGCAGGGAAGTATAGCACATCTGGGCATGCCTAGTGTGACTCATGGAAGTCAGGTTGTCCCACATACACACTCTCTCACTATCTTTCAACCCACACACACACACTAGTATCGTTTCTCTCCCTCCCAGCCTCTCTGACAGATTGATTTGTAACGAAATGGGATCCTTTATCATAGCCTGAGTTTCATGTCGTTGTCTCACAGAGCAGGGGCTGGTTAGACGCTGAAGCACTGACTGTAAGAGATATGGGGAAGGGAGAGAATGAGAGAGAGATAAAGCGCTATTAAGATGAGGAGATGGGGGCAACTTTCTCAAGGTGACTGCCGCAGATTACTGCAAACACATACAAATGAGGCGGCCTGTGCCGGGCGGAGAGAGTGAAGAAGAGAGAGAGGTGGGGTGGGAGGGAGGGATAGAGAGTTGGATGGGGAGAGAGAGTTGGAAGGGGGGGATAAGGGGGAGGGGGAGAGAGAGAGTTGGATAGAGGGGAGGGAGAGAGAGTTAGAGAGGGGGGAGGGAGAGAGATTTGGATGGGGGGAGACAGGGGGGAAGGATAGGTACACTCACATTCCAGACAGGAACCCCTTTTGTCACACCCCCCCCTCGTTTCCACAACCGCCGCCGCTCAAATCCAAATCACACGTGTTGCGCTGCCCCCCCCCCCCCCCCCCCCCCCCCCCCCACTCCTTATCTGGAGGACCTGTACCACACACCCTGTGGTCTACCGGGTGGAAAACATCCGTCAGAGACAGTCCTTGATGTGGTTTAGCCGAGCTGTGAATGTAAAAAGGGTTTTTAGCTGCTGGTATACGGCCTCATCTTACATAACAACCTATTCCTTGTGGTTACGTAACACTGCTGTAGTTTCTGACTGAGAGAGAGAGAGAGACGGAGATGAACCATCCTAAAACAGCAGCCCCTGACTAAATCAATCCCTCATATGTTCGGATTAGCCTCATGCATTCATTATCATTATTATTCTGCCACAGTATACAATGTCATGTAAATATGGCATTGTATACTGTATCAATCCAGCCCTGGGGTGAAACGATATGACCCCTATCTTATGTGAATGGAACATTTTAAGAATGGAAGGTTCTGATCAATGAAACCCCTTCATTCATATTTACAGGCCAATATATCCACATACCTAATTCCAGGCTGTATCTCTTGGTTTTCCATTGATTCTACTGAAAAACATCAATTCCGCTGAATTATTCCTTATTAATGAATAAACAAAATGACTGGCATTCTCTACCAATCCGCCATTAACCTCCCTGGCAGTTTTCTGGCAGTCGTGATTGGCTCCTTCATTCATCCTTCCACGTCTCTTCTGGCATCACGCTTAGACTGGGGAGAATAAAGAGATGGAGTAGCGGAGGGGGAGATGAAGATAGGGGGATGAGAGAGGAGACCGTTGTTCTATCCATGAGCCACTTAGAAAATAACGCAGGAAACAAATCCCTGAAACGCAGCAATCCTTTCTCTCTTTGTCAGTTTTTAACCCCCCCCCCCCCCCCCCTATCCTTCTTAATTGACTATACCGATATGTTTAGTGGGGGGAGAAAAGCCATCTTGACATCTTCAAAAGACTCTTTGATCACAGTGCACCTCAAGGCCCTTGAAGATCGTCAAGGTTCCCGATTTTCTTTTTTTTAAATCATGCAGTGTTGCTATTTCGCTCTCTCCGTGCTCCTTGCTCCATATCCTTCACATCCCCTCTCTACCGTGCGCACTTTCTCTCTCTTCTTGTCTTTCTCTCACCCTTTCGTTTTAGTCTGATCGACGGTAAGCCTTCTTGGAGGCTGACTGATAACCCTAGCACGCGCTAACACACACACACACACACACACACACACACACAGGGGCCTCGGTCTGGTACTCCTCATTCACATTCCCATCCGTATGCCCAGCTTACCTCAACCACACTCACACGCTGCAAGGTCATGTCCAAATATCCCCTCTGAAATGCTCTCTGTAGTCTAGTTTTTTAAAACTTCTACTCTTCCCATTTCAGACACCAATGTACTATTGCTTGAAAGGTTTTTACTAGTCAGATCAGGCGGTCAGGAACGACACCCTTCTTATAACAGGAACACCTTCATCTAAAACCCTACTGGACACAAAGTGAAAGCATAAAGCCAAAAAGTTAAAGAGTTACGCAACCACACTTGGAATAAGAGACTTGTGGATCCTCCGGAATCTGCCGGAAGCTTTTAACTCTAATTTGTAGCCCACCCCAGAGAGCTGTGTAGTAACTCCACCCTGGCTGTGTGACCACGGGGGGGGGAGGCTCCTTAGGCCTTCTCTATACCATCCCAGGGCTTTGATTGTTTAATTGAAGTCATTAGCAGGATGTGATGGTACATCCCCCCCCCCCCTAGGTTTAAATCAGTGGTTAATTGAAAAGCATCCATAAAGCCAACAGGACTCTGGTCCCTCCAAGACCACAACGGCCCCCCCCCTGCCGATCCACATGATTGACCCAGCTAACTAACAACTGGGACTGGCACAATAAAAGCAATAGTGCCCATTAGACTCCCGGTTAAAACAAATTAGGAGGCGTCTTAACTGTCTTAACTGTTTTTTAAGCTTTTCATGTTTTAAAAGACATTTGATTTTTAATGTTGGTTACTACAGTGCCGTACCTAAGCCATCCTCCCTTTCCGCCTCTCTCCCTTAATTTCACGGCTACTGTATGTGCATGACTGCTCCCAGTCATAGGGGATTATGGGCCTTTTTTTCTTCCTGAGATATTTTGCTTAAGGGAACGGCCATTAAAATGATATTAAGGCAACACAGAAATCGTCTTTAAAAAAAGAAAAACAGCGATTCCCGTCGGCTGCTTTGTGTAAGGGGGTCGACACATTCCCCAGTGCAGGCGAGAGAGAAGAAGCCCTAATGTTGCGGAACATAAATGCTAATCTCTCTGTAAATATCTCTTTCCCCCCGTGCGCTTCCCCCTCCGCTAATACCCTAATACTAGGGATTCATTTCCCAAAGAAAATGATTGTCTAGTGGAAAATGTAATTAGTTCTCGAGGAAAAAAAGGTAACGCAATTAGTGTTCGCACTTTATTGTGGGTGGGCAGTGGTGAGGCAGGAGAAGTGCTTACCTACTGTTTACTGCACTGCGTTAGCATTTGGCTAACCTCCGCAACTTAGGATTCCCCCCCCCCTCTGGGAGTAAAAAAAAGATGATGTGATCATTAAAGGGACGTCATTTCTGTTTGTTCTTATTTGTTCTTATTAATCAATAGTGGGTTTAGATACGAGAAGCCAGGCAGCCCTATACGGAGTCTCTGGTCATTCAATAACGTTCATTGATTGATAAAGTGCCAAGGAGCCGTATGTCCCCTGAGGACTTATGCTTGACGTCCCTAAGGGGCTTAGGTCATCACTCTAAAGTTCCTTTGTAAATGTCAACAAACTCAATGGATATTTTAATTCCACTGCATTTAAGCCTCAGCGATCGTAGGTGCGGCGGCTAGCACCGTCAAACACAGGCGCCTATTCAAATGGAACCAGGTTTATTATCCTGACAGACAGTTTGACTGATACATTTGGCTAAGCCTCTGTTGATCCTTTAAAGGTATTAATCACGCTCTGAACACATCCAGTGACACCACCATTTGAGCACACTTAATCGTCCCTGTCACTCGAGCGCTCTCCTCATTAAATAGTATGGCTGTTTTATCCCGGCGAGGTGCGTGTTCGATAATTGTGACCGTGATTACACAACTCATCAATTTTACATCCCAACCTCTCGCTCCTATTTACTCAATTAACTTGATACTTTAGTCCCTGTAACATTTTAGCAGCTTTTTAAAAAATATTCCTAAAACATTTAATGGAGCATGAATTATTAAAACAAGCTAAAGCCATAGCTGAACCTCACAATATTGTGGCATGCGGAGAAGGTTTTTCAACTAAATAAATGCACATAGCTAATTAGATGAAGCGATCAATGGAGATGATGGCGGAGAAGGGGGTCTAGAGCAGAGCAATAGCGGCGTGCACTGCGATCCCCGCAGCAAACGAGTTTGACCTCTCGTGTCAAACCAGGAAGTGCTGTTGGGAAAAGGCACGAACAAGCGGCCAATGGGAAGGGCACCGGCTGCCATTAGATAGTCACAGCAGTGAACGCGCACAACAGAAGCGACACTCTAAGAAAGCAAGTGTTCCAAAGGGGTTCTTTGGCTGTCCCCCATAGAAGAACCCTTTTTGGTTCCAGGTAGAAGTCTTTTGAGTTCCATGTAAGAACCCATCTACATCGAACCCAAAATGGTTCTCCTTTTGGGATCTAGATAGCAACTTTTTGGAGTGAAGAGTGGAGGAGTCTCTGTCTGTAGTGTATCGTGTTTCTACCTTTACCTCCCTCATTCCCTCCCTCCATCCCCTCATGGCAGCCAGAGTAACTCTGGAAATGACTTTGACCTTTCCTGGGGACTGAGGACAGGAGAGGACGAGAGGCGCAGGAGGAGGGTAAAAGAGGAAGCGAGGGACGGGAGGAGTGGAGAGAGAGATGTGGGTGGGGGTAGAATGTAATAAACTCAAAGCAGTAGGAGGCTGTCAACACTAATAGATGCGAGAGGGGAGGGGGTTAAGAGGGTGATGAATGCTAAAGGTGGCGGAGTCCTCAACAAGTAGTCCATTCTTCATTCATTCTTCACGCATGACTGAACACCGTTACGCCCAAACCCGTGATCAGAACACACACTGGAGCATTGGCCACTGCACTGTACTTGTCATACTGTAGAGTGTATATGTTGAACACCGTTTTAAACTTGATGGAAATATAATGGCATATTTGAATAGCCTTTTCATTTATGTTTAGTAGGTTAACTCCCTCCTCGATCTACAGCACCCAGAGCTAATGCCAACTGTAGGCTTTAGCTTAGCGGGCTAACATGGTTTAAAGTAGCATCCGATGACCTTCGACCTGGGTTCGAAGTCTGCTTGGTCCTATCCAGAACCCGGACACACCTTTCACCGATCCACACTTGAGCAGAGATGAAAGACGTCGTCTCCCGCTAAGCTCCCTTTTCTCTCTCTTTCCTGCTAGGAACGAGGAAGGATCGGCGTCATCTTCAACGTGGGAACGGACGACATCGCCATCGAGGAGAGTGCAGTGGCGGTGAGCGACGGCAAATACCACGTGGTGCGCTTTACGCGTAGCGGCGGCAACGCTACCCTGCAGGTGGACAGCCAGCCCGTTATCGAACGCTTCCCCACAGGTAGGACCACCGGGATGGAGGGAGGGACAGTGGAGGGACAACAGGGCTACAGTACAAGTCGATCTAAAGGAATACAGTGGAAAGAGAGAGAAAGTGAGAGACTCAAAAAAACATGGTTGTTTTTATACAAGCTTAATTAAGTGGCATACATTCAACCCGTACGGGATTCGAACCCACAACCCAAGAGTTATTATCTGTCAAATTTAAGCCTTTTTTCAATTTAAGCCTTTTCCCCGCAGAGGAAAATGCAATATCTATGTACCTCCGTGTAAACACTTCATACATATTTAGTGTACACTTGCATACTTTCCAGGCAATTAAGGCCGAGAGAGAGAGCAGTGATTGTCCTTAGGCAAACAACCTCACGTCTACGTGGGCTGAAATCCCACCAGCAGGCCAGAATATAGCTGTCTCACTGGCTGTAGCTGGCTGTATTTGGGGGGGTAGTAATGTGGATATAGCCACTGGACGTGTAGGCCTGCCGGGGCAGGGTTGGATAGAGGTACAGTGAGAGCTTTATGCCTCAATGCTAGAGCTGTGTGTAGGTGGCTGGAGGGAAACCTCTGGCTCTCGAACACACACATACAGAAAGACACACACACACACCTATGACTCAGCAGATGAGTATGACACCCAACAACGTTATATATCATCATGATTATATACAATAAAACATTTAACAATCCCTTTAATATGCTGGTTATATTATGAGGGTATTTGTTGCCAATTCAAAAAGTCTCACTTGGTGTCTCTCTCCGCTGTTTTCTACTGTATTCATCTCAACTCCACAATGGTTATTCCAAGGAAGACATTTTCTGCTTCTGATCCCTGATCATACTGAGCTTGATCTGTTCACGCCGGTAGAACCACTACCCTGGAAGGCAAGGAATGGGTTAATTGTCTTTGTAATGATTGTTTTCTTAGACACCGATGAGTGTTTCACAGTGTTCCAGGTGACTCATTCTATGGCTCCAGTTACTGGTATTTTGGGGGGAGTGTGTCTAAGGTAAACTCTAAGGTAAACTCTGAGAAAATAGACCCACTCCACTGTTTCAAAGCCAAAACGCTTGCCCCTGTGGAGTGATATCCAGGAGTGATGCGGCCCCTCTCTATACTCTGGCATCCCCTGTCACCGTGGGGATCGAACCCACACACCTTGGTTCTATTGTCTCCTGCAGAGAAAAGCTAGATCCATCAGTCAGCACCGGGACAGAAGTCCATGCATCACAGCCTGGGAGAATAGAGCACCGCCTGACAGTCTCTTCTCCGTGGCCATTGTGATGGAAATAGTCCTTTCTCACCGTGGCATGTGTTCCAAACGGGGTTAGCGATAACGCTAAAGGTGGCGCACAACAGTAGCCGAGCAGCCTGTTGACAACGGTGCCCCCCGTTCATTCTATTTCCAGCCTTCGTTGTAATTGAATTCGGAGGCCTCGTTTTCCCTTTCATCTTTTCTTCTTCCGTCGTTGTCGTTGTTTGTCAGTCGAGCGTCTCTCTTCTCAGCTCGCCTGCTGATCGAGGTTTTCGGGTTTGTTCTTTTTTTTTGCCGGTTCAGTCGTTGCGGTTGGCGCTATTGTTGCGGTGTGTGTTTGGGGTGGAGGAGGGGTGTGGGGAGTATGCGCCGGCGGATTTGCTGTTACTCAATTATGCGCGTTAGCTATGTACACACGGTTTATTCCGAGTGGCACTTCGAAGGTCCCCTGTCTGTCTCAGAGATGCTGCGCATTAGGAGAGCAAAGCTCCGATAGGACAGAGGAATGGAGGGGGAGGAAGGGGGACTTCCTAATTGAGCCGAGGGGTGCGTGAAATGAAAGAAGGAAGAGGAGTTTTAAGGGGGGAGCGCGTCGGCACAGAAGCCTGTGACCCAGATAGAAATATAAACCACTGTGATTCTCTCAATAGCATCCCTCCCAAACATAGAACGCATTTTACTAATGAATGTATTTTAAATGACACTAATGTCGTCAAAAATTGGAAGGCTAAACATCCGTGGACATAGCTCATTCAAGACACTCTTACCATTAAGATCAAAAGCCTTTATTAAAATGAATTATCCATAAGGGAGAATGTCATATCCACCAGTGAACCAGGAACGAGCCCTATGAAAACTGTCAACTCAGAGTGAATAATCATATCGAACTATGTCCGGAAAGAGAATAAAGCTTGCAGAAATGCTGTCAGGATTCTCCTTTCATTTAGATGTGGCTCCTTTGTTTCCATCTACACTAGGAGAAGTGCCCTCTCATGGTCAACTCAGGAACCATTTTGGCACAGAACAGGGAGGCTCTCTGGGCAGCCATTGCAGTCTCTAACACTGTCCAGCCAGGCAGCTGGCAGGCTGGAGGAGACAAGGGAGACTCCTCCTCATCTAATATGCTGTGGGCAGGTAATTTGGAGGGCAATGGGTAGTGGGGACAGACCAAGGAAAGATGAGCTCTCCCGTAGGAGGGAGGGAGGGGGAGACAAAGGGAGAGGGCACGAGGAAGGGAGAAAGGGGAGGTGAGGTACCAGTTGTGGCAGTGTACACACACACACACGCAGTCTTACAAAACCAGAATCCTTGCTTTGTGTGTAAAAGATTAACAGCTGTACACCTGGGAACAGGTTGAAAATAATTTGAGAACTGCCCTCAGTTCAACTGCAGCACATTTCAACCAGATTCAAACACCTTTGCTAGATAAACTGTTTGTGTGCGTGCGCGCGTGGAAGTAGTCTCAGATTAGCGTGTATTGTAGGGAAGTCCTAACACCCTTTCCTCATATACTCCCATTGATATGTCCACACCAAAGCTAATATACAATACAACGTCAAAGCAGTTGCATTTGACTCGACTGGTTACATTTCTCTCCCACTCCATCCCAGCCTTCTCCTCTCTCCTCCTCCTCCTCTTCCACCTCATGCATCTCCCTCTCCTCGTCCTTTCTTCTTCCGTATTGGAAAGCTAGGGAACGTCGAAGCGCAGCCTGACATTTACGACGATGACTATAATTGTATTTTAAGTCACGACACAGAACATTGCTCTGGTGTGGTGTAAATGGCTCTATAGTTAGAGGGATATGGTTTGTCTGTCTACAACACCAGCCGATGGATCAGCATCAACAGTAGCACTATGCTCCTTTAACTTTCTATTTACATTGCCGTCTTACTTTCCATTCCCTGTAGCTGGGCTGCCTCCTGGTGATTAGCATTTGTGTCGCCTAGTAACTTCATCATTATGACAAGTCGAGGGTGCACGCTGCGCCAACACACTTTCCTGATCCAGGGCGTTTGCAGCACACCACCAATAAAGCTGTCTTATTGCTTATCTCCTGGCTGTGCCTGTGAAGATATGGCTGGAGATGGGGAGGAAGAGGGAAGAGATGGGCAAGAAGAGGGAAGAGATGGGGAGGAAGAGGGAAGTGGGGAAAGAGTTATATAGGGGTAAGGGAGGGGGGAAAATAGAATGAGAGAGAGGAGATAAAAGGAGGAGAGCGAGTGAGTGGGGGAAAAGAGAGGTGGAGTGGAAAGGCAGGGGTCCATAGCGATGGTCCCCGCCCCTCAGAATGAGAAAGAGAGGATGAAGGAGAGCGAGATAGAGATAGCTGCTCGGCATGGGTTGTGTAAGCCAGCTGCTATCAGCTCTCTGATGGATAGGGTTTGCGTCGACAGCACTGTATAGCAAGCAGTGCACAAATTGGATAGCATCACAGCTACCGAGATTACACATACTGTATTGTACGTGCACACTGTCTGTAACGTGCGCACGCACACACACATTTAGTTCAAGATGGCGCACATTTACTTAGATTACACACACATACAGTGGGGTCCATAATTATTGCCACCCTTGATAAAGATTTTTTTGAATACTGTTATAAAAAACATACAAATACGGAGCTATATTGTATGCTTGATTCTTTTATTGTTGCAATGATATTATTTTATACTAAGACATTTGTTAAAGGTCAAGAGGTTTTGTTTAACAAGTAATATATATTTTTTCACCGAAAGAGAGGGTTCAAAATGACTGGCACCCCTGTTTTCAATGCCTTTCAATACCTCACCTTGCGAGGATAACGGCACTGAAGCGTCAAAAGAAATCTTTTATGAGATTGGAGAACACATTGGGAGGGATCTTGGTTCATACCTCCATACAGAACCTTCCCAGATCCTTGATATCCTTCATCTGTGCTTATGGACTGCCCTCTTCAATTCAAACCCATTTTCAATGGGGTTCAAGTCCGGAGACTGAGATGGCCATTGCAAAATGCGCAGGTTCCAATCTAAGTGCCAATGCCGTTTAGCAAACTCCTGGCGTTTACATTTGTTGGATGGCATGAAGAAAAAAAAACGAGAGCTTCTTGGCCACAATGCATATGCAGAGAATACCTCATCCCTGCTGTAAAATATGGCGGCGGATCTTCGATGTTGCGGTGTTACTATGCTTCCACGGGTCCTGGGGCCCTTGTTAAGGTCAACGGCATCATGCCCTTTACCTGGTACCTTTTAAGCCAAAAGAACTAGGTTGCCTCTGCCAGGAGGCTGAATCTTGGCCCCAAGTGGTGGACCTTCAAGGAAGACAATAACCCCAAGCACACATCAACATCCACAAAGACATGGTTAATTGACCACAATATATGGTTAATTGCATACAATATAGCTCAGTATTTGTATAATGTATTTTATGTTGTTTTTTTTGCTCGTCTTCATCACGGGAGCCAAAAAAGAAAGGGACTCTCGAGAAAAAGAGAGGAAATGAATGACAGAGGACAGAGGCAAACAGAGAAAGAATGAAAAAGGAGAGGGAGAGAGATCCTCGTATTCCTTCCCTGTGCTCTTGCTGCCAGGCGTTTAACAGAAGTTTCTGTGAGTACTGAGTGCTGACCTATACTGAACCTGCATAGCTGGAGACAGCGAGAGAACAAGAGAGCCAGGGTGGCTGAGCAGCTGTCTCCCAGCTAGGAGTCTCTTTGTCCCAGCCACTCAGAGGTCAGCACAGGGGGAGCCTGCGAAGCAGCTCAACCCTTTTTAAAGTCTACCTGCCTTTGTCTGCCTTCTCTTACCTCTGAGCCACTGTAAACGCTAGGGGATGAGAGACAGAGGTGGGGGGGGGGGGGGGAGCTAACGAGAGGAAGAGTGGGAGAGAGAGCGAGCGAACGCTAACGAGAGGAAGAACGGGAGCGAGAGCTAACGAGAGGGAGAGCGGGAGAGAGACAGAGAGCTGCGAGGCTGTGAGGAGGCCAGGGTCTCGGAGAAGCTCAGCGCTTCCCTTCCCATCCAGCCATGCCCGTTTAAGTTCCAGGAGGCATGGACATGGCAGGCTGGCAGGGTTTAGACAGCCTGGCTCCAGCTCAGGGAACACCAGGACAGGAGTTCACAGAGCCACAGGATTAGCCCTCCTACTTGGAGTAGAACAAGTACTTGAGTCATACAGCAGCGGTGAAATCTCATTTCCAGGAGCAGAGCTAGAGGCTTGGCCCTACTTAGAGTGCAGTAGAACTTCCATACCTGAACCATCGCAGTTGAAGTCTCAATGTGACTCTGATGTTACACTGTGCTAAAGGGATAAGGATGGGGATGGTCAAATAATGCATTATGGGTATTTGTTATTAAATAGGGCTGTGGTGTACTTGGAGGAGGGCCATTTCTGATAGGACAGAAAGGATGTTATCATTTCAGTTGAACATGGTCCAAGGTGGTGGGGTGATTTCTGGTAGAATATAGAGTGGGTTATTTAGCACTCATAAGCACTTTTTTTAGGGATAGCATTTCTTTGATGTTAGATTTGAGTCACAATAAGTCTGACTTAACAGCGACACCTCCAACCTACTACGATTCAGGCATTGAGGTTATACTGCAGTCATCTAACTGAATTCCAGTCAAATCTAATGTATGTAGGAAATAAAGAAGTCAGTGATGTAACACTGCAGAGTGACACGCGTTCCTTGGTTGGTGTTGGGGGGCTTATAGGGACTCGTGGTCCACCGGCACGGCACGCTCTGATTGGATCTTTCACAGTTCGACAGCGGTCCAATTCCAGGCCTGTGTGGCTGGGGGAGGGGGGAGGGACAGGAGCCCTCATCAGGGAGACGGAGGGAAAATATTGCTCTAGCTAATTAAAGAACTGACAACGTTGATTTCCACACGAGCCCCAGTCCCTCACTCTGACATCAACACGCAGACCCAGAGTGGCAGATAGGAGAGGAGCGATAAAACCGTAACTAGAATTCTATTTCTATGGATTAAACAGAACCGTTAGACTGACAACTACTGCAGACATCACACTGTCGTTATATGGTGAAGAGGAATCCGTTCTCAATTAATATGGGAAGAGATGTGTGAGGATGTTAGGAGAAAAGGGATTGATATGGAGTGTATGTATTCCAATGGGAGGGATGCTTCAGCTTGGGTATACAGTGTACTCAGAGAGGGATAACACATTTGAATGCAGTCTGGAGAGAAAAGGTCAGATACACAGACAGTGACATAGAGCGAGAGAGGGTGGAAGAGTGGGGGAGGGAACGAGAAAGAGAGAGAGAATAGAGAGGAAGAGAAGAGAGCGATAAGAGAAAGGGAGAGAGAAAGAGAGAGAGAGCAAGAGAAAGAGAAAAGAAGCAGAGAGAGAAAAAAAAAGTGAGAAAGATGGGCAAAACATCCAGACAGCTCCATTCTACTCTGCTGGATATATTTCAAATGTGTGTCCTGTACAAGGGCATCTGGCTGCAGAGCAAGAGATGATATACAGTTGACTTCCCCTGACAGATATCCCTCCACACACACTAACACACACACACCAACTTGCATCTCTCTCTCTCTCGCTCTCTCACACACACACACACTGACTCACGACATGAATCTCACACACACAATCAAACTAAAGCGACAGAGTCAGTGAGAGGAGAAGTGGTTCTGAGTCATAGACCGGAGAGACTGGCCTTCACAGCGATGCCCGTCACAGCCCAGGACACATACACCTATCCCTGGCATGCCAGCTTCTGTCTATCCTCCTCCTCTCCCATTGTCTCCCACGATGCCAGTCAATCACACTGCCCTTGCCCTGCCCCTGGCATCACAGCTGTGATGTTCAGGCTCCCCGGGCACCGGGGGCGCTGCCCAGCTTTGCCATGAATCTAACCCAGGCTCCAGGCACCCGCTCTGGGCTACGGGAGAGGGCGAGCTGGCTTGCGGCTTTCCAGGCATGGTGGTCCTCTGTCTTCTATTTCAATGTCCTGGGTGCATAGTGTTCAGTCCCTTCTACAGAGTGGAGAGTAGGTATGCTATAGACTGTGGAGACAATAACATCCACCAGTGTGTTTAGCGGGCACATTCTCTTTTACCGCCTCGGTCTCATCCGTCTTCAGCTGTTCCACATTGGCATTTTCAAATCTCTCCTTATATAGAAATAACAGGCTTGAGGCCTCCGCTTGTTTCGCCTGCACTCATTTTTTCGCTTGTTGCTGGTGACAAGGCTGCCTGACGCCAAGGGGCTGTTGGCGCTATAGTGTTTGTCAGCAAGGCGCAAACACGCGCACTTAGTCACATGCATACACTGAATAGTACACACACACCTCCGCACACACAGATACACACAGGCACACACACACACTCCACTGTCTTCCCCGTTTCTGATTACTCGAACACCTGGGGGCTTCCTGGGGAGGTGGTAGAGGGGGAGAAGAAGGGAGGAAATTCTTAAACCTTAAATCCCCCCCCCCCCCCCCCCCCCCCTATCCTCCCTTAGCAGCTATGGAGGGAGGGTTGGCAGGAATAATTAAAAAAAATAGATGTTCTATTGAATGACATCGTCAGATTCACGCAGGATGGCTTTTGAATCTCCCAATGGCAATCTAATTAACAGCCAGAGTGGAGCCACGGCTTTCTGACGTCTTTCTGCAATTTTGGTGGGAACCCCTTCCCCCTCCTTTATTTTCTACCTCCCTCCACTCAGAGAGGAGGCACAGTACCTCGTAGGACATTTGCTTGAGGTAAATGAATGATCTAACCTGATAAGTTTCCCCTACATAGATCAAAATCAAAGATTATTTCAAGGCAGGAAGAAAGGACGGTTGCCTTTTTAGAAATAGCGAATTTTGATCAGAGCCTTGGAGTTTTATTCAAATGGCTGCACTGGTCAGATACTACCACTAGAGGGAGGGCTTAATATCTGAGATGCATTTACTTTCTGAAGTAGGCTGTTCAGTGTTCAGTAGCAGGGGTGGGTTTAGTTGTCAGACTGGCTAAGGGATGCCTGTTTAATCTATGTGCCTATGCTCTGGTAATAGCAGGGAGGGAGAGAGGGACTAGTCGAGGGATATGTCTAGGGAGGTACTGATTTATCTCAGTAAGGACCGCTGCCTCCCACAGTATGTTTCTTTCTCTCCTTTTCTCTGCTCACTCGTTCCATCCTTTCCTCACCGACTGTCTCCCCCTTTTGGTCTCTCTCTCTCTCTCTCTCTCTCTCTCTCTCTCTCTCTCTCATATATATATATATATGAATATATATATATATATATGAATATATATATATATATATATATATATATATATATGAATATATATATATATATATATATATATATATATATATATATATATCTGTTTTGCTGCATAGTGTTGCCGTTAAGTGTGTTGTGAGTGGAGAGCGGAGCACTATAATTGCAGCCCTGGCTTTGCACAGGCCAATATCCTAGACTTACCTGGAGACCCACGTGATCTAAATGACACAAACGTACACACACACATAACACTATTGCTGAGCAATTAACCAATATTTCTGTTATTTTTTGTTTTTTGAACAACTAATTTACTGGCGTTGGTTCAGTTATTCAAATTCCATTTAATTCGTTTAGAGATCAATGACTTGGAATTAAATAATAAAGTCATAAAATAAAACAAATGTAGTATACACAACAACTGAAATATTGTATTAAAGTAAAGTCATTTGAATAAAGTATGGTTAATAAGTGATAAGCACTACCATCATGGGACTTTTACTTGTTGTATTCTGTGTTACAGCCTTCAACCCACATAATGCACAGTGCATTTCATGTAAAAAAATATAATTAAAAAAACGAAACCGTAATCGAAAACCGTGATAATGTTTTAATCAAACTGAGCCTAAACCGGCCTCAAAAAGCACTAATCGCTCAGCAGGCATGCACACACACACACACACACACACCTCGCCTCACTCAAGTTTTTCCCCAGAAACAAACACACTCTCCAATTCTATTCTTCCTCACTATCCCTCTCTTATCCCTCTCCTGGAAGTCTTTGCTCATCTGTCCTCCTACCTCCCATCCTCCTTTCCACTTATCGTCTCCCTCACTATCTCCACCGAGGCTCTTCATCCAGCCCCCCCCCCAGACATGTTGTACTACACACACAGGCACCCCTGGAGAGTAGGCCTGGGTACTGCAGAACATAGTGTATATATGTATATTTAGCACTGCGGTGAATAGAGGGAGAGAGGACAGCAGCTTTGTCAACAAGAATTATAGGCACATGATCACTCTGCCTGCGCCTTACGCCCCCGCCGCTACACCTACACCCTTACGTTACGCTCTACCCTTCACCTGGTTATTGCAGTTCGAACACCATCCATTTCCTGGCACATTATTACAGCACAGACTGTTAATATGCCGTTTTTCAGGCTTTTTTTGTTGTTGTACTTATTTGTATGACTTCCTCACACCAGGCATCGCTTTATAGCTAGCGCTGAAGAGCCCGGCCCTAAACAGTACAATCCAGCGGTTGATTCTGATTGAAATTATGAGGGAGATAATCATTTTAGCTCTGGTTAAATGATGTCATGCGGTTTAATGGAAAAGCAATGAAGAGCTTTTGACGCACTGACGAGAAGATGGAAATTATGAAGTGCCGTTGATGATTATTAAGCTGGAAAAAAGCCCTGATAGGTTATGTACAGTATGTATGAAACAGCAAAGCTCAAATCCACCAAGTTCTTTATATTTACCCAAAAGTGCACAAGTTGGGATTAGTGTTGCATTATGGGATTTGGAGTTTCTTAATGTAATATGTCAGACTTGAGCACCGAGACTTGCCTCGAAGGATGGTTGCGTGGGATCTCAAGCAGAATATGTCTTCCTGGTATTAACCATGTAATGTGTTAAGTAATATGTGCGGGTCTCTGAACAGGAAATGATGGAAATGATGGTTTGATGATGAATACATGAAAATGTTTGAATAATGTAATGATGATGTTAATGCATATGACATTGCTATAACTGAATGCTTTTCATGTTGGTTTTAACATATGTTATAGATTGTTACTATTGATTTAATTGATGCTATTGATTTTTCACTGTCCACTGAGCTATTGGCTGTATCAGCTATCCATTATACAAATATACTATTTCTAAATTATTCATAAATATGTTTAACTTATCGGACCCATAACCAAAACAACCATTTAAACCTGAGGTAACTAGAATGCTGTCTAACCAATCCAATCCAGTCCGCAAAAAGCTACTACTTCCTGAAACGACCTAAAGCTGATTTTAACGTACATAACCTTGCTAAACGTTTTGCCATGTTGCCCTTTCTCTAACCTTTAACCTTTGAACCTTTGACCTTCCAGATATTAACCTGCACTCTTTTCCAAATTCTCTAAAGGGAACTTTGATAATGAACGCCTGGCTATTGCTAGACAAAGAATCCCATACCGACTTGGTCGGGTAGTTGACGAGTGGCTACTCGACAAAGGTAACTAAAAACCCCTTAACACTCCACTAATGACCTAACCACTTAATCACCGTTAACCACCGCTCTGGAGGAGGTGCAGTGCCACGCAACAAAGGTGGATGTTATTGGCTCTTTACAGTTCCCCTGATTCACATAGGTCCAATGCGATTGGCTTATGACCTTACCCAATCAGTCTCAATGTGATTGGCGTAAACTTTACCATTCAATTATGTCACTGAGTAGTAATATACATTAATAACACATTCAAACAGGTAACCATGCGTCACGCTCTACAGTTTTATTGTATACTGTATCAATTTGCTGTTCTAGCCCCCTGGAAGCAATTATACAGGTCATTCTATCTTGTAATTGGCAATTATGAAAGTAGGCAAATTGATACTCAATCCACCTCCCTTATCAGCTAGCTGGTTAACTAATATTACAATGTTGTTAATGACCTTACACATTCTTCATAGCATTTCAATCAAGGTACTGAACGAAAGAGCCAGTAGTAGGTTACACTGCACAGGGGAACCATGTCCAAAGCACCTTGACATGGGGCTGCATCTCTTCAGAGTCATAACTTCCCAATAACCCCAACATAACCCCCCAGTAACCAACCTGACAAAAAGACAGATCCTATTGGTTCCCTTCTGCTTCTCTTCCTGTGTTTCTGTTGTTTGGTCTTGTGAAGTTTTATTAATTATGGTGATTATTATTCAAATTCTTATTCACAAAAGTGACAATTAGAGGAAGAAACATCAACCACTTAATAATTTTTGGAACACTCCAGAGAAAAGTAGCCACCTGAAAGTCATTAAAAGTTAAAGGGACTGTTTAATGTGTCTGTTTGACTTTGTTTAATAAGCCTACAATTCGCTGTGTCAGCCTTATTCTGCCCGACAACAACGAGCATGATCGATCTGTAGTTTGGATCTGACCAAAAGTGACGATTCTTTAACCCTTTGAGTGCCAAACGTCCCCTGACCTCTTTGTCTTTGTCCTGTGTTGTATGTTTGTACTGCTGAAAGGTGGTTGATTCTATATATTTTTTAAACTCCCCAAATGGAGGTGTGGCCTATGTTGCTCCTCCTCCTCCCCTCCCCTTTTCATTCCATCCCTCTGGCCACAGTTACCTCAGTCACACCATAATGTTGGCCATTTTCAACCTGCGCTAGCTAGCTAGCTAGCTCCGCTTTCACGGCACGATAATGGGCCGTCCACATCTAGCACGAATACAAACGATAACTATAAGGTGTAGATGTGCCTTATTACACATACAATAATTAGAAGAACTGAGAGTTCGCCTATGGGCAAAATTTTAATGTTACTTATTCCATGACTGCTAGTCAAAGTGACTGCGATTTTAAATGAGTTGATGTTAGGCATCACAACACAGTAAAATGCGACTTGCTGAGGGAATTTGAGGGTAGATTAGTCTAAGTCACGCATCTCTAAGTCTCTAAAGGCTTTACCCAAGTCTGTATTCTGTTTGTATGACTAATAATAGATGCAGTGTCATGAACACATCACATTTTACATCTTCTAATTTGCTGCTGTTCTTTGAAACGGTATTATAAGTGATCACACATGCGAGGAAAGATTCTAAATAAATGAATGTGTATTTATGTGAGAGTCAAACAAGAGAAATTTAAGAGTTCCCGTGTTTATTTGATCAAAACAGAATCAGTAAACTGCTCACTGTGTGTCATTTGGATTAATAGGTCATTTAGCATGGATTGGATAGAGTCAGTATATCAGATAGAACGGGAATCAACTGAAGGGTTTTGTACACATTGTTTCATACATTAATAAGGATGACTTGATATGAGTTACCAACCAGATTTAGGATAATGATGACAAGACACAATAAGAACCAAATAATCAACAGTGCGAGAGGAAGCTGCGGAGGTTAGTATGAAGGCCCTCTTACCATAAACAAAGATTGGAGGGAAGGGAACGGAAAGAGGGAGGCAGAGGACATTTCTCAACTCAAAGGGTTAAAGTTCAAAGTTACTTTGCTATAGAAACAGACAGAGATGAATCCTAAAACCTGAACTAAGCAGAATCTAACCACCTAACAGCAAACCAAACTCACCCCGCTAACTACTGAGGGCTGACTCTCCCCACACCACCCCTCTTCAAAATTATGAACAGAAGGCCAGTATGTTATTTACAGTCACACCAAAATTATTCCTATAGTCTTACCTTCTGGACAGTAGCTAGGACACAACCAAGAAGCCCTCAGTCATAATCCTGTTATAAACATCTCTAACGAGCTCAATTGGAACTTTTGAAATTCCTCCCAAATCTAGAACTTAGACACTGATAATAACTAAACAGCTAACTAAGTGCTGGACCCCTTTAAGCCATGATGAAGTGGTACCAGATTACCCCCCCCCCCCCCCCCCCCTCTCCCCTCACCCCTCCTCACCCCGAAACGTAAAACTCAGAGGGTTAAAAATGAAACAGTTTAACTTGGAACACCAAAATTCTAAACACGGTGTCTAATTATTTTTGCAGTTTTGTGACGAAACCTGCAATTATTCATATGCTTCTTTCAGTATAAAGTTACAAGAGATTATAAGGTCCCTTTAACGTTTACTGGGCCACTATGTTGGCACATAAAATATGTTGCTTGTGTAACAACTGTATGAACCAAAATGGGTTAAATAATATGTCATTTGCTATGTTGAATGAAAGATCATGTCTGTTCAAGGTGGTGGATATATATGTATGTATGGATGGATGTATGAAGGAAAGCGAGTGGGGGTTTATCCTATGGATATTGCAGCCTGGTCTGTAATGGTCCAGACTTCAGATCTCTCACAGACCACACCCCTCTGACCACCCCCCTTGCTTCAGATGTCTTGACTGGAGCAAAACAAACGTCAGCCCAGTGTGTCTCCTGAACTCATGGTCAGTCTGGGTTCAGTGCGGTCAGGTCTGTGTAACCGTGTAACCACAAAGAATGGACATTTGCTTTCGTTGATATATAAAAAAAAAAACAGCTGGGGTAACTAGAGCAATCCACGCCCTTTTGAAAATCTTTGAAGTGGTTTATTCTTGCAACTTAACGATTCCGTGAGATTGCATGGTACCTTAGAGCAATAGACTTCCAATAAAGTCAAGTACGGAGTGGAATCAAGGCGTGGAAAAGGTAGGTAAACACTCACACACACACACACACACACACACACACTTATCAATGCTCCCAACCAACTTTATAGGCTGAAGTAGATAGAGTTTAGTAGGTATTACAATATCTCCCCCAGCCCAGAGCTGGCTGTTGGATCACACATCTCAATGTGCAGCTCTCATTCTCTGTTCTCCTCCAGACTTTGAGGCAGATCAGAGAGAACATCTCTGGCCCTCCCAGTGCCTGCCGAATAAATCCAAAATGGCAGCACTTATACAGACTCAATGGAGGGGAAAAATAAGAGACCCAAAAGTTTTTAACAGCTCAATCCAACCAAACTCGCTCGGATCTGCCCTCCTTTCCCTCGTTCCTCTCTCTCCCTCTCTCTCTCTCTCTCTCTCCCTCTCTCGCTCTCACCTCATATCCGTCACACCAAATCCTCTTCTGTTTTCCACCCCTCCCACCTCTCTCTCCCTCTTTTCTTTCTCTCTGCTTCTCTCTCTCTCTCTCTCTATCGCTCTCCTTCCACATCCTCTGCAGTTTTCTTGGCGCCGCTAACTTGCGACGACACCGCAGCCTCTTTTCTTTTGAAACAACCAGAATGAGATACGGTTTTCTAATCTTTCTGGGGAGAGAGAGAGGAGAGGGAGGACAAAATTGAGATTACAAATAACCAGCGACAATCGATTTCCCTTGTTCTCCTTCTCAAACCGGTAAAACGTTCCACTTTTAGCCAATGAGGTATATTTACTTCCTGGCTTTACCCCAATATATTCCAGTCGCAGAGAAGAGAAGAATAGCCGAAGCTACAGTTTAAAATGGGAGCAGTGTGGCATACATCTGGGTTTAGGGAGGACACCAAACTCTCTGGTGCCATTAAGAACCCAAAGATAACATCCAGAGACTTGTTCAAGTGGTCAAAACTGAGATGGAAGGAGGAGGAAGGAAGGAACACAACACAGGCCTTTGCGTCAACAGTGGTGCCTGGACAGCTTCTAGCGAGCTACCCAGTGAGCTGGGTTTAATGTTCAGTGTTTAATGGTCTGGTTCAAGCGCCCCCTTTTTCCCTAACCGAAAGCAATCGAGTCCTCCTAGTCGATATGATGCCTGGGCCCAAATCGACCTTCTCCTGGCTGGTGCGCCCATCCAGACAGGCCATGCGTGAGCCTGGCTTTATTACAGAGATTTTTCAACCCGGGCCCCTCACCAGTGGGGACGGCTCTGTAGCCCCTTTAACTCCCTCCAGACCGTCCATGGTGAGTTTATTTGGCTCACACGCTCCTTTCTCCTCTTTTGCTTCTTTCCATTAGCTCTTTCTCTTTTATTACAGCTGTGTTGGAAAAACAGGAAGACACTGTGTATTTGTAACTCGTAGAGGGGAAAGTGGTCGTGAGACTCCGGTTCCTACTGGCTTAAATAATGGGGCACTTTGGCTGTGTTATTTCGCCGTTCCCTACCATGAAATGATCAAGAGCAGGGGTATTCAATTCTTACCCTACGAGGTCTGGAGCCTTCTGGTTTTCTGTTCTACCTGATAATTAATTGCACCCACCTGGTGTCCCAGGTCTAAATCAGTCCCTGATTAGAGGGGAACAATGAAAAGACACAGTGGAACGGGCTTCCAGGTCCAGGGTTGAGTTTGAGGGCCCTATAGCAACTGGAGTGACTGAAGAAAAAGGATCTGTCGTGAGCTCACCAACTTCCTAGATCTCTCAAGATGTGTCACGATGCAGAGAAAGCCACTACACCCCGTCATATCTAGTGTACTGTACCCTGTCTGAAGTCCTGTACCTTAGCTTACTGCCATACCTCTCACCAACTTCCTAGATCTCTCCAGATGTGTCACAATGCAGAGAAAGCCACTACACCCTGTCATGCTTTATCTAGTGCACTGTACCCTGCCTGAAGTCCTCCTGTACCTCCCCGCCACAGTATGTCTCTATCTACCGTCCCCTGGCCCCTGAGGGCCTCACTACACCCTCACGTAGTGCTTTCTCTACTAAAGTCACGGTGCATTCCGCCCCTCGCCTTCCTTTGTCAAACACAATTAATTCAGAGCGTTACCAAATCGCCTACTTTTCCAGTGGAATAAAAAAAAGCAAAAGACTTAATTAGCAAAGAGCGGCTTGCGCTAAGGAGATAACTACTACCCACTTCATAATCAACTCTGTCAGCAGCGCACCCCATTCTGTCTTGGCTCGGAGGTGGGAAAAGAGGAGGGTTAAAGGGAGAAAAGCCTGTGTTTTTCTTGAGATTCCCTGTTGAATCCCGGAATTGAGGGAATGATTTGCCAACGGCCAAGCGATACGAAAGGTTCTCGGTGTAAACATTCCAAGCTTCTGTCAATCAAAAACCCCTCAAGCGGTGCCTTCACAGTGGAGGAGCCTGGGTAATCCATCCATCTGCCCCACTAGCCGAGTCACCACTGCAAAACATTTAAGATGCGTCTACTTCTGTGTGTCACACCCTCTCTCCTAGATTAAACAGGCTAAGGAAGAAAGGGAGCATAATGATGTTGGAGGCCTCTCCAGTCTCTACTTCCAATCCCTCCCTCTGATCCCTTCCACTGGAATGCCATTAGATCCAGAACATCCATCCAGAACTTCCAGCCCCGCTTCCTCTCCCCCACCTTAGCCACTTGGTAGGGGCTGAACTGTGTTTGAGCTCCCCCCCTCCTATCCACATCCAGTGGAGGTTGCAGGCTTGCTCTCATTACCAAAACCTTCAGACAGGCAATCTGTGCATTAGGCAGCCGAGCGTGGACGGACTCTGCCCACTCCTCCACGGCTCCGTCAGCTCAGCCGGTAATTACCGTCCCCGGCTCATCTTTTCCCTCGTCGAGAAGAAAACATGGAAATGGATACACGGATGTAGATGCGTTATGCCCCACTGATTCTCTTCTGGTCAGTGGAGAGGGAAACAGTGATCCAGTTGATGTGAACAGGTTTCCCATGGAACTAGCAACCAGAGCCCTGTGGGTTTTTCTCTGCCGAGCCCCAGCGATGGCTGCTAGGTTAGCTGTATGATTGGCCCGAAACCAGAAAGGGAGATGGGGAAGCTTGCGTTGTATGATCCATTGAGGTTGTACTACTCAGACATGGGTCTAGTTAGCATGTCAATGCACATACTCTCTATCTCTCCCTCTGTTTCACTAACTCCCTCCTCCTTTCTCTCCCCTGGTTTTGCTCCCCTTCCCTCTCCCTCCACCTTTTCTTCTCTCCATCACTGGTTGACACTCTCTCTCCATTTGTTTCACCTACTCCCTCCTCCTTTCTCTCGCCTGATGTATTTCTCATCACCTCCCTCTCCCTCTCCCCCTCACCTTTGACCTTTTCATCTCTCCATCATCCCTGTGTTAACACTCTTCTCTTGCCCTCAGTCGCTCCTCTCCTTTATCAGGCCTGTGATCTTCCTTTAGCCTTTTCACTCGTTTGTCTTCCTCCCTCTCTGCTGTCATTTCGCACGTCTCCAATTCTCCCCGAAGTCTCTTCTCCTTTCTCCTCTCCCCTCCTCATATCGTTTCACTCTGCTAGGCTATAGTCTCTATGAGTGTCTTATGGCCCTCTCTGTCTCCGTTCATTTCAGCTAGAAATGAAGAAGAGAAGTCACCACAAAAGCCAAGCCTCAGGGGACACCACTTTGAGCCAATGACCAGTCATTTTGACGGTCTAATATATACATTTCATATATGCTGTCGGGGGAATTGTTTCCTTTGGCTGTGTTTATGAAGGTCTCGGGTAACATTATAATACAACAAAAAATATATATATATTTTTCAAAGAACACAATAGCATTTTCATTAGTTTACTCTAGGCTATCTGCTGTCGCCTGCTCACCTGTGGAGCACATGGAAGAGCGGTTATTGTTGGAGAAATTCATATTTTGAAAGACAGCTCATCTCCTCAATTTTGAGAGGTATTTGGCAAAGGTAAGTGTTTTGGAAACCTCAGAACCTGGTCTTTCTGATACTATATAGAAATCAAAACGTCTTAACCTCATGTTACTCTGTAAGAGGATTTGGCACTCTAAAACTGCTTATTAAACACATGATGTTGGTGATATCGAAATTCTAACACAATACTTGTGTTAAATATACTGTACTTATTTAGGAAAAGTCGAGGGGCACCATTTTTTTTTTAAATGGCAGAGATACTGTATTTCAATTTTAAATGAATGTGCAGTCAAAATGACTGCCGGTGCCCTTCTAGTATTAACATAGAAGTGCCAATACTAGGAAGTATTATTTCACCATGATTCTGGCTCATTTTCTCGCGAATGAAAACACACCCGGAGGAATCCCTTACGGAAATGTGCCATCTCAATCTCATCACCTTGTTTTATTTCATCACTCTGTTGTTCCATATAACCAAAATCTATTTTCATATCTGGACATTACAACCCAGAGAACCATTCAACCCGTCTCAATGATTCCTCTCGCAAACAAATATTTCCCTCTCCAGGAAAATGACAACTCGCGTGGGATATTAAAGATGAAACTCCTCCCCCCGAAAATAAATGGATTTCCTGTCACAACCAAAGCCTGTGGCATTCCACTGCATTCCACTGTTCCAGTGCACATTAGTGATTGAACCCCCCCCCCCCCCCCCCCTCTCATAGCATTGGCACTAGGGGATCGTTAGCTCGTGCCCTCGGTGAGGCTATCGAAGCGGAAATGCATCTCTCACCTCCTGGCCAACCTGCTAGGCTATCAGCTGCTAAGTCCCCCAGTGTGATTTGGCGAGGGCACTAGTGATTGCCTTCCCCAGATGCCCCCTTATGGAGTGAGGAGCCGAGGAGGAGCATTCATCGCTTCCCTGATCCTCTCTTGTTTCCGAGCGACCAACCTACTGGGACTCTTTTCCAGGGTGCGCAGCTGATGACAGATACAGTGTGAGAGGCCTGAGAGAGGGTTGTGATGAGGCCGGAGTGTTACGACACTCCAAATCAGACTTCTTTCTCTGGCTCAAGGGATTCGAACTCTCACGAATTAGAACACAGAACATTCATTTGGATACAGCAGGGGGAAATAACACACAATACAGCCATGTTCTAATGATAGAGGGAGACTGAGGTGGGAGCAGAGAGCTTTATTTTGTGTACAAATAATATATTTTACCCTTATTTTACTAGGTAAGTTAACTGAGAACACATTCCCATTTACAGCCACGACCTGGGTCTAGTGTGAGAGAAAAGTATATAGAGAGAGAAAGAAGAAAGGAAATCAAATCAGGAGGAAAAGGGAGTGACATACTGAAAGATACCCGTAAAAAAAAGGACGGTCAGATAGTTACAGAGAGAAGCAAAGAGAGAGATATAAAAGGAAATGAGAGAGATAGAGAGAGAAGGAAATGGAAGATAGTATGCTAATTTGGTATGGAGCAGACCTGCTGTAACTCACTCTATTAAATGAATCAAAACAGGAACATTTTACATTTGGCTATCTCAAGGAAAATGTCCTACTGTGTGCTACCTATATCCCCCACTAGAATCCTCGTACTTAATGAAGACAGCTTCTCCATCCTGGAGGGGGAAGTCAATCATTTCCAGGCCCAGGGACATGTACTAGTTTGTGGCGACCTAAATGACAGAACTGGACAAGAACCTGACACATTCAGCACACAGGGGGACAAACACCTACCTGGAGGTGACAGCATTCCCTCCCCTATATGCCCCCCTAGGCACAACTACGACAACATAACCAACAAAAACGGGTCACAACTCCTGCAGCTCTGTCGCACGCTGGGTATGTACATAGTCAATGGTAGATTTGAAGGGACTGCTATGGTAGGTACACCTATAGCTCATATCTTGGCAGTAGTACTGTAGACTACTTTATCACTGACCTCAACCCAGAGTCTCTCAGAGCATTCACAGTCAGCCCACTGACACCCATATCAGATCACAGCAAAATCCCAGTCTTCTTGACCAGAGCAAGACTCAATCATGAGGAACTGAATAATATAAAGAATTGCCATAGATGGAAGGAAAGTAATGTGGAAACCTACCAAAAAACTATTAGGACAAAACATTTCACTGTAATAGCGAATGTGTAAACTTGGCAGTAGAAAACCTAAACAGTATATTTGACCTCTCAGCTTCCCTATCAAATATAAAAATGTCAAACAGAAAACAGAAGAACATTTACAACAATGACAAATGGTTTGACGAAGAATGCAAAAACCTAAGAAAGAAATTGAGAAATCTTTCCAACCAAAAACAGAAACCCAGAATCCTGAGCCTACGCCTTTACTATGGTGAATCACGAAAACAATGCAGAAATACACCATGGAAAAAGAAGGAACAGCACGTTAGAAATCAGCTCAATATAATTGAAGAATCCATAGACGCTAACCACTTCCTGGAAAATTGAAAACACTAAACAAACAACAACATGAAGAGTTATCTATCCAAAACTGAGATGTATGGGTGAACCACTTCTTCAATCTTTTTGGGACAAAAAACAAATAACAAACAACAAAAACATATACATGATCAAATACAAATCTTAGAATCAACTTTTAAAGACTACCAGAACCTACTGGATTCTTCAATTACATTGAATGAACTACAGGACAAATACAGACCCTCCAACCAAAAAAGGCCTGTGGTGTTGGTATCCTCAATGAAATTATAAATATACAGATCACAAATTCCAATTGGCTATACTAAAACTCTTTAACATCACTCTAAGCTCTGGCCTACACACAAGTGGACCCCAAATTTGACCCCAATAACTACCGTGGGATATGCGTCAACAACAATCCTCTGCATTATCATTAACAGCAGACTCGTACATTTCCTCAGTGAAAACAAAGTACTGAGCAAATGTCAAATTGGCTTTTTACCAAATGACCGTATGGTAGACCACGTATTCACCCTGCACACCCTAATTAACAAACAAACAAACAAAAACAAATGCAAAGTCTTCCCATGCGTTGTTGATTTCAATTTTTTTTTTACTCAATTTTGCATGAGGGTCTGCTCTACAAATTGATGGAAAGTGGTGTTGGGGGAAAAACACAACATTATAAAATCCATGTACACAAACAGAAAATGTTCAGTTAAAATTGGCAGAAAACACACACATTTATTTCCATGGGGCTGTGGGGTGAGACAGGGATGCAGCTAAAGCTCCATCCTCTTCAAAATATACAGTGGGGCAAAAAAGTATTTAGTCAGCCACCAATTGTGCAAGTTCTCCCACTTAAAAAGATGAGAGAGGCCTGTAATTTTCATCATAGGTACACTTCAACTATGACAGACAAAATGAGAAAAAAAGATCCAGAAAATCAAATTGTAGGATTTTTTATGAATTTATTTGCAAATTATGGTGGAAAATAAGTATTTGGTCACCTACAAACAAGCAAGATTTCTGGCTCTCACAGACCTGTAACTTCATATTTAATAAGAGGCTCCTCTGTCCTCCACTCATTACCTGTATTAAAGGCACCTGTTTGAACTTGTTTTCAGTATAAAAGACACCTGTCCACAACCTCAAACAGTCACACTCCAAACTCCACTATGGCCAAGACCAAAGAGCTGTCAAAGGACACCAGAAACAAAATTGTAGACCTGCACCAGGCTGGGAAGACTGAATCTGCAATAGGTAAGCAGCTTGGTTTGAAGAAATCAACTGTGGGAGCAATTATTAGGAAATGGAAGACATACAAGACCACTGATAATCTCCCTCGATCTGGGGCTCCACGCAAGATCTCACCCCGTGGGGTCAAAATGATCACAAGAACGGTGAGCAAAAATCCCAGAACCACACAGGGGGACCTAGTGAATGACCTGCAGAGAGCTGGGACCAAAGTAACAAAGCCTACCATCGGTAACACACTACGCCGCCAGGGACTCAAATCCTGCAGTGCCAGACGTGTCCCCCTGCTTAAGCCAGTACATGTCCAGGCCTGTCTGAAGTTTGCTAGACAGCATTTGGATGATCCAGAAGAAGATTGGGAGAATGTCATATGGTCAGATGAAACCAAAATATAACTTTTTGGTAAAAACTCAACTCGTCGTGTTTGGAGGACAAAGAATGCTGAGTTGCATCCAAAGAACACCATACCTACTGTGAAGCATGGGGGTGGAAACATCATGCTTTGGGGCTGTTTTTCTGCAAAGGAACCAGGACGACTGATCCGTGTAAAGGAAAGAATGAATGGAGCCATGTATCGTGAGATTTTGAGTGAAAACCTCCTTCCATCAGCAAGGGCATTGAAGACATGGCTGGGTCTTTCAGCATGACAATGATCCCAAACACACCGCCCGGGCAATGAAGGAGTGGCTTCGTAAGAAGCATTTCAAGGTCTGGAGTGGCCTAGCCAGTCTCCAGATCTCAACCCCATAGAAAATCTTTGGAGGGAGTTGAAAGTCTGTGTTGCCCAGCAACAGCCCCAAAACATCACTGCTCTAGAGGAGATCTGCATGGAGGAATGGGCCAAAATACCAGCAACAGTGTATGAAAACCTCGAAGTCTTGCAGAAAACGTTTGACCTCTGTCATTGCCAACAAAGGGTATATAACAAAGTATTGAGATAAACTTTTGTTATTGACCAAATACTTATTTTCCACCATAATTTGCAAATAAATTCATTACAAATCCTACAATGTGATTTTCTGGATTTTTTTTCCTTATTTTGTATGTCATAGTTGAAGTGTACCTATGATGAAAATTACAGGCCTCCTTCATCTTTTTAAGTGGGAGAACTTGCACAATTGGTGGCTGACTAAATACTTTTTTTGCCCCACTGTATATCAACGAATTGGCAAGGGCACTACTAGAATCTGAAGTCAAATGTCTACTGTTTGCTTATGATCCGGTGCTTCTGTCCCCAACCAAGAAGGGCCTACAGCAGCACCTAGATCTTCTGCACAGATTCTGTCAAACCTGGGCCCTGACAGTAAATCTCAGTAAGACAAAAATAATGGTGTTCCATAAAAAGTCCAGTTGGCAGGACCACTAATAGAAATTCCATCAAGACACCGTTGCCCTAGAGCACACAAAAAAGTATACATATCTTGGCCAAAACATCAGCTCCACAGGTAACTTCCACAAAGCTCTGAACGATCTGAGAGACAAGACAAGAAGGGCCTTCTACGCCATCAAAAATAACAAATAAATAAATTTGACATACCAATTAGGATCTGGCAAAAAATACCCGAATCAGTTATTGAACCCATTGCCCTTTATGGTTGTGAGGTCTGGGGTCTGCTCACCAACCAAGAATTCACAAAATGGGACAAACACCAAATTGATTCTCTGCATGCAGAATTTTGCAAAAATATCCTCTGTGTACAACGTAGAACACCAAATAATGAGAATTGAGAAAACAAAAAGATAATTACTTGATACATTTTAAAGAATCAACAAAAAAACAGCAAACTAGAATGCTATTTGGCCCTAACCAGAGAGTACACAGTGGTAGAATACCTGACCACTGTGACTGACCCCAACTTAAGGAAAGCTTTGACTATGTACAGATTCAGTGAGCATAGCCTTGCTATTAAACCTTTCTGGGATATGCGGGACAGTCGCGTCCCACTTGGCCAATTGCCAGGGAAAATGCAGAGCTCCAAATTCAAATAAACTACTATAATATTCAAACTTTCATTAAATCACACACGCAAGATACCAAATTAAAGCTACACTCGTTGTGAATCCAGCCAACATCAGATTTCAAAAAGGCTTTTCGGTGAAAGCATAAGAAGCTATTATCTGATGATAGCACAACAGTAAACAAAGAGAGAGTAGCATATTTCAACCCTGCAAGCACCACACAAATGCAGAAATAAAATATAAATCATGCCTTACCTTTGACGAGCTTCTTTTGTTGGCACTCCAATATGTCCCATAAACATCACAAATGGTCCTTTTGTTCGATTAATTCCGTCCATATATATCCAAAAGGTCCATATATTTGGCGCATTTGATCCAGAAAAAAACTGCTTCCAATTTGTGCAACGTCACTACAAAATATCTCAAAAGTTGCCTGTAAACTTTGCCAAAACATTTCAAACTACTTTTGTAATACAACTTTAGGTATTTTTAAACGTTAATAATCGATCAAATTGTAGACGGGACAATCTGTGTTCAATACAGGAAGACAACAAACTCACGCTACTTTTCCAGTCAGGGGCCTTCTCAAAAAGTACACTTCAAATGACACAAATTCAAGATGGCCATACTTCTTCATTACACAAAGGAATAACCTCAACCACAGGGTTTTTCCCAATGAAAACTCTTGAATAGACAGTGACCTAAAAAATAAAAAAAAATCTGAATGGTTAGTCCACAGGGTTTTGCCAGCTACTTAACAGCTACATAAGTTCTGTTATACTCACAGACATGATTCAAACAGTTTTATAAACTTCAGAGTGTTTTCTATCCAAATCTACTAATAATGCATATCTTATTGGGCACGCTATTTATCCAAAAGTGAAAATGCTGCCCCCTATCCCAAAGAGGTTTTAAGAAAGGCCAACATCGGCAGACCTGGCTCTCCAGAGAAGACAGGCTATGTGCACACTGCCCACAAAATGAGGTGGAAACTGAACTGCACTTACTAACCTCCTGCCAAATGTATGAACATATTAGAGGCACATATTTCCCTCAGATTACACAGACCCACAAAGCATTTTAAAACAAACCCAATTGTGATAAAAATCCCATAATATTATATATTGGGTGAAATACCAGTGTGCCATCAGAGCAGCAAGATTTGTGACCTGTTGCCACAAGAAAAGGGCAACCAGTGAAGAACAAACACCATTGTAAATACAACCCATATGTATGTTTATTTATTTTCCCTTTTGTAATTGAACTATTTTTTTTAACATTTATTTTATTATCTACTGTGCTTGCTTTGGTAGTGTTAAAATATGTTTCCCATGCCAAATAAAGAACCTTAGAAATTGAAATTGAAATTGATTTGAAATGAAATTGAGAGAGAGAGAGAGAGACGCTCGCGTAAGTGACTTGGACTCTCTCATCACAGAGGGAGGCCCATCACTCTAGTGACGGCAGGGCTAAAGTTAATTGGGAATTAGTGTGTGTGTCAACCTATTGGCTGTTTTAATGAGGAAAAGCTACAGTAGTGTCTGTCACCCTCCTATCCCAGCCCAGTTTCTAAACCCAACCCAGCTGAGCCTCGGGCCCGAGGTGTAAATATATTTTCATAAGAGTGGGCCCTAGGTGTAAATATATTTTCATAAGTGTGGGCCCTAGGTGTAAATATATTTTCATAAGAGTGGGCCCTAGGTGTAAATATATTTTCATAAGAGTGGGCCCTAGGTGTAAATATATTTTCATTAGAGTGGGCCCTAGGTGTAAATATATTTTCATTAGAGTGGGCCCTAGGTGAAAATATATTTTCATAAGAGTGGGCCCTAGGTGTAAATATATTTTCATAAGAGTGGGCCCTAGGTGTAAATATATTTTCATTAGAGTGGGCCCTAGGCGGATATATATTTTCAATAGAGTGGGCCCTAGGTGAAAATATATTTTCATAAGAGTGGGCCCTAGGTGTAAATATATTTTCATAAGAGTGGGCCCTAGGTGTAAATATATTTTCATAAGAGTGGGCCCTAGGTGAAAATATATTTTCATAAGAGTGGGCCCCAGGTGTAAATATATTTTCATAAGAGTGGGCCCTAGGTGTAAATATATTTTCATTAGAGTGGGCCCTAGGTGAAAATATATTTTCATAAGAGTGGGCCCTAGGTATAAATATATTTTCATAAGAGTGGGCCCTAGGTGTAAATATATTTTCAATAGAGTGGGCCCTAGGTGTAAATATATTTTCATTAGAGTGGGCCCTAGGTGAAAATATATTTTCATAAGAGTGGGCCCTAGGTATAAATATATTTTCATAAGAGTGGGCCCTAGGTGTAAATATATTTTCATAAGAGTGGGCCCTAGGTATAAATATATTTTCATAAGAGTGGGCCCTAGGTGTAAATATATTTTCATTAGAGTGGGCCCTAGGTATAAATATATTTTCATAAGAGTGGGCCCTAGGTGAAAATATATTTTCATAAGAGTGGGCCCTAGGTATAAATATATTTTCATTAGAGTGGGCCCTAGGTATAAATATATTTTCATTAGAGTGGGCCCTAGGTATAAATATATTTTCATAAGAGTGGGCCCTAGGCGTATATATATTTTCATAAGAGTGGGGTTAACATTTAGAATGCTGAGAACAATTCAACAATTCAATTCCCGACATGCTGATTCGTTGAACGCGGCACGCGTGTAACTACAACCAGTTAGCAAGTCGAACATTTGTGAGATTCCTAGTTCCGACTAGCAACACAGAGAGAGCATCACATACAGCTCATTTGAAAAGTATTCAGAACCTCTTCTCTTTTTCCACAATTTGTTATGTTACAGCCTAAAATATATTAAATTAATGCTTTTCCTCATCAATCTACACATAGTACCCCATAATGGCCAAGCGAAAACAGGTTCTTAGACATTTTGGCAAATTTATAAAAATGAATAAAAAACAGAAAAACCTTATTTACATAAGTATTCAGACCCTTTGCTATGAGACTTGAAATTGAGCTCCGGTGCATCCTGTTTCCATTAATCATCCTTGAGATGTTTCTTGGAGTCCACCTGTGGTAAATTCAATTGATTGGACATGATTAGGAAATACACGCACCTGTCTATATAAGGTCCCACAGTTGACAGTGCATGTCAGAGCAAAAACCAAGCCATGAAGTCGAAGGAATTGTCCGTAGATCTCCGAGACAGGACTGTGTTAAGGCACAGATCTGGGGAAGAATACCAAAAATTGCAGCATTGAAAGTCCCCAAGAACACAGTGGCCTCCATAATTCTTAAATAGAATAAGTTTGGAACCACCAAGACTCTTCCTAGAGGTGAGCAATCGGGGGAGAAGGGCCTTAGTCAGGGAGGTGACAAAGAATTCAATGGTCACTCTGACTGAGTACCAGAGTTCCTCTGTTGAGATGGGAGAACCTTCCATAAGGACAACCATCTCTGCAGCACTCCACCAATCAGGCCTTTAAGATAGAGTGGCCAGATGGAAGCCACTCCTCAGTAAAAGGCACTGACAGCCAGCTTGGAGTTTGTCAATAGGCACGTTAAGGACTATCAGACCATGAGAAACAAGATTCTCTGGTCTGATGAAACCAAGATTGAACTCTTTGGCCAGAATGCCAAGTGTCACGTCTGGATTAAACCTGGCACCATCCCTACGGTGAAGCATGGTGGTGGCAGCATCATGCTGTGGGGATGGTTTTCAGCATCAGGGACTGGGAGACTGGGAGGCAGGGAGGCAGGAAGACTAATGGTTAGAGCGTTGGGCCAGTAGCCGAAAGGTTGCTGGATCAAATCCCCGAGCTGACAAGGTATAATTCTGTCGTTCTGCCCCTGAACAAGGCAGTTAACCCACTGTTCCACGGTAGGCCGTCATTGTCAATAAGAATTTGTTATTGACTTGCCTAGTTAAATAAGGGTTACAAAGTACAGAGAGATCCTTGATGAAAACCAGCTTCAGGGCCTCAGACTTTGTTATTATTTCACCTTTATTTAACCAGTAGGCTAGTTGAGAACAAGTTCTCATTTGCAACTGTGACCTGGCCAATATAAAGCATAGCAATTCGACACATACAAAAACACAGAGTTACACATGGATTAAACAAACATACAGTCAATAATACAGTAGAGAAAAATAAAAAAAAGTATATATACAGTGAGTGCAAATGAGGTAAGATAAGGGAGTTAAGGCAATAAATAGGCCATGGTGGCGAAGTAATTACAATATAGCAATTAAACACTGGAATGGTAGATGTGCAGAAGATGAATGTGCAAGTAGAGATACTGGGGTGCAAAGGAGCAAGATAAATAAATAAATACAGTATGGGGATGAGGTAGATAAATATGCTGTTTACAGATGGGCTATGTACAGGTACAGTGATCTGTGAGCTGCTCTGACAGCTGGTACTTAAAGATAGTGAAGGAGATATGAGTCTCCAGCTTCAGTGATTTTTGCAGTTCGTTCCAGTCATTGGCAGCAGAGAACTGGAAGGAAAGGTGACCAAAGGAGGAATTTGCTTTGGGGGTGACCAATGAGATATATCTTCTGGAGCGCGTGCTACGAGTGGGTGCTGCTCGGGTAACCAGTGCGCTCTGATAAGGCGGGGCTTTACCTAGCAGAGACTTGTAGATAACCTGTAGCCAGTGGGTTTGGCGACGAGTATGAAGCGAGGGCCAACCAACGAGAGGGTACAGGTCACAGTGGTGGGTAGTGTATGGGGCTTTGGTGACAAAACGGATGGCACTGTGATAGACTGCATCCGATCTCTGCTTCAACACAGATTAAAGGGTCTGGATACTTATGTAAATGTGATATTTCAGTTTTCTATTATTAATACATTTGCAAAAATCTCTAAAAATCTGTTTTAGCTTTGTCATTATGAGGTAACGTGTGTAAATTGATGAGGTGAAAAAAACTATTTAATCAATTTTAGTATAAGGAAGTAACGTAACAAAATGAGGGAAAAGCCAATGGGTCTGAATACGATCCGAATGCACTGTAAGTGACTTGAACTCCATCACAGAGGAATAATCTCTCACTCTACAGTTTGTAGGGCTGGTTCATTAGTTAGTAGTGTGTGTGTCATCCTGAGCAGTTGTTTTAATGAAGACCAACTAATGGATGTCAACCTACTATCCCAGCCCAGTCTCTAGAGTCTCTGAGCCCAGGCCAGCTGAGCCCTGGTCCCTCGGGCGATTAGGTGTCAGAGTCAAAATCTTTTGTTATATCAGTTGGCTTAGAGATCCCGCTAGCGGAACAACTTCCAGAGAAACTGGAGAGCGTGTAATTCAAATATATAATCATAAATATTATGGATTTTAATCATTTAGATGATAAGTGTCTTATATTGTCTGAAAGCTTAAATTCTTGTTAATCCAATTGCACTGTCCGATTTACAGTAGCTATTACAGCGAAAACATGCCATGCGATTGTTTGAGGACGGTGCCCCACATCAAAATATTTTTCCACCAGTACAGGTTTCATACATTCACATATAAAGATTCAATATTCACTTACTTAAAAAAATATTCTTCCTCTGATTTGTCATCCAAAGGGTCCCAGCTATAACATGTAGTGTTGTTTTGTTAGATAAAATCCTTCTTTATATCCCAAAAAGTAAGTTTAGTTGGCGCCATCGATTTGAGTAATCTACTCGTTCCGAAAATCTACCTAAATCTTACCTTTGCTTCAACAAGTCAAAATACGTTTCTATTTACTCCTCAGATACCCTAAAATGTAATCAAACTATAATATTTCTTTCGGAAAGAAGCATGTTCAATAGGAAACTGATTTTAGCAGGTGCGTAATTTCTTCATGGCTCGAGCAAACACAGATTTCCAAGACGGTGTCCTGCTGACACCCTGTGGAAGCCATAGGAATAACCCTAATTTACAATCTGACCTTTCTCTTGCATTTCAAAGAGGATGGACTCTCAAAAAAATAATCCAAGTTGGTTTTTCGTAGGATTTCCTCCTACCATATCTATTGTGTTATATTTTCCTACATTATTTTAACATTTCTACAAACTTCAAAGTGTTTTCCTTCCAATGGTACCAATTATATGCATATCCTGGCTTCCGGGCCTGAGCTACAGGCAGTTTACTTTGGGCACGTCATTCAGACAGGAAGTGGAGAAAAAAGGGACCTAGCCCAAAGAAGTTTTTAACAATTGGGAGATAACAACGAAAACAATTGAACCATTTTTGGTGTTTTCTCTCGCCAAAAATATATCTCACTGATATTTCCCTCTCAGTGGCAGTCGGTGGAGGACAAATACAACACTTTTTTATGAGCATGGCCTTATTTCTATTACAGCATATTGAATGACTGTCATTCATATTCCATTCGCACAGCTCAATGTAGCATCGATAGGTTTAGGCTCCTACGTTATACTCAAATTTTCCCTATACCCATCACGAGGTTGCTACAACCTAGTCTATGAATGAAAGGTTGAGAGAAATTTGAGTAATCAAGGTGACAGACATTCACACATTACATACCGCCTTGCACACCGCCTAGCTTATCTAGGGGGTAATCATTAGTCCAACACTTGCAAACGAGAGTTTCTATTGGACAAATTCAGATATGTTTATCCCCGTTTCGTTCCGTTTGCTTCCGTTTAAGAAACGTTTTTCAACAGAATCGGCGGAATGAATACAACCTTGATCACGCGGTAAACACAGTTCACTTTCATAGCAGCCACATACAAACGGTAATAATCCCTTTGATCGTTGTATAATTCCTTGACACATCTAATCTCTTCCGTTCTCACCTTTTCCCTTCGATTGTGGACTTCAGTGGACAACACATCAGCTGTTTGCTATCTGGTGAAAAAAACTTCATCATTGTCACCATATTAACGTCATAGTCATCATAGCTACTAGAAGTAATGCGTAAGTAAACCTGCTACAATCATGCAGCAGTCAGCAGCAAGCAGTTTAGCAGTTACACCGGTGGAAATAAAATAATAAAACCAGAAGCTTACCTTGACTTGGAAGAGTTTCAGTGTTGGATAGCCATAGCCCGCTAGATAATATAGCATCCCTCTCTGTTTGGCTAAACTAGTGAAAGTGAAAAAAAATACAACAAAATATAGCTCTCTTTCTCTCTCTTTCTTGCTTCTTCATTTTTGAAGAAACGGATTTGTTCAAAACTGTTCAACTATTGAATTTCTCTCTCTTTGAGTCAACTACTTACCATATTTTATGCACTGCAGTGCTAGCTAGCTGTAGCTTATGCCTTCAGTGCTATATTAATTCTCTGATCCTTTGATTGAGTGGACAACATGTCAGTTCATGCTGCAAGAACTCTGATTGGTTGGAGGACGTCACAATTACTGTGTCTATGGAAGGGGGTGAGAACCATAAGCGTCCTAGGTTTTCTATTGAAGTCAATGTACGCAGAGGACGGAAACTAGCTAACTACACCACGGTGCTATCCTACAAAGTGCTGTTGAGGCTACTGTAGACCTTCATTGCAAAATAATGTTTCACTATTTAAACATTTAATGAAATTTGCTGAGAAGGATGGTCCTTGCCTTCCTCCTCTGAGGAGCCTCAACTGTTCCCTCTCCAAGAAAATGACAGTCTGTGTGTGATATGCAAGAAGCCCCATCCCCTCCTCCCCCCGAAAATATAAATTTCCTGTCATAACCAAAGCCTGTGGCATTCCACTGTTCCAGTGCACATTAGTGATTGAACCCCCCCCCCCCCACTTGCCGCTACACAAGGGGTTCATAACATGCTAGGCTATCAGTCGCTAAGCCCCCTTGTGATTTGGGAAAGGCACGAGTGATTGAGTGATTGAGGTCCCCCCCCCCCCCCCCCCCTTCTTCGCTTCCCTGAACCTGTCTTGTTTTTACGAGCAACCAAACGACTGGGACAATTTTCCAGGTTGTGCCACTGATGACAGATCCCATGTGATAGGCCTTGTAGAGGGTCGTGATGAGGCCGGAGTGCTATGACACTCCAATGCAGACTTCTCTCTCTAGCTCAAGGGATTTACATGACAACATGCTAAGTTGTTTGGCTCTGTTTGGCTGTCATCTTCACTCTGCATACAGCAATTCTTATCCTTCCCTCTTATTCAAATCAAATCAAATCAAATTTATTTATATAGCCCTTCGTACATCAGCTGATATCTCAAAGTGCTGTACATAAACCCAGCCTAAAACCCCAAACAGCAAGCAATGCAGGTGTAGAAGCACGGTGGCTAGGAAAAACTCCCTAGAAAGGCCAAAACCTAGGAAGAAACCTAGAGAGGAACCAGGCTATGTGGGGTGGCCAGTCCTCTTCTGGCTGTGCCGGGTGGAGATTATAACAAAACATGGTCAAGATGTTCAAATGTTCATAAATGACCAGCATGGTCGAATAATAATAAGGCAGAATAGTTGAAACTGGAGCAGCAGCACAGTCAGGTGGACTGGGGACAGCAAGGAGTCATCATGTCAGGTATTCCTGGGGCATGGTCCTATGGCTCAGGTCCTCCGAGAGAGAGAAAGAAAGAGAGAATTAGAGAGAGCATATGTGGGATGGCCAGTCCTCTTCTGGCTGTGCCGGGTGGAGATTATAACATTATATTCATATATTCATTATTAATTATATTCACCGTTAAATCCCTCATTTATCTCTCTCGCTCTCTCTCACTCTCTCTCTGCTTCCTAGCATGTTCTCTGTCTACAGTACATGTTTTCCGTAGTGCTATTCTCATCCCCAGCACTATCTAGCTAGCATCATCCCCTGTCAGTCAAATTGACTGGATGTTCTCCCACACAGATTAGAACACAAAACATCCATGTGCATTCAGCAGGGGACGAGACACCCAGGAATAACACACAATACAACCATGTTCCAATGATATAGGAAGAGGGAGAGAAAGCTGGTGGCAGAGAGCAGTGTTGGGGAAGCTACTCTGAAAATATTCCCATATAAAATAGATAGAAAGAGAGTAAGGTATAGTTAGACAGGCAGAAAGTGAGAGCAGAAAATATCATATAACAGCAAGTGGGATAAGAGAGTGGGAGGGAGAGAGAGACCGTCACCTAAGTGACTTAAGCTCCTTCAGTGCAGAGCGACGTCCATCACTCTACAGTTGGCAGGGCTGAAGTTAATTAGGTAGTAGTGTGTGTGTCTTCCTGAATAAGTGTTTTAATGAAGACCAGCTAGTGGCTGTCTTCTCAGCCCAGATTTTAGAGTCTCTGTGCCAGCCCAGCCCTGGGCCCTAAGGCCAAATGTGCCCATCATCATAAGGGTCCAGGGAGAGAGGGAGACCGGAACACAGCCACCTGATTCAAGACACAAATTGGTCCAATAAACCCTCATCAATGCACCTCCAGCCCGAGGCTGTCCACTGAGAGGACAAACACTGCCCCCACACACACACACACACACACACGCACACACGTACACACGTACACACAGAAAAAATTTGGTGTTCCAAAAGGTCATCTGTAACGCACGTAAAGGTCACCTCCCTGACACATCTGACAGCTCACGCAAGTTATTATGCACCCACAAATACACACACACACACACATCCCCGTTGTGTCTTAAGCTGTCCGATTGCCAGTCGTGCCAAGACCTTCCCTTCTCCTCCTCCTCTCTCCTCTCCCTTCCTCTAACACCCCCCCCCCCCCCCCCCCCAGCCTAAATGGCCCCTGAAGTGACACGTCAGTTTCAATTTGACCCGGCAGGCCCCAAAACAATAACTTCATCAGCTCCTGTTAGTATCCTCTCCATCAGACAGCCACACAAACAAACACTGATTCCCTCTCTCTTCCGGAGGGCACTTTTTCCTCTGACTGATGTTCAGGAGGTAATAGAATGTCTTCAAGGACCTCTCAAGTGTTGGATACTTGACTGTTTTAGTTCACTTCCTCTCAGCATACGCACTAACTTCTCACAGTACAACATAACTGTGTACAGCAATACTTTAACAGGCTAAAAGTATCACTCGGCTGTATACAGTATACCCGAGCTTCCGCATAGCTACTGGAAATTTCATATTTCACCTTAGTAGTTTTCTGATGATCGCCGCACTCATTTGGGACAAGAGTTGTTCCTGACTGCGTGACCTGATCATGATAAAACTCCTGGCCCTAAGAAGACAATCTCATTTCAGTCTTCTCACTGAGGATCACTATACTCACAGGGGAGAATGTTAGGTACAGGAGTGGTTGGGTGGTCACGATAGAGCGTGGTAAGCTGAGAGGTGATTTAATATCCAGGCTCTGTCCTCTCCTCTGCTGTCTGTCTATCTGGAGTCTGGACCTCCCCTGGAGAGGCAGGGTTGCTGAGACAGCACCTCTGAAACAGGAGAGCCACTGGGCTGACGTGTGTGTCTCCGTCCTTCGGTCAAGGACAAGAGATTATCCTCCCTCACAGTGGGGTGCCGAGTACTTGTGTGGGAGGAGATCAAGAGTGAGTGTGTGGGTGTGTGTAGGGGCCGAAAGTGTGTGTGAACAACACGTGGTGTGTGTACGCTTCAACGTGTACGTGTGTGCGCGTATAGTACGTGTTAGCGTGTGTATGTGCGCACACTTGTACCTAGTACGTGCCAATGTTCTGACGAATTTTCCTTGCTGATGTCCATCCCCTACCAAGTCTCTCCCTTCCCTTCACCGCTATCACTTTTCCCAACAAAACATGTTGAGCAGCATCTTCACAGAGATAACAGGGAGCGAGAGCTACATTATTATGGCAACAGCGCATATGCCTTACATTAAAGGAAAACTCCACTCAAAAACCTTCTTTTGGTATTTCTTTCATTAGTCCGCTGTTGATACAGTTCCACATTTTTGTTGCATGTCAGGGGTCAAGTTTTCATGACATGATGCGTTTTGCGTCGTCATGAGGATGTGGCAAGTGACACTTTGCTTCTTGAAAGTCCAATATCTTGAAAACTTGACTGCTGACAAAAACAGAAACATTCTCGTGGACAGATTCCCGTGGACAGATTCCCGTGGACAGATTCCCGTGGACAGATGAAATGGCGAGAATCTGTCAAGGCAGTAGTTCCTGGTTTGGGGTTTTCGTCATTTGGATGAATCAGGGTTGGGCGAAAACGGTGCTCAAACCGGTGCAATGATTCTCATGTCCGTTTGCGGATGATAAACGGTTGCCAAAAAGTCCAAAATGGCTAATATTGTAAAAATTCATGAAATGTGCCTTTTGGCCATGATAAACACGGGTGAAATGACTTTCACTTCTGTGTAACTGAGATTAGGACTGTATTAACAGTGGACTAATGAAACAAATACCAAAATATCATTTGAGTTGATTTTTCCTTTTAAGTGTCATTGTTAAGGGATGGGAGAGTATCCCTATTGGGGTTCAGATGGACCTAATGATCACATCTAATGATGACATGGCCTGTGTAATGGACTGTCTCACTGGAGGCTTTATGCACACAGCATGCACACATTGACATGCTCATACACACACACACAAACACACACACACACACACACACACACATGTACACACGCAGACATGCGCACAATACCTTATTAAGCCAGTAAGAAAGTCATGTTTTTTCTCTTAATTGAAAGGGAATGAGAGCTATTTCTGTCCTCTAAATGATTGAAGTCTATCCTCTAGGGGTTTGTAATGTAGAAATATAAACATCATCTTTATAATTGCACACATTCCACACACATTATATGGGCACGTGTGCAAACACACACACACACACACACACTCACACACACACAAAGTATCCCATTACCATGATCTGTCATCACTTGGGAGTCCATCCTACACATACTAGTGTGCATGATCTATTTCACACACACACACACACACACACACACACACACACACACACACACACACACACACACACACACACACACACACACACACACACACACACACACACACACACACACACACACACACACACACACACACACACACTCTCTCTCTCTCTCTCTCCCAACAGGCATTGATTAATCCATAAAGAGGGCCAATTTGGCTTCCCCTCTGCTCCATCCCCTCTCTGCAGTAATTACCTCATCAAGTCTCATTTTAACCCACTTCCTCCAAAACAATATCCTACAGTAATCCTCCTCTCCCCTCACCACACCCCCCAGGAGGCCCATTAATGTGGTCAAGGGTCATCACTTCTGATATCCAACCTGATTGGCCCAGCATGACACCCCATCCACTGTGAAAACAAGTGTGAGGGAAGCAGAGGGGAAAGAAAAGAGGGTTGATATCAGCAAAGAAAAAAATGATCTTCAGATCACCCCCCTCCACCAACCCCTGGTAACACATTAGTAATGGAACATGCAAATGAGCCGAACCCTCATCTGTCCAATCCAGATGCATAGTAATGACTGGAGGACCAGAAGAGAGGGCGCTGTTGAATTAAACATTAAACTATTTCCTCCGAAGTGGTTTATTTTTCCTAAACGGCTTCTCCGTACTTTGGGATGGGATTTATTAATTTTTTTTGTCTGTCCGATGCACTTCATAATTTGTGCTGTGTCTCAGGTGCATTGGGATCGATGACACCGGGCTCTGTAATGTATTCCATCTCTGTGGGGAATGCGATGCGACTCCACCCAGCCCCCAGCCTCAGGGTCAGCCCAAGGCTACACCCTGCAATATATTAGCTTGCCAGTTTCCACATTCTTCAGGCTCTGCTGTGAAACTGAGTGGCCCGCTTGTGTCGGAGTCGAGCCATAATGGCCGCCACCTGTAGCAGCACGGCTCAGGCAAGGTTCCAATCTCCTTAACGCGTTACCAGGGGAAATTCCCCCATGTGATGGATACTGTCCCCCATTGTTTCACTCTGTCTGTCTGTGTGTGAGTGTGGGGAATTGGGATGTGTGTTGTGCAGCCTACGAAGAGACAAAGACTGATGGTGTCTTCCTTTGCCGCTTCTCTCTCCTCTTTCCGCTCTTTTCTTTCTCTTCTTCTCTCTATTTGTTTCTCTGCCCACCTATCTGTCTTCACCCCCTTTCTCTTTCTCCTACCCTCATTTTATCTCCCACCTCTCTCTTCCCTCTTTCTCCTTTCTGCATCTCCCCGACTTTCTCTCCTCCCTCCACTAGGTCGACAGTTGACCATCTTCAACAGCCAGGCGTTCATCAAGATCGGTGGTGGCGGCGGCGACAAGGCCCGTCACTTCCAGGGCCAGATCTCGGGCCTCTACTACAACGGGCTGCAGGTGCTCAAGCTGGCGGCCGAGGGCGACCCCAACGTGCAGGCCAAGGGCAACCTTCGGCTGGTGGGTGACGTGCCCTCGGTGCTCACCACGGACACCACCAGCACCACGCCGCTGGCCGACATGTCCACCACCATCATGGAGACAACCACGACCATGGCTACCACCACCACCCGCAAGCAGCGTTCACCCACCATGAGGGACAGTGTCACACAGGTTAGTAGGGGAGGACTGGGGTGGAGTGGGGAGGAGGTGAGGGGGGAACTGGGGTGGAGTGGTTAGGAGATGAGGGGGGAACTGGGGTGGAGTAGGGAGGAGGTGAGGGGGGAACTGGGGTGGAGTGGGGAGGAGGTGAGGGGGGAACTGGGGTGGAGTGGGTGGAGTTGAGGGGGGAACTGGGGTGGGGGGGAACTGGGGTGGAATGGGGAACTGGGGTGGAATGAGGAGGAGGTGAGGGGGGAACTTGTGTGAAGTGGGGGGAGGTGAGGGGGGAACTGGGGTGGAGTGGGGGAAGGTGAGGTTGGAACTGGGGTGGAGTGGGGAGGAGGTGAGGGGGGAACTGGGGTGGAGTGGGGGGAGGTGAGGGGGGAACTGGGGTGGAGTGGGGGGAGGTGAGGGGGGAACTGGAGTGGTGTGGGGAGGAGTTGGGGGGACTGGGTTGACACTGATCTGGGGCCAGTTTGGGATTTTCCCTCGCAAATGGTGATTATACTTTGATCCTAGATATGTGCTTATAAGAGGAACTTCTTCACAGAGTGAGTGGGGGGGGGGAACAAGGGTCATGACTGTTTCATAGTAGTTATTCCTCTCTACAGAATCATACAAACTTTATGTAGCTACGTACTCTCTGTTTGGCCAAAGATTGACATTCAGGACTTCAAACGAACCCGTTAACAAGTCTAGTATACCCCATTAGAGCAATCCAGACGGGTGTTTTGATTCCTTCTAAAGCAAAATCACAGATCGAAGCCCAGACACATTGTTAGAGGCAATATGAATCACATCCATCCAGACCAATCACACGTAGCCAGACAGTTGTGGCATCGAAGGAATAAACGCAAATAAATTGCTTGCCTCAATTACCCTGCCTCACCCTCTCAACATGTTGTTATCCTGTGTGCGTGTGTGTTCGAGTGAGCACACCCTACCCGTGTGTCTAGTATACATGTCCCCATGCAAAGGCAAAGTTTTCCGAGCACTAATCTCAACATGTTACGATCACTCGATCCACCAATCCTGGAAGTGGCAATTGGGGAACAACGGGAGATAGAGCTGTTAGGTCAACTACTGTAGACACACAGTCACACAGAGTCCGTATGTTGTCACAATGCCGCCCAGTCCCCACGCAACCTATAATAAGCTGTAATAACAGGCCTGTGGCCTCCAAGAGAGGGAATCGATTCTTCCAATTTCACAGCCAATACCGTCTATTAATTAGCCTCAAGCCGCATGAATTGTAACGTAATGCAGCGCAGCTACATTAGCATTATGCTGCAGTAGTGTGGTGGTGTAGCATTAGAATAGTATTAGGATCCAGGCTCCCAGAGAGAAATGCTATATTGATTGAGCTTACTTGACACAACTTGAACAAAAACGGAATAGTCCCAAAAGTTCAAACACCCCACACCTGCAAATCCAGGTAGGCTCAATTTATGCTTGTGCTGGCAATACGGTACGGAGAATTCGTACAGACGGCGTGGCGCAATCGCGGAGCCTCTATAGACTTGTGGAGGCCAAATCCAGCTCTGTGCCGCATCGCTGTGCGCCTCCCAAATTACGGAAACATGCAGAGGGCTCTGTTTGGCTCCGTAATACCTCCGCATGGACATGATTGGTTGACGGTAGGTGAGGGCGGGAGGTCCTGCAGAGACACAAACTCTCTTCCTTGACAACTTCCTTCACAGCAGCTCTGCTGTGGTCTGCCAAGCGCAAGACGTATGAACGATCTTTCTGTGGCGGCAGCATCGCAGTAAACACTGTCTGGCGTCAGATTGACCACGCGGAGCCTATAAGGTTAGGTGAGGTGAAGCGCAGCTCTCACAAGCTGCGCGGCTGTTTCTGCCATTTCAAAAGACTTGCGTGGTGTTGCGTGGCAAGGACGTTAAACTAAAAGTAACATGAGCATTGGATTTCTCTAAAGCAGCTCTCTCATTATCACCCTCCTGGTCCTCAGAAGCTTACCTGAGATCAATCACACAAACCTCTTGGCCTGACAGCCTACCTTTTGACAACCAATGCCTAAGGACATTGCTCTCATACCAACTACATAACCCCCCCCCCCCCCCCCCAGCTGTTCTTTCTCCCATCTCTCTTTCCCTCCATCTTCCTAGCTCACCACACTTGAAAGCGAAGGCCCGTCTCACTCCTCTCTCTCTCTCTCTCTCTCTCTCTCTCTCTCTCTCTCTCTCTCTCTCTCTCTCTCTCTCTCTCTCTCTCTCTCTCTCTCTCTCTCTCTCTCTCTCTCTCTCTCTCTCTCTCTCTCTCTCTCTCTCTCTCTCTCTCTCTCTCTCTCTCTCTCTCTCTCTCTCTCTCTCTCTCTCTCTCTCTCTCTCTCTCTCTCTCTCTCTCTCTCTCTCTCTCTCTCTCTCTCTCTCTCTCTCTTCTCAGCCAATAACAACAGTGCTAATTACTGTGTGGAACTAAAAGCTTCTCGGAGAGAGAAAGCAAGGGAGGGATGGAGAAAGATGGAGAGACAGAGAGCAAGAGGGATGCGAGAGAGAGAGAAAAGAAGAGGCGGAGGGTGCCGGGGGTGTAAGGGTAGACTAGAGAGATGTGGGCGTCATATGCTACTAGCTGCCGCACTGCAAACACCAATCAAGTCTTATCTAATTGAATGTTCGCGTTTTGGGCAGCCGTTGTTTGTTTACCTTTTGGGACTTCACCCAGCATCATCCTTCCCTCATCGCGCTGCGTAGCCGGAGCCACAGTCCTTTGATTTCAGCCTCGCTAAATTCAATCAATGGGTGGAAAATGAGCTTAATTATCTCTATGCGGCGTCATCAAAGCAGCCAGGGATTGACTGGGTTCTCTCTCCGTCGGTTTCGAGAGGGGGAGTAGAAGAGGAGATCAGACCATGTGGACTGTACAAAGATCAATGCTGCTAGCTACTTCCTCCTTCCAAGGTCCTGTGTGTATAATGCAACGGTAGTGGCGCTAGTGCCATTATCAAAACGGAAAGATTGTCCTTCCAAAGGGAATGCTCTGTAGGATGCTGCAACTGGCTCTACTATTAGGAACGGAGCTTGGGTGATCCCTGTAGAGTTCCATTACGCGTTGTGTGTGCATCCCAAATGGCACCCTTTTCCCTATACGGTGCACTACTTTTGACCAGAGCCCTTATCTGCCCTGGTCAAAAGTAGTGCCCTAGATGGGGGATATGGTTCCATTTGGGCCATTACCAGTGTTATATCTGATGACCTCTTTCCTGGTGGTCTGCGGTTTAGCTACTCTCTGTGCCGAGCTAGTAAACGTAAGATCAGGGTAACCTAAACGGGATATGTACTGTTTTTACGTGCCCGTCTCGGTGTGTGTGTCCACAACGCATGTATGTGTCACTCAATATGTATTCCATATCAAAGTCTCTCCACCTGCCTCTAGGCAGGACTCGACATCCGTGTGTAGAAGTGTGTAATGACAAGGCTCCTTAGCGGGTGTTGTTTTGTGTGCTGTGAAATAGACAGCCATCTTGAGAAATGTCTGCAGGCGCCCTAGTGCCCAGAGGCACGTTCGGCTCGAGCAGATAGCTGGTGTTTCTGTTTGCACGGCGCTCCGCCACGCCGCTGTTTATGATTGACGTGCACCGCACCAAGTCAGAACACAAGTCCTAGTCCTTCCGTGTGTTTTTATAGGCAATGAACAAGCTCTTCCACATTTCTCAGAGACGTTCAATACAGCTTTGCTATATTTTGCCTGTTGCCCATAATAGGGGCGTACATGATAATCCCGAATAACCTTTTATTACGAAAAGCAAAACCCGGAGAAAGAAGTCATTACGAACGAGTTACTCAACCAAGAACCGTGATGACAAAGTATATGATCTAAGCCTCCTTAACGCTCCCCAGTCAGCCGATGCTTTGTTGGGCTAACCCAGCTTTCCCCACTCTAACGGATGGCTCTGTCATTGCCCTGCTCTTCCTGGTGTGTGTCCCTTTTGCGCCACTAATGGCTGATGTGTCGTTTTCACTGCCCGGCGAGCTCGCCTTGCTCTCTCTCCCTGACGAACACAGGCCCAGATTGGCGGACAAGGAGAGAGTGGAGTCAGGAAGAGGGAAATGGAGGAAGGGGGAGGAGACAGGGAGAGGGAAATGGAGGAAGGGGGAGGAGACAGGGAGAGGGAAATGGAGGAAGGGGGAGGAGACAGGGAGAGGGAAATGGAGGAGAGGTGAAGTGTTGAGAAGCAGACGGAGGCAAACGGAGAGAGAGAGAGGGAGACAGAGGAGACAGAGAAATGGAGGAAGAGAGGACAGGAAGAGACAGAACAGGAGTATTGAGTTTTGGGGGTCGAAAGAAAACAATGAGGACAAAGATGAAGGAAAGGCGAACATGCCCCCCCCCCCCCTCAAATCCCATATGACACATTACAACCATGGCTGAAATAGCTCCATCCCTTCACAGCTATAGAAGCCCAGATCACACGGTAACATTCTAAGAGGGCCGCACATCAGATCCTAGCGATTTTCTCACTTCCATTTCCTGGGCAGCTGATCTGATGGGGCACTCCTATTCCTATGGAAAAGTTTGTGGTCGCAAATGTCGTACGCACATCCTTAAAAAACATAGGTGCTGGGCTAATAAAGAACACTAGTATAGAACAAGAAGGCCCACACTGTCAAAGCTCCCAATTCACTCGTTTATGGACAAGGTTTCGATCGTCTCAACCCTGTCCACATGGCCCATTCATTCGTCATGCAGTGTTTACATGGAGCTAGCTAGCTTTGCGTCCCAGCACACATACACACACAGGATACACACACTCTGTCGTCTGTGTAGTTAATAGGCCATCTTATGGTGTCCGTGGTGGCGTTTTGCGCTAGAGCCAACTCGGTAATTGCACTACAGTATGTGTACTATACAGCCTCAGCCGGGGCCCAAGCTAACATCTCAGCACTGGTTTAACAAGCCAGTAGCCCCTCGGCCACTCAACGGGACAGGGGGACGGGACACAGGCAAGCGAACCCAAATGTACATTTCTCCTGCAAGCCGGAGCAACAAAAAAGCTGTGAGCTACCCGTTGCGAGACACTTTGACCATGACAAGAAATGCTTTGATGGTTTAAAGGAGAACATACTTTTTCATGTGTTCGTTTTTACCCTGATAGAAGACTAGACGCCACAGAATGGGGGAAGTCATCACTTCTCCTGCGTGGACCCCAATTAGGAGGCTGTGGTTTGGAATGAACTAAGATTCGTAGGAGCCCCTCCTATGCACAGTCAGGGCATGTGATCTCTCAAACCTCACCTCGAGGAGCCCGTTCCGGACAAAGTTTCCCCCTGGGACAGATCTAGGGTCAGCTTCCCCTACTACAATCTTAACCTTACCTGAGGGTCAGCTTCCCCTCCTACAATCTTAACCTTACCTGTTAGTGGTGGAAATGCAAAACTGACCCAAGATCAGTGTCTAGGGTCAACGTCACAATACTCTGTGTACCACCAGCCATTACATTTGGTATATTCAGGTACTAGCACACCTGATTCAACTAATCAAGAGCTTGATGATGGGTTGACCCATTGAATGATGCTGGTACTAGAATAGATCAAATGAGTATAACTGGCATCTGGTACTCGAGAGGAGATTCGGGAAACACTGGCCTGCATGAGTGGAAAGTATTGCAGCAAGACGTCAGCAGTGTAGGTTGGGCAGGTTGCGCCGATGAAATAAGTGAATGTCTGCATTCCTAACACCAGGGGGAGTAATTGAGATCATTCCTTGAAAATGTACAGCTTCTAATAGCGCGTGTTACTGAGTGGACTGCAATTAGTATATTCTAATAGCACGTGTTACTGAGTGGACTGCAATTATCAGTTGCCATTGTCAAACATGAGGATATTTTCACTTCAGATATTCCTTGATATCTAGGGGAAGTTTTGAAGCTGTATTCCTAAAATGTAAACGTAAAAATACCAATGCTATTAGGCATGGTCTCCAACCCCACCTTCATATTTGCATTCCTCTACATGTCTCCACCCTCTTGTAGAAATGCCTTTCTATATCAATAAAGAGAAAATACAAATCAAATATACTGTATATTAGAAGACCACTACTTTGAAATCACAGAATGTTAGAAATTCATTCTAGGTTACATAATTCGATATTTGTTATCAAAGGGAGCGCTGGTCATTTAGGATGGAAATGAAATGGAAGATGCAGATTGTGCCATGTTCTCATTAAGCCCATCTGAGAGGCCCAGATGGACACACACACACACACACACACACACACACACACACACACACACACACACACACACACACACACACACACTCACTATCTCGCTCTCACACACACACACACACACCCACACACACACCCACACACACATAAGTAAATGCATCCTGTCTGTGGATACATAATGGATTGGAGAGAGGTTAAACTCTGTGTACAGACAGTGAACAGATCACTGTGCGCAAAGGAATTGGGCTGCCCATGTTAAAAGCCCTCATCCCTCCCACCTATATTCCATCAGGCCGAACTCATCGTGAATATTAACTTGAGCCTGGGGGTTGAGGATAATAGACTAGACAAGGTGCTTCCTAGCAGCACAAGTGGGTGAGAGGGATAGTACACGAGGAACAGAGTTCTGAATGGGCTTTTTGTATGAAGGTTATTAGCCTAGCTTCCACTAGCTTGTTGTGGCTCCGGGCTTAATGGACTTCAACAATTGGTTTTCACTGGGTTGTATTTTATGTGGGGATCTCAAAACGAAGGGGTGTCAGCTCGGTTGCCATTCTGTTTCTGCGTGACGATGATGAACGACTTGGCTGAAGCAGAAACAGAGTGATAACTAAGTTGAAGTTATGACTTTGCAGTTGGCTTACCTTGTTCTTTCGTGCATGACAGGTTGCATGATGGGTAAGGAACGAGGTTTAGGCTACTTGACCAGGGACCCTAGTTACACTATATCCTACAACCAGGGCAAGAGTTGTTCCTGGACAGGTTCTATGGTCAGGAAAAAAACGTATCTCTGTCTGGGTAGTAGAACACGCTCTCACACCCTTATGTCTGCCTCTTTCTCCTTCTCCATCTCTGTTCTAGAACACGGATGATCTGTTGGTAGCATCTGCTGAGTGTCCCAGCGATGACGAGGACTTGGAGGAGTGCGAGCCTGGAAATGGTGAGTCCACTCTGGGGGTTCTGTGTCCACTACAGGGGTCCACCAGCCCTACAGAGACCCACAACAGAAACAGCTAGCTCCCCTTACCCACTTTGTTCTACTACTGTGACCTCATGACCTCCCACATGCAGCCCTGATTGGTCAGATGTGTGCCCACCCTGATTTCTCATTGGTTAAGGTTCAAAGCTGTGAACTGACAGTTCCTAAGTTTCCCGAGCCAGCTGGTGCTAGGCCAGCTGTTGCACCAATCAGCCACTCCGTTCCTAACGATTCCGGACAGGTTCAACATTGAACTCCTCTTGACCGTCTGCCTCACAGCGGGCCCGGAGCTGAGCGACGTCGGAGTGAGCGGAAAGGTCAAAACGAACTTCTGAGAGGGGATGGAGAGGGCCTGTGAAAAGGGCAGGATGTTGACTGTGGTTTCAAGACATAGTGCGCTGGCTGGTTGCCAGGGAACTGCCAAGAACTCTTACATGAATCAGAATGCTAAGACTGCCAAAGCTAATATCTCTACTGGGCGTGTTTCTGTGTTTTCCAGAAGGCTCAAATCAAACGCGTACGCTAAACCACCTAAGAGGTCTAGAAATAACTTTAGCCTAGGAAATAACCTTTATAAAACTATCAGGAACATTTTGTTAACGTTCCGTTTTTTATATATTCATGTTATTATTTGATGTTGAGTACAACTCATCCTGGATTATTATATTACGTTTTGACTATTTTGATTCAGTAATGTCAAGGCGACTTTAAAAATCGAATGGAATGCTTATTACACTTTAAGTGGGTGAAATATTCTACACTCCATCGATGATCTGTGTGGTTTCTCTGTAGGTGGTGGAAGCCGAAATTGTCATCTTATCAGAAGCAGTTTTTGGTGACTGACTGCTGCCCAAAAGTAATCTCTCTAGAGAGAAGAGCAACACACACACACGCCTCCAGATATACACTAGTCTGTCTCTGACCATCACCCCCGAGACACCACAACAATCATACAGACAGGACAGGATTATCCCTCCTACCTATAAGACCGTGAAAGACACACACACACACACACACACACACATTGCACACCCACACACAAAATCTCTCTCTCTCTCACTCACTTTCACACACACACACACACACACACACACACACCCCTCACCCTCCTAGTCTCCATTGTCCCGGTCAGGTTACGTATTGTAAACCAGTGGCAGTCGGTGCCATTTAAGATGAGGGAGGACAATCTTCATTTTTTTATGAGCATGGACGTATTTTTATTACAGCATATTGGATGACTGTCATTCATATTCCATTCACCCAGCTCAATGTAACATCGATAGCTATAGGCTACTACATGATACTTGAATGTTCCCTATACCCATCATGAGGTTGCTACAATCTAGCCTATGAATGAAAGTTTACAAAGTAGGGGCACAGTTCGAGGGATTTTTTTTTGTAATCAGGGTAACAGACTGCCTTGTACTCTCTTGCCTGCATCTAGCAGATCTAGGGTGTAATCTTTAGTCCAACATTTGCAAATGAGAGTTTCTGTTGGCCAAATTCAGATATGTTTATCCCTGTTTAAATCCATTTGCTTCCGTTTAAGAAACGTTTTTCAACAGAATCGGCTGAATGAATACACCCCTGATCACACACAACCACAGTTCACTTTCATAGCAGCCACATACAAACAGCATGATCCCTTTGCTCGTTGTCATTCCTTCTTGCATCTACACTCTCTCCTCCTCTCTCTCCTGGACTTCAGTGAACAACACCAGCGGTCTGTGACCAGGCAAAAAAAACTTTATAAGTCAAACCTAATAGGTTATAAAAACTAATGCATTAGTAAACCAGCTACAATCATGCAGTACAGTGTACAGTCAGCAAGCAGTTTAGCAGTTACACCGGCTGGCCCCAGTGGAAATAAGTTCATAAAACCAAAAGTTTACCATGACTTCCAGTGTTAGATAGCCATAGCCAGCTAGCTAACATTGCATCCCTCTTGAGCTGGGTGTTTGAGTAGACTAAACTAGCCAGCCACTTGAAAGTGAAGAAAATACGATGAAATGTCTCTCCCTCCCTTTCTCTCGACTCTCCATATTTTATATCTCTTTGAGTCATATACTCACATTTTTATGCACTGCAGTGCTACGGTAGCTAGCTGTAGCTTATGCTTTCAGTACTAGATTCATTTTGTGATCATTTGATTGGGTGGACAAAATGTCAGTTCCTGCTGCTAGAGTTCATGCTGCAACCTTCATTGCAAAACAATGTGTTTTAATCAATTATTTGGTGACGGGAATATATTTAGTCTAGTTTTATTTTAAAAAGTATAACTTTTTAAATTTCTCTATTTTTATTTTTATGAAATTCACTGAGAATGTCCTGCCCTTCCTCCTCTGAGGAGCCTCCACTGCTGTAAATCTTAAGGACAGACACAGCCACTAGTCATGATCTGATATGAGCCAATGACTGGGGAGATCTACCTCTCATGTCAGCCGACTGTGGAGCCCTGCTCCATCCATTTCTATTGGAGCTGCAGCAGGAGACCTGTACGAGACGGCCTTGATTTGTCTCTGAAATGTGGGATGGAGCACTAATGAGAATTTGATATTGATCAATATGGTTAGCTCCCTACTGTAACAAGCAGCTACTCCGCTCTGGCAAGGTTTGTTCATGTTTTTTTTTTTAAAGGCCTTCTTGGCTCCACGGCTATGTTCAGTAGTAATAGGGATAGTAGAGTTGAAATTGTAAAGGAGTGTTGGTGTTTCTGTTGATTCACTACAGTCGAGAGCATGTTGTTCTGCCGGTTTTGTTTTATTCCTCCCTTTAAAAGGTGTTTGTGTTGCCTTAGAGGAAAGTGCGGGAAGCTCAAACCATTGTTTTGTTGTCGTTGTTTTTGTTGTAACTCTCTTATGGCTTTTCTAAAGGGAGACAAGTCCAAAGAGAGATACAGGCACACACACACACACACACACACACACACACACACACACACACACACACACACACACACACACACACACACACACACACACACACACACACACACAGACAAAGATAAAGAAGGAGAGACAGAACTAGGATGGCGACATAGAGGGAGAGGAGTGAGTCGGATCATAGAAGAAAGAAGGGGCCGCAGCCGAGGGGGAGGGAGAGAGAGAGAGAGGGAGCCAGATTACACATCTTGGAGGAGTGACTGGCATTGAGATGTGCGTCACGTCCCCTTACTCTCCAAAGAGAGAAGGAGCGGAGGAGAGAGAGGGGAAAAAAGATAGAGAGAGAGAGAAATGTGGGGATCCCTCCGATTAGTTTTCTATCTGCCCTGCCTGCCTCTCCCACCGGGCTAATTAATCTTTGGCCTCGTTAGGCTTGCTGTAATTACATCATCCAACAAGCCTGGATTTGGTTTCGCTCACTTTTAATGAGCCCCAGCCAGAATAGGGAGAATACATATCAGGGATCCCTTTAACAAAACCCTGCTATCTACACTGCAGCATCAGCTTTGGAGTAGTCACACACACACAGACACAGACACACACACACACAGACACAGACAGACAGACAGACAGACAGACAGACAGACATCACAGCTAGCTCCAGTCTACTCTCTCTAGCCTGCTAACAATCTGCCTCTTGCTGTTTGAGTTTTTATTGTCTTTGATGTCTTTTGTTTTTACATTGTTGTTGTTTTCCTTTGTTCTTGTCTTTTTATCTTTTATAATTTTTATTGGTTGTTGGGACAACGGGTGGGTAGTTGTTTTGGTTGGGTTGGAAAGGGATGGTGGCTTGGAAGGGGTGGAGATAGGGGTGGGGCTGTGGGAGCGTCTTGGATGGTTGAGGGGTAGCTCTCGGGGGGAACTCTGGTTGGGGACGGCGGGTGGCCTGGCAGTCGGGAGCGTTTGGGTCGGTGGGTGAGAGGTCGCTGGTTTGGGTCCCCGAGTCGAATGGGTGGGGGGATCTGACGATTTGCCCTTGGGCGGGGCGCTTGATTCTGGTTTCTCCTGTGGGTCGCTCTGGATGGGAGCACCAGTTAGATGACTGGAATGTAATGTAAATATTGAGCAGCTTCACTGCAGGTAGAGTGCATGTTTTAATATTTATTTATTTTAAACGACAACAAAAATCGATCTGTTTCTCTCGCTCAAACTTTTTTTTTCCCTCCCTGTCACTCCCAGTTTCTTTCCCTCTCACTTTTTTATCATCTCTCCCTTTCTGGCCTTGTTCCTTTTCTTCTTCCTTTCTCTCCCCCTCTCTCTCTCTCTGCCCCCCCCCCTTTCTTTCTCTCTCTCTCTCCCCCTCTTTTATCCATTTACCCTTACAGTAACGTCTCTTGAGAGGGACAGGTGACAGGGTTATCACAGAGCACCATGTCAGTGAGATCGAAAGTTCAGTTCCCCGACCAGACCTGCTCTGAGACAGCAATAAATAATTCATCATGAAACTTCCCCCTTTAAAGAACAAACGGTGAGACCGAAGTAATGGGATTGAAAATCCAAACCCAGCCCCTTTAACTTCTCATAGACAGCACTGCAGCCCCCCCTGTGGACAAACGGATCCATTGAGCTCAATGTCTGGTGATGTTGATATATTTCATATCACCTTAGCTAGATTATATACCCTCTAGACTCTATAGCTATAGCCATTTTGGGTCATACAGGGCAATTAAAAATGATCACATTGCCTGTAGCAATATCTTCCTTTTCCTTTTTGCGTATATATTATACAGTGTCTAAATAAAGATTTTCCTCGGAAGCCAATCTGTGCAGGTTTATACGTTGCGTATATTTCCATAAGTCAACAGAGACTAGAGTTGAGGCATTTTCTTGATATCAATATATGATATTGGGTGTCTTATGAGGTACTTAAAATCCAATATGTTCACTGAGACAGAATATCAAGCAGCTTCAGCTCTTCAATCTCCTCATGTGGACAAAAACACTGTAGCAATATCCTATTAAAAATAAATTAATGTTCAAGAAATCGCATTAAAAATGTAATTAGAAAATAATAATATTACTGAACAAAAGATAACAGGGGTCCAAATATGTCTCCAGCCAGCACACGATGTTAGCACAGTTCGGATAACCGGAATCGCCATGGGATGTCTACCCACAACTGTGAACAATTTTTTAACAAATTTTGCTTGCCAGATTTGTTTTTCCTCTTTGTTCAATAATTAGACTGTGGATTTTAGTATGCCCTGCAAATACTTCATTTGGATGAAACATACGTCCCTTGTTTTTTAAGTACCATTGTAGATTAAGAAATGTAATCATAACAAACAAAAAACATTGTAGTAAATATGTTAGAGAGAGAGATGAGAAAACACTGACTGTAAATATGTTAGAGAGATATGGTGGTCTGCTTGAAACATGTTGGTATTACAGACTCAATCTGTACATGGGACATGTTGAAAATGTCGGTGAAGACACCTGCCAGTTGGTCAGCACATGCCCGGAGCACACGTCCTGGTAATCCGTCTGGCCCCGCAGCCTTGTGTATGTTGACCTGTTTAAAGGTCTTACTCACGTCGGCTACGGAGAGCGTGATCACACAGTCGTCTGGAACAGCTGATGCTCTCATGCATGCCTCAGTGTTGCTTGCCTCGAAGCGAGCATAGAAGTGATTTAACTCGATTTAACTGGTAGGCTCGTGTCACTGGGCAGCTTGCGGCTGTGCCTCCCTTTGTAGTCTGTAAAAGTTTGCAAGCCCTGCCACATCCGACGAGCATCGGAGCCCGGTGTATTAGGATTCAATCTTAGCCCTGTATTGACACTTTGCCTGTTTGATGGTTCGTCGCAGGGCATAGCGGGATTTCTTGTAAACTTCCTGGTTAGAGTCCCGCACCTTGAAAGCGGCAGCTCTACCCTTTAGCTCAGTGGGAATGTTGCCTGTAATCAATGGCTTCTGGTTGGGGTATGTATGTACAGTCTCTGTGGGGACGACGTCCTCAATGCACTTATTGATAAAGCCAGTGACTGATGTGGTGTGCTCCTCAATGTCATCGGAAGAATCCCGGAACATGTTCCAGTCTGTGATAGCAAAGCAGTCCTGTAGTTTAGCTTCTGCTTCATCTCACCATTTTTTTATAGACCGAGTCACTGGTGCTTCCTGCTTTAATTTTTGCTTGTAAGCAGGAATCAGGAGGATAGAATAGTGGTCGGATTTACCAAATGGAGGGTGAGGGAGAGCTTTGTATGAGTCTCTCTGTGTGGAGTACAGGTGATCTAGAATTTTTTTCCCTCTGGTTGCACATTTAACATGTTGATAGGGATTTGGTAGAACTTATTTAAGTTTCCCTGCATTAAAGTCTCCGGCCACTAGGAGCGCCGCCTCTGGATGAGTGGTTTCCTGTTTGCTTATTTCCTTATACAGCTGACTGAGTGCGGTCTTAGTGCCAGGATCTGTCTGCGGTGTTAAATAAACAGCCACGATAAGTATAGCTGAGAACTCTCTAGGCAAGTAGTGTAGCCTGCAGTTTCTCATAATATACTCTACTTCAGGCGAGCAAAATCTAGAGACTTCCTTAGATTTCGTGCACCAGCTTTTGTTTACAAATATGCACAGACCGCCTCCCCTCGTTTTACCGGAGAGAGCTGTTCTATCCTGCAGGTGCAGCGTGCATCCCGCTAGCTGAATATCCATGTCGTCATTCAGCCACGAGTCCTTGAAGCATAGGATATTACAGTTTTTGATGTCCCGTTGGTAGGATGTTCGTGATCGTACCTCGTCTAGTTTATTGTCCAATGATTGCACGTTGGCGAGTAATATTGACGGTAACTGCAGCTTTCCTGGTTGCCTTCTGCGGGTCCAGACGAGGCATCCAACTCTTCTTCCTCTGCGTGTTGGCGATTAATATTGACGGTAACTGCAGCTTTCCTGGTTGCCTTCTGCGGGTCCAGACGAGGCATCCAACTCTTCTTCCTCTGCGTCGCTTCCTTTTGCGAATAATTGGGATGTCTGCATTGTGGGGTGTTTGGAGAATATCTTGTGTCTTGCTTGTTGGTGGTTTTGTTGTCTTCCTCTAATCCGAGGTGAGTGATCGCTGAGATGAGAAAAACGGACAGTAAATATGTTAGAGATGAGAACACTGACAGTAAATATGTTAGAGAGAGATGAGAAAACACTGACAGTAAATATGTTAGAGAGAGATGAGAAAACACTGACAGTAAATTTGTTAGAGAGAGATGAGAAAACGCTGACAGTATATATATGTTAGAGAGAGATAAGAACACTGACTGTAAATATGTTAGAGAGAAATGATAAATTACCGACAGTAAATATGTTAGAAAGAGAGATGATAAAACACTGACTGTAAATATGTTAGAGAGAGATGAGATAACACTGACAGTATATACGGTAGAGTGATATGAGAACACTGACAGTAAATATGTTAGAAAGAGATGACTAAACACTGACAGTAAATATGTTAGAGAGAGATGATAAAACACTGACAGTAAATATGTTAGAGAGAGATGAGAAAACCCTGACAGTAAATATGGTAGAGAGAGATGAGAAAACCCTGACAGTAAATATGTTAGAGAGAGATGAGAAAACACTGACAGTATATATGGTAGAGAGAGATGAGAAAAAACGGACAGTAAATATGTTAGAGATGAGAACACTGACAGTAAATATGTTAGAGAGAGATGAGAAAACACTGACAGTAAATATGTTAGAGAGAGATGAGAAAACACTGACAGTAAATTTGTTAGAGAGAGATGAGAAAACGCTGACAGTATATATATGTTAGAGAGAGATAAGAACACTGACTGTAAATATGTTAGAGAGAAATTATAAATTACCGACAGTAAATATGTTAGAAAGAGAGATGATAAAACACTGACTGTAAATATGTTAGAGAGAGATGAGATAACACTGACAGTATATACGGTAGAGTGATATGAGAAAACCCTGACAGTAAATATGGTAGAGAGAGATGAGAAAACACTGACAGTAAATATGTTAGAGGGAGATGAGAACACTGACAGTAAATATGTTAGAGAGAGATGAGAAAACACTGAAAGTATATATGGTAGAGAGAGATGAGAACACTGACAGTATATATGGTAGAGAGAGATGAGAAAACACTGACAGTAAATATGTTAGAGAGAGGTGAGAAAACACTGACAGTATATATGGTAGAGAGAGAGATGAGAAAACACTGACAGTAAATAAGTTAGAGAGAGATGAGAAAACACTAACAGTAAATATGTTAGAGATGAGAACACTGACAGTAAATAAGTTAGAGATAAATGGGAAAACACTGACAGTAAATATGTTAGAGAGAGATGAGAACACTGACAGTAAATATGTTAGAGAGAGATGAGAACACTGACAGTATAAATGTTAGAGAGAGATGAGAAAACACTGACAGTAAATATGTTAGAGAGAGATGAGAACACTGACGGTAAATATGTTAGAGAGAGATGAGAACACTGACAGTATAAATGTTAGAGAGAGATGATAAAACACTGACAGTAAATATGTTAGAGAGAGATGAGAAAACACTGACAGTAAATATGTTAGAGCGAGATGAGAAAACACTGACAGTAAATATGTTAGAGAGAGATGAGAAAAAACGGACAGTAAATATGTTAGAGAGAGGAGAAAACACTGAGAGTAAATATGTTAGAGAGAGATGAGAAAAAACGGACAGTAAATATGTTAGAGATGAGAACACTGACAGTAAATAAGTTAGACAGAAATGGGAAAACACTGACAGTAAATATGTTAGAGATGAGAACACTGACAGTAAATATGTTAGAGAGAGAAATGGGAAAACACTGACAGTAAATATGTTAGAGAGAGATGAGAAAACACTGACAGTAAATATGTTAGAGAGAGGAGAAAACACTGAGAGTAAATATGTTAGAGAGAGATGAGAAAAAACGGACAGTAAATATGTTAGAGATGAGAACACTGACAGTAAATAAGTTAGAGAGAAATGGGAAAACACTGACAGTAAATATGTTAGCGAGAGATGAGAAAACACTGACAGTAAATATGTTAGAGAGAGATGAGAACACTGACAGTAAATATGTTAGAGAGAGATGAGAACACTGACAGTATAAATGTTAGAGAGAGATGATAAAACACTGACAGTAAATATGTTAGAGAGAGATGAGAAAACACTGACAGTAAATATGTTAGAGAGAGATGAGAAAACACTGACAGTAAATATGTTAGAGAGAAATGAAAAAACACTGACAGTAAATATGTTAGAGAGAGATGATAAAACACTGACAGTAAATATGTTAGAGAGAGATGAGAAAACACTGACAGTAAATTTGTTAGAGAGAGATGAGAAAACGCTGACAGTATATATATGTTAGAGAGAGATAAGAACACTGACTGTAAATATGTTAGAGAGAAATGATAAATTACCGACAGTAAATATGTTAGAAAGAGAGATGATAAAACACTGACTGTAAATATGTTAGAGAGAGATGAGATAACACTGACAGTATATACGGTAGAGTGATATGAGAAAACCCTGACAGTAAATATGGTAGAGAGAGATGAGAAAACACTGACAGTAAATATGTTAGAGGGAGATGAGAACACTGACAGTAAATATGTTAGAGAGAGATGAGAAAACACTGAAAGTATATATGGTAGAGAGAGATGAGAACACTGACAGTATATATGGTAGAGAGAGATGAGAAAACACTGACAGTAAATATGTTAGAGAGAGGTGAGAAAACACTGACAGTATATATGGTAGAGAGAGAGATGAGAAAACACTGACAGTAAATAAGTTAGAGAGAGATGAGAAAACACTAACAGTAAATATGTTAGAGATGAGAACACTGACAGTAAATAAGTTAGAGATAAATGGGAAAACACTGACAGTAAAATATGTTAGAGAGAGATGAGAACGCTGACAGTAAATATGTTAGAGAGAGATGAGAACACTGACAGTATAAATGTTAGAGAGAGATGAGAACACTGACAGTATAAATGTTAGAGAGAGATGATAAAACACTGACAGTAAATATGTTAGAGAGAGATGAGAAAACACTGACAGTAAATATGTTAGAGAGAGATGAGAAAACACTGACAGTAAATATGTTAGAGAGAAATGAAAAAACACTGACAGTAAATATGTTAGAGAGAGATGATAAAACACTGACAGTAAATATGTTAGAGAGAGATGAGAAAACACTGACAGTAAATTTGTTAGAGAGAGATGAGAAAACGCTGACAGTATATATATGTTAGAGAGAGATAAGAACACTGACTGTAAATATGTTAGAGAGAAATGATAAATTACCGACAGTAAATATGTTAGAAAGAGAGATGATAAAACACTGACTGTAAATATGTTAGAGAGAGATGAGATAACACTGACAGTATATACGGTAGAGTGATATGAGAAAACCCTGACAGTAAATATGGTAGAGAGAGATGAGAAAACACTGACAGTAAATATGTTAGAGGGAGATGAGAACACTGACAGTAAATATGTTAGAGAGAGATGAGAAAACACTGAAAGTATATATGGTAGAGAGAGATGAGAACACTGACAGTATATATGGTAGAGAGAGATGAGAAAACACTGACAGTAAATATGTTAGAGAGAGGTGAGAAAACACTGACAGTATATATGGTAGAGAGAGAGATGAGAAAACACTGACAGTAAATAAGTTAGAGAGAGATGAGAAAACACTAACAGTAAATATGTTAGAGATGAGAACACTGACAGTAAATAAGTTAGAGATAAATGGGAAAACACTGACAGTAAAATATGTTAGAGATGAGAACACTGACAGTAAATATGTTAGAGAGAGATGAGAACACTGACAGTATAAATGTTAGAGAGAGATGAGAAAACACTGACAGTAAATATGTTAGAGAGAGATGAGAACACTGACGGTAAATATGTTAGAGAGAGATGAGAACACTGACAGTATAAATGTTAGAGAGAGATGATAAAACACTGACAGTAAATATGTTAGAGAGAGATGAGAAAACACTGACAGTAAATATGTTAGAGCGAGATGAGAAAACACTGACAGTAAATATGTTAGAGAGAGATGAGAAAAAACGGACAGTAAATATGTTAGAGATGAGAACACTGACAGTAAATAAGTTAGACAGAAATGGGAAAACACTGACAGTAAATATGTTAGAGATGAGAACACTGACAGTAAATATGTTAGAGAGAGAAATGGGAAAACACTGACAGTAAATATGTTAGAGAGAGATGAGAAAACACTGACAGTAAATATGTTAGAGAGAGATGAGAACACTGACAGTAAATATGTTAGAAAGAGATGAGAACACTGACAGTATAAATGTTAGAGAGAGATGATAAAACACTGACAGTAAATATGTTAGAGAGAGATGAGAAAACACTGACAGTAAATATGTTAGAGAGAGATGAGAAAACACTGACAGTAAATATGTTAGAGAGAAATGAAAAAACACTGACAGTAAATATGTTAGAGAGAGATGATAAAACACTGACAGTAAATATGTTAGAGAGAGATGAGAAAACACTGAAAGTAAATATGGTAGAGAGAAATGATAAAACACTGACAGTAAATATGTTAGAGAGAGATGAGAAAACACTGACAGTAAATATGTTAGAGAGAGATGAGAAAACACTGAAAGTAAATATGGTAGAGAGAAATGATAAAACACTGACAGTAAATATGTTAGAGAGAGATGAGAAAACACTGACAGTAAATATGTTAGAGAGAGATGAGAAAACACTGACAGTAAATATGTTAGAGAGAAATGATAAAACACTGACAGTAAATATGTTAGAGAGAGATGAGAAAACACTGACAGTAAATATGTTAGAGAGAAATGATAAAACACTGACAGTAAATATGTTAGAGAGAGATGAGAAAACACTGACAGTAAATATGTTAGAGAGAGATGAGAAAACACTGAAAGTAAATATGTTAGAGAGAGATGAGAACACTGACAGTAAATAAGTTAGAGAGAAATGGGAAAACACTGACAGTAAATATGTTAGAAAGAGATGAGAAAACACTGATAGTAAATATGTTAGAGAGAGATGAGAAAACACTGACAGTATATTGTAGGCAGAGATAAGAAAAAAATTAAATTAAATAAGTTAGAGAGAGATGAGAAAACACTGACAGTAAATATGTTAGAGAGAGATGATAAAACACTGACTGTAAATATGTTAGAGAGAGGAGAAAACACTGAGAGTAAATATGTTAGAGAGAAATGACAAAAAACGGACAGTAAATATGTTAGAGAGAGATGAGAAAACACTGAGAGTAAATATGTTAGAGAGAGATGAGAACACTGACAGTAAATAAGTTAGAGAGAAATGGGAAAACACTGACAGTAAATATGTTAGCGAGAGATGAGAAAACACTGACAGTAAATATGTTAGAGAGAGATGAGAAAACACTGACTGTAAATATGTTAGAGAGAGATGAGAAAACACTGACAGTAAATATGTTTGAGAGAAATGATAAAACACTGACAGTAAATATGTTAGAGAGAAATGATAAAACACTGACAGTAAATATGTTAGAGAGAGATGAGAAAACACTGACAGTAAATATGTTAGAGCGAGATGAGAAAACACTGACAGTAAATATGTTAGAGAGAGATGAGAAAAAACGGACAGTAAATATATTAGAGATGAGAACACTGACAGTAAATAAGTTAGACAGAAATGGGAAAACACTGACAGTAAATATGTTAGAGATGAGAACACTGACAGTAAATATGTTAGAGAGAGAAATGGGAAAACACTGACAGTAAATATGTTAGAGAGAGATGAGAAAACACTGACAGTAAATATGTTAGAGAGAGATGAGAACACTGACAGTAAATATGTTAGAGAGAGATGAGAACACTGACAGTATAAATGTTAGAGAGAGATGATAAAACACTGACAGTAAATATGTTAGAGAGAGATGAGAAAACACTGACAGTAAATATGTTAGAGAGAGATGAGAAAACACTGACAGTAAATATGTTAGAGAGAAATGAAAAAACACTGACAGTAAATATGTTAGAGAGAGATGATAAAACACTGACAGTAAATATGTTAGAGAGAGATGAGAAAACACTGAAAGTAAATATGGTAGAGAGAAATGATAAAACACTGACAGTAAATATGTTAGAGAGAGATGAGAAAACACTGACAGTAAATATGTTAGAGAGAGATGAGAAAACACTGAAAGTAAATATGGTAGAGAGAAATGATAAAACACTGACAGTAAATATGTTAGAGAGAGATGAGAAAACACTGACAGTAAATATGTTAGAGAGAGATGAGAAAACACTGACAGTAAATATGTTAGAGAGAAATGATAAAACACTGACAGTAAATATGTTAGAGAGAGATGAGAAAACACTGACAGTAAATATGTTAGAGAGAAATGATAAAACACTGACAGTAAATATGTTAGAGAGAGATGAGAAAACACTGACAGTAAATATGTTAGAGAGAGATGAGAAAACACTGAAAGTAAATATGTTAGAGAGAGATGATAAAACACTGACATGAAATATGTTAGAAAGAGATGAGAAAACACTGATAGTAAATATGTTAGAGAGAGATGAGAAAACACTGACAGTATATTGTAGGCAGAGATAAGAAAAAAATTAAATTAAATAAGTTAGAGAGAGATGAGAAAACACTGACAGTAAATATGTTAGAGAGAGATGATAAAACACTGACTGTAAATATGTTAGAGAGAGGAGAAAACACTGAGAGTAAATATGTTAGAGAGAAATGACAAAAAACGGACAGTAAATATGTTAGAGAGAGATGAGAAAACACTGAGAGTAAATATGTTAGAGAGAGATGAGAACACTGACAGTAAATAAGTTAGAGAGAAATGGGAAAACACTGACAGTAAATATGTTAGCGAGAGATGAGAAAACACTGACAGTAAATATGTTAGAGAGAGATGAGAAAACACTGACTGTAAATATGTTAGAGAGAGATGAGAAAACACTGACAGTAAATATGTTAGAGAGAAATGATAAAACACTGACAGTAAATATGTTTGAGAGAAATGATAAAACACTGACAGTAAATATGTTAGAGAGAAATGATAAAACACTGACAGTAAATATGTTAGAGAGAGATGAGAAAACACTGACAGTAAATATGTTAGAGAGAGATGAGAAAACACTGACAGTAAATATGTTAGAGAGAGATGAGAAAACACTGACAGTAAATATGTTAGAGAGAAATGAAAAAACACTGACAGTAAATATGTTAGAGAGAGATGATAAAACACTGACAGGAAATATGTTAGAGAGAGATGAGAAAACACTGACAGAATATTGTAGGCAGAGATAAGAATTTTTTTTAATTAAATAAGTTAGAGAGAGATGAGAAAACACTGACAGTAAATATGTTAGAGAGAGATGATAAAACACTGACTGTAAATATGTTAGAGAGAGGAGAAAACACTGAGAGTAAATATGTTAGAGAGAGATGAGAAAAAACGGACAGTAAATATGTTAGAGATGAGAACACTGACAGTAAATAAGTTAGAGAGAAATGGGAAAACACTGACAGTAAATATGTTAGAGAGAGATGAGAAAACACTGACAGTAAATATGTTAGAGAGAGGAGAAAACACTGAGAGTAAATATGTTAGAGAGAGATGAGAAAAAACGGACAGTAAATATGTTAGAGATGAGAACACTGACAGTAAATAAGTTAGAGAGAAATGGGAAAACACTGACAGTAAATATGTTAGCGAGAGATGAGAAAACACTGACAGTAAATATGTTAGAGAGAGATGAGAACACTGACAGTAAATATGTTAGAGAGAGATGATAAAACACTGACAGTAAATATGTTAGAGAGAGATGAGAAAACACTGACAGTAAATATGTTAGAGAGAGATGAGAAAACACTGACAGTAAATATGTTAGAGAGAAATGAAAAAACACTGACAGTAAATATGTTAGAGAGAGATGATAAAACACTGACAGTAAATATGTTAGAGAGAGATGAGAAAACACTGAAAGTAAATATGGTAGAGAGAAATGATAAAACACTGACAGTAAATATGTTAGAGAGAGATGAGAAAACACTGACAGTAAATATGTTAGAGAGAAATGAGAAAACACTGACAGTAAATATGTTAGAGAGAGATGAGAAAACACTGACAGTAAATATGTTAGAGAGAGATGAGAAAACAATGAAAGTAAATATGGTAGAGAGAAATGATAAAACACTGACAGTAAATATGTTAGAGAGAGATGAGAAAACACTGACAGTAAATATGTTAGAGAGAGATGAGAAAACACTGACAGTAAATATGTTAGAGAGAAATGATAAAACACTGACAGTAAATATGTTAGAGAGAGATGAGAAAACACTGACAGTAAATATGTTAGAGAGAAATGATAAAACACTGACAGTAAATATGTTAGAGAGAGATGATAAAACACTGACATGAAATATGTTAGAAAGAGATGAGAAAACACTGATAGTAAATATGTTAGAGAGAGATGAGAAAACACTGACAGTATATTGTAGGCAGAGATAAGAAAAAAATTAGATTAAATAAGTTAGAGAGAGATGAGAAAACACTGACAGTAAATATGTTAGAGAGAGATGATAAAACACTGACTGTAAATATGTTAGAGAGAGGAGAAAACACTGAGAGTAAATATGTTAGAGAGAGATGAGAAAAAACGGACAGTAAATATGTTAGAGATGAGAACACTGACAGTAAATAAGTTAGAGAAAAATGGGAAAACACTGACAGTAAATATGTTAGAGAGAGATGAGAAAACACTGACAGTAAATATGTTAGAGAGAGGAGAAAACACTGAGAGTAAATATGTTAGAGAGAGATGAGAAAAAACGGACAGTAAATATGTTAGAGATGAGAACACTGACAGTAAATAAGTTAGCGAGAGATGAGAAAACACTGACAGTAAATATGTTAGAGAGAGATGAGAACACTGACAGTAAATATGTTAGAGAGAGATGATAAAACACTGACAGTAAATATGTTAGCGAGAGATGAGAAAACACTGACAGTAAATATGTTAGAGAGAGATGAGAACACTGACAGTAAATATGTTAGAGAGAGATGATAAAACACTGACAGTAAATATGTTAGAGAGAGATGAGAAAACACTGACAGTAAATATGTTAGAGAGAGATGAGAAAACACTGACAGTAAATATGTTAGAGAGAAATGAAAAAACACTGACAGTAAATATGTTAGAGAGAGATGATAAAACACTGACAGTAAATATGTTAGAGAGAGATGAGAAAACACTGAAAGTAAATATGGTAGAGAGAAATGATAAAACACTGACAGTAAATATGTTAGAGAGAGATGAGAAAACACTGACAGTAAATATGTTAGAGAGAAATGAGAAAACACTGACAGTAAATATGTTAGAGAGAGATGAGAAAACACTGACAGTAAATATGTTAGAGAGAGATGAGAAAACACTGAAAGTAAATATGGTAGAGAGAAATGATAAAACACTGACAGTAAATATGTTAGAGAGAGATGAGAAAACACTGACAGTAAATATGTTAGAGAGAGATGAGAAAACACTGACAGTAAATATGTTAGAGAGAAATGATAAAACACTGACAGTAAATATGTTAGAGAGAGATGAGAAAACACTGACAGTAAATATGTTAGAGAGAGATGAGAAAACACTGAAAGTAAATATGTTAGAGAGAGATGATAAAACACTGACATGAAATATGTTAGAAAGAGATGAGAAAACACTGATAGTAAATATGTTAGAGAGAGATGAGAAAACACTGACAGTATATTGTAGGCAGAGATAAGAAAAAAATTAAATTAAATAAGTTAGAGAGAGATGAGAAAACACTGACAGTAAATATGTTAGAGAGAGATGATAAAACACTGACTGTAAATATGTTAGAGAGAGGAGAAAACACTGAGAGTAAATATGTTAGAGAGAGATGACAAAAAACGGACAGTAAATATGTTAGAGATGAGAACACTGACAGTAAATAAGTTAGAGAGAAATGGGAAAACACTGACAGTAAATATGTTAGAGAGAGATGAGAAAACACTGACAGTAAATATGTTAGAGAGAGGAGAAAACACTGAGAGTAAATATGTTAGAGAGAGATGAGAAAAAACGGACAGTAAATATGTTAGAGATGAGAACACTGACAGTAAATAAGTTAGAGAGAAATGGGAAAACACTGACAGTAAATATGTTAGCGAGAGATGAGAAAACACTGACAGTAAATATGTTAGAGAGAGATGAGAACACTGACAGTAAATATGTTAGAGAGAGATGATAAAACACTGACAGTAAATATGTTAGAGAGAGATGAGAAAACACTGACAGTAAATATGTTAGAGAGAGATGAGAAAACACTGACAGTAAATATGTTAGAGAGAAATGAAAAAACACTGACAGTAAATATGTTAGAGAGAGATGATAAAACACTGACAGTAAATATGTTAGAGAGAGATGAGAAAACACTGAAAGTAAATATGGTAGAGAGAAATGATAAAACACTGACAGTAAATATGTTAGAGAGAGATGAGAAAACACTGACAGTAAATATGTTAGAGAGAAATGAGAAAACACTGACAGTAAATATGTTAGAGAGAGATGAGAAAACACTGACAGTAAATATGTTAGAGAGAGATGAGAAAACACTGAAAGTAAATATGGTAGAGAGAAATGATAAAACACTGACAGTAAATATGTTAGAGAGAGATGAGAAAACACTGACAGTAAATATGTTAGAGAGAGATGAGAAAACACTGACAGTAAATATGTTAGAGAGAAATGATAAAACACTGACAGTAAATATGTTAGAGAGAGATGAGAAAACACTGACAGTAAATATGTTAGAGAGAAATGATAAAACACTGACAGTAAATATGTTAGAGAGAGATGAGAAAACACTGACAGTAAATATGTTAGAGAGAGATGAGAAAACACTGAAAGTAAATATGTTAGAGAGAGATGATAAAACACTGACATGAAATATGTTAGAAAGAGATGAGAAAACACTGATAGTAAATATGTTAGAGAGAGATGAGAAAACACTGACAGTATATTGTAGGCAGAGATAAGAAAAAAATTAAATTAAATAAGTTAGAGAGAGATGAGAAAACACTGACAGTAAATATGTTAGAGAGAGATGATAAAACACTGACTGTAAATATGTTAGAGAGAGGAGAAAACACTGAGAGTAAATATGTTAGAGAGAGATGACAAAAAACGGACAGTAAATATGTTAGAGAGAGATGAGAAAACACTGAGAGTAAATATGTTAGAGAGAGATGAGAACACTGACAGTAAATAAGTTAGAGAGAAATGGGAAAACACTGACAGTAAATATGTTAGCGAGAGATGAGAAAACACTGACAGTAAATATGTTAGAGAGAGATGAGAAAACACTGACAGTAAATATGTTAGAGAGAGATGATAAAACACTGACAGTAAATATGTTAGAGAGAGATGAGAAAACACTGAGAGTAAATATGCTAGAGAGAGATGAGAAAACACTGACTGTAAATATGTTAGAGAGAGATGAGAAAACACTGACAGTAAATATGTTAGAGAGAAATGATAAAACACTGACAGTAAATATGTTTGAGAGAAATGATAAAACACTGACAGTAAATATGTTAGAGAGAAATGATAAAACACTGACAGTAAATATGTTAGAGAGAGATGAGAAAACACTGACAGTAAATATGTTAGAGAGAGATGAGAAAACACTGACAGTAAATATGTTAGAGAGAGATGAGAAAACACTGACAGTAAATATGTTAGAGAGAAATGAAAAAACACTGACAGTAAATATGTTAGAGAGAGATGATAAAACACTGACAGGAAATATGTTAGAGAGAGATGAGAAAACACTGACAGAATATTGTAGGCAGAGATAAGAAAAAAAATTAATTAAATAAGTTAGAGAGAGATGAGAAAACACTGACAGTAAATATGTTAGAGAGAGATGATAAAACACTGACTGTAAATATGTTAGAGAGAGGAGAAAACACTGAGAGTAAATATGTTAGAGAGAGATGAGAAAAAACGGACAGTAAATATGTTAGAGATGAGAACACTGACAGTAAATAAGTTAGAGAGAAATGGGAAAACACTGACAGTAAATATGTTAGAGAGAGATGAGAAAACACTGACAGTAAATATGTTAGAGAGAGGAGAAAACACTGAGAGTAAATATGTTAGAGAGAGATGAGAAAAAACGGACAGTAAATATGTTAGAGATGAGAACACTGACAGTAAATAAGTTAGAGAGAAATGGGAAAACACTGACAGTAAATATGTTAGCGAGAGATGAGAAAACACTGACAGTAAATATGTTAGAGAGAGATGAGAACACTGACAGTAAATATGTTAGAGAGAGATGAGAATACTGACAGTATAAATGTTAGAGAGAGATGATAAAACACTGACAGTAAATATGTTAGAGAGAGATGAGAAAACACTGACAGTAAATATGTTAGAGAGAGATGAGAAAACACTGACAGTAAATATGTTAGAGAGAAATGAAAAAACACTGACAGTAAATATGTTAGAGAGAGATGATAAAACACTGACAGTAAATATGTTAGAGAGAGATGAGAAAACACTGAAAGTAAATATGGTAGAGAGAAATGATAAAACACTGACAGTAAATATGTTAGAGAGAGATGAGAAAACACAGACAGTAAATATGTTAGAGAGAGATGAGAAAACACTGACAGTAAATATGTTAGAGAGAGATGAGAAAACACTGAAAGTAAATATGGTAGAGAGAAATGATAAAACACTGACAGTAAATATGTTAGAGAGAGATGAGAAAACACTGACAGTAAATATGTTAGAGAGAGATGAGAAAACACTGACAGTAAATATGTTAGAGAGAGATGAGAAAACACTGACAGTAAATATGGTAGAGAGAGATGATAAAACACTGACAGTAAATATGTTAGAGAGAAATGATAAAACACTGACAGTAAATATGTTAGAGAGAAATGATAAAACACTGACAGTAAATATGTTAGAGAGAGATGAGAAAACACTGACAGTAAATATGTTAGAGAGAGATGAGAAAACACTGACAGTAAATATGTTAGAGAGAAATGAAAAAACACTGACAGTAAATATGTTAGAGAGAGATGATAAAACACTGACAGGAAATATGTTAGAAAGAGATGAGAAAACATTGACAGTAAATATGTTAGAGAGAGATGAGAAAACACTGACAGTATATATGATAGAGAGAGATGATAAAACACTGACAGTAAATATGTTAGAGTGAAATGAGAAAACACTGACAGTATTTTGTAGGGAGAGATGAGAAAACACTGACAGTATATTTGGTAGAGAGAGATGAGAAAACACTGACAGTAAATATGTTAGAGAGAAATGATAAAACACTGACAGTAAATATGTTAGAGAGAAATGATAAAACACTGACAGTAAATATGTTAGAGAGAGATGAGAAAACACTGACAGTATATTGTAGGGAGATGAGAATTTTTTTTAATTAAATATGTTTGAGAGAAATTACAAAACGCTGACAGTATATTGTAGGCAGAGGTGAGAAAAAACTGAAATTAAATAAGTTAGTGAGAAATGAGAAAACAATGACAGTAAATATGTTAGAGAGAGATGAGAAAACACTGACAGTAAATATGTTAGAGAGAGATGAGAAAACACTGACAGTATATATGTTAGAGAGATGAGAAAACACTGACAGTAAATATGTTAGAGAGAGATGAGAAAACACTGACAGTAAATATGGTAGAGAGGGATGAGAAAACACTGACAGTAAATATGTTAGAGAGAGATGAGAAAACATTGACAGTAAATATGTTAGAGAGAGATGAGAAAACACTGACAGTAAATATGTTAGAGAGAGATGATAACATACTGACTGTAAATATGTTAGAGAAAGAGATGAGAAAACACTGACAGTAAATGTGTTCGAGAGAGAGATGAAAACACTGACAGTAAATATGTTAGAGAGAGATGAGAAAACACTGACAGTAAATATGTTAGAGAGAGATGAGAAAACACTGACAGTAAATATGTTAGAGAGATGAGAAAACACTGACAGTATATTGTAGGCAGAGATGAGAAAAAACTGAAATTAAATAAGTTAGTGAGAAATGAGAAAACACTGAAAGTAAATATGTTAGAGACAGATGAGAAAACACTGACAGTAAATATGTTAGAGAGAGATGAGAAAACACTGACAGTAAATATGTTAGAGAGATGAGAAAACACTGACAGTATATTGTAGGGAGAGATGAGAAAACACTGACAGTAAATATATTAGAGAGAGATGAGAAAACACTGACAGTAAATATGTTAGAGAGAATTGATAAAACACTGACAGTAAATATGTTAGAGAGAAATGATAAAACACTGACAGTAAATATGTTAGAGAGAGATGAGAAAACACTGACAGTATATTGGAGGGAGATGAGAATTGTTTTAATTAAATATGTTAGAAAGAAATGAGAAAATGCTGACAGTAAATATATTAGAGAGAGATGAGAAAACACTGACAGTAAATATGTTAGAGAGAGATGAGAAAACACTGACAGTAAATATGTTAGAGAGAGATGAGAAAACACTGAAAGTAAATATGGTAGAGAGAAATGATAAAACACTGACAGTAAATATGTTAGAGAGAGATGAGAAAACACTGACAGTAAATATGTTAGAGAGAGATGAGAAAACACTGACAGTAAATATGTTAGAGAGAGATGAGAAAACACTGACAGTAAATATGGTAGAGAGAGATGATAAAACACTGACAGTAAATATGTTAGAGAGAAATGATAAAACACTGACAGTAAATATGTTAGAGAGAAATGATAAAACACTGACAGTAAATATGTTAGAGAGAGATGAGAAAACACTGACAGTAAATATGTTAGAGAGAGATGAGAAAACACTGACAGTAAATATGTTAGAGAGAAATGAAAAAACACTGACAGTAAATATGTTAGAGAGAGATGATAAAACACTGACAGGAAATATGTTAGAAAGAGATGAGAAAACATTGACAGTAAATATGTTAGAGAGAGATGAGAAAACACTGACAGTATATATGATAGAGAGAGATGATAAAACACTGACAGTAAATATGTTAGAGAGAAATGAGAAAACACTGACAGTAAATATGTTAGAGAGAGATGATAAAACACTGACAGGAAATATGTTAGAAAGAGATGAGAAAACATTGACAGTAAATATGTTAGAGAGAGATGAGAAAACACTGACAGTATATATGATAGAGAGAGATGATAAAACACTGACAGTAAATATGTTAGAGTGAAATGAGAAAACACTGACAGTATATTGTAGGGAGAGATGAGAAAACACTGACAGTATATTTGGTAGAGAGAGATGAGAAAACACTGACAGTAAATATGTTAGAGAGAAATGATAAAACACTGACAGTAAATATGTTAGAGAGAAATGATAAAACACTGACAGTAAATATGTTAGAGAGAGATGAGAAAACACTGACAGTATATTGTAGGGAGATGAGAATTTTTTTTAATTAAATATGTTTGAGAGAAATTACAAAACGCTGACAGTATATTGTAGGCAGAGGTGAGAAAAAACTGAAATTAAATAAGTTAGTGAGAAATGAGAAAACAATGACAGTAAATATGTTAGAGAGAGATGAGAAAACACTGACAGTAAATATGTTAGAGAGAGATGAGAAAACACTGACAGTATATATGTTAGAGAGATGAGAAAACACTGACAGTAAATATGTTAGAGAGAGATGAGAAAACACTGACAGTAAATATGGTAGAGAGAGATGAGAAAACACTGACAGTAAATATGTTAGAGAGAGATGAGAAAACATTGACAGTAAATATGTTAGAGAGAGATGAGAAAACACTGACAGTAAATATGTTAGAGAGAGATGATAACATACTGACTGTAAATATGTTAGAGAAAGAGATGAGAAAACACTGACAGTAAATGTGTTCGAGAGAGAGATGAAAACACTGACAGTAAATATGTTAGAGAGAGATGAGAAAACACTGACAGTAAATATGTTAGAGAGAGATGAGAAAACACTGACAGTAAATATGTTAGAGAGATGAGAAAACACTGACAGTATATTGTAGGCAGAGATGAGAAAAAACTGAAATTAAATAAGTTAGTGAGAAATGAGAAAACACTGAAAGTAAATATGTTAGAGACAGATGAGAAAACACTGACAGTAAATATGTTAGAGAGAGATGAGAAAACACTGACAGTAAATATGTTAGAGAGATGAGAAAACACTGACAGTATATTGTAGGGAGAGATGAGAAAACACTGACAGTAAATATATTAGAGAGAGATGAGAAAACACTGACAGTAAATATGTTAGAGAGAATTGATAAAACACTGACAGTAAATATGTTAGAGAGAAATGATAAAACACTGACAGTAAATATGTTAGAGAGAGATGAGAAAACACTGACAGTATATTGGAGGGAGATGAGAATTGTTTTAATTAAATATGTTAGAAAGAAATGAGAAAATGCTGACAGTAAATATATTAGAGAGAGATGAGAAAACACTGACAGTAAATATATTAGAGAGAGATGAGAAAACACTGACAGTAATTATGTTAGAGATAGATGAGAAAACGCTGACGGTAAATATGTTAGAGAGAGAGTTGAGAAAACACTGACAGTATATATGGTAGAGAGAGATGATAAAACACTGACAGTAAATATGTTAGAGAGATGAGAAAACACTGACAGTATATTGTAGGCAGAGATGAGAAAAAACTGAAATTAAATAAGTTAGTGAGAAATGAGAAAACACTGAAAGTAAATATGTTAGAGACAGATGAGAAAACACTGACAGTAAATATGTTAGAGAGAGATGAGAAAACACTGACAGTAAATATGTTAGAGAGATGAGAAAACACTGACAGTATATTGTAGGGAGAGATGAGAAAACACTGACAGTAAATATATTAGAGAGAGATGAGAAAACACTGACAGTAAATATGTTAGAGAGAATTGATAAAACACTGACAGTAAATATGTTAGAGAGAGATGAGAAAACACTGACAGTAAATATGTTAGAGAGATGAGAAAACACTGACAGTATATTGTAGGCAGAGATGAGAAAAAACTGAAATTAAATAAGTTAGTGAGAAATGAGAAAACACTGAAAGTAAATATGTTAGAGACAGATGAGAAAACACTGACAGTAAATATGTTAGAGAGAGATGAGAAAACACTGACAGTAAATATGTTAGAGAGATGAGAAAACACTGACAGTATATTGTAGGGAGAGATGAGAAAACACTGACAGTAAATATATTAGAGAGAGATGAGAAAACACTGACAGTAAATATGTTAGAGAGAATTGATAAAACACTGACAGTAAATATGTTAGAGAGAAATGATAAAACACTGACAGTAAATATGTTAGAGAGAGATGAGAAAACACTGACAGTATATTGGAGGGAGATGAGAATTGTTTTAATTAAATATGTTAGAAAGAAATGAGAAAATGCTGACAGTAAATATATTAGAGAGAGATGAGAAAACACTGACAGTAAATATATTAGAGAGAGATGAGAAAACACTGACAGTAATTATGTTAGAGATAGATGAGAAAACGCTGACGGTAAATATGTTAGAGAGAGAGTTGAGAAAACACTGACAGTATATATGGTAGAGAGAGATGATAAAACACTGACAGTAAATATGTTAGAGAGAGGAGAAAACACTGACAGTAAATATGTTAGAGAGAGATGAGAAAACACTGACAGTAAATATGTTAGAGAGAGATGAGAAAACGCTGACAGTAAATATGTTAGAGAGAGAGATGAGAAAACACTGACAGTATATATGGTAGAGAGAGATGATAAAACACTGACAATAAATATGTTAGAGAGAAATGAGAAAACACTGACAGTATAAATGGTAGAGAGAGATGATAAAACACTGACAGTAAATATGTTAGAGAGAGGAGAAAAACACTGACAGTAAATATGTTCGAGAGAGAGATGAAAACACTGACAGTAAATATGTTAGAGAGAGATGAGAAAACACTGACAGTATATATGTTAGAGAGAGAGGAGAAGAAACTGACAGTAAATATGTTAGAGAGAGATGAGAAAACACTGACAGTAAATATGTTAGAGAGAATTGATAAAACACTGACAGTAAATATGTTAGAGAGAAATGATAAAACACTGACAGTAAATATTATAGAGAGAGATGAGAAAACACTGACAGTATATTGGAGGGAAATGAGAATTTTTTTAAATTAAATATGTTAGAAAGAAATGAGAAAATGCTGACAGTAAATATATTAGAGAGAGATGAGAAAACACTGACAGTAAATATATTAGAGAGAGATGAGAAAACACTGACAGTAAATATGTTAGAGAGAAATGATAAAACACTGACAGTATATATGTTAGAGAGAGATGAGAAAACACTGACAGTAAATATGTTAGAGAGAGATGAGAAAACACTGACAGTAAATATGTTAGAGAGAGATGAGAAAACACTGACAGTAAATATGTTAGAGAGAGATGAGAAAACACTGACAGTAAATATGGTAGAGAGAGATGATAAAACACTGACAGTAAATATGTTAGAGAGAAATGATAAAACACTGACAGTAAATATGTTAGAGAGAAATGATAAAACACTGACAGTAAATATGTTAGAGAGAGATGAGAAAACATTGACAGTAAATATGTTAGAGAGAGATGAGAAAACACTGACAGTATATATGATAGAGAGAGATGATAAAACACTGACAGTAAATATGTTTGAGAGAAATGAGAAAACACTGACAGTATATTGTAGGGAGAGATGAGAAAACACTGACAGTATATATGGTAGAGAGAGATGAGAAAACACTGACAGTAAATATGTTAGAGAGAAATGATAAAACACTGACAGTAAATATGTTAGAGAGAAATGATAAAACACTGACAGTAAATATGTTAGAGAGAGATGAGAAAACACTGACAGTATATTGTAGGGAGATGAGAATTTTTTTAAATTAAATATGTTTGAGAGAAATTACAAAACGCTGACAGTATATTGTAGGCAGAGGTGAGAAAAACTGAAATTAAATAAGTTAGTGAGAAATGAGAAAACAATGACAGTAAATATGTTAGAGAGAGATGAGAAAACACTGACAGTAAATATGTTAGAGAGAGATGAGAAAACACTGACAGTATATATGTTAGAGAGATGAGAAAACACTGACAGTAAATATGTTAGAGAGAGATGAGAAAACACTGACAGTAAATATGGTAGAGAGAGATGAGAAAACACTGACAGTAAATATGTTAGAGAGAGATGAGAAAACACTGACAGTAAATATGTTAGAGAGAGATGATAACATACTGACTGTAAATATGTTAGAGAGAGAGATGAGAAAACACTGACAGTAAATGTGTTCGAGAGAAAGATGAAAACACTGACAGTAAATATGTTAGAGAGAGATGAGAAAACACTGACAGTAAATATGTTAGAGAGAGATGAGAAAACACTGACAGTAAATATGTTAGAGAGAGATGATAAAACACTGACAGTATATTGTAGGCAGAGATGAGAAAAAACTGAAATTAAATAAGTTAGTGAGAAATGAGAAAACACTGAAAGTAAATATGTTAGAGACAGATGAGAAAACACTGACAGTAAATATGTTAGAGAGAGATGAGAAAACACTGACAGTAAATATGTTAGAGAGATGAGAAAACACTGGCAGTATATTGTAGGGAGAGATGAGAAAACACTGACAGTAAATATATTAGAGAGAGATGAGAAAACACTGACAGTAAATATGTTAGAGAGAATTGATAAAACACTGACAGTAAATATGTTAGAGAGAAATGATAAAACACTGACAGTAAATATGTTAGAGAGAGATGAGAAAACACTGACAGTAAATATGTTAGAGAGAGATGAGAAAACACTGACAGTAAATATGTTAGAGAGATGAGAAAACACTGACAGTATATTGTAGGGAGAGATGAGAAAACACTGACAGTAAATATATTAGAGAGAGATGAGAAAACACTGACAGTAAATATGTTAGAGAGAATTGATAAAACACTGACAGTAAATATGTTAGAGAGAAATGATAAAACACTGACAGTAAATATGTTAGAGAGAGATGAGAAAACACTGACAGTATATTGGAGGGAGATGAGAATTGTTTTAATTAAATATGTTAGAAAGAAATGAGAAAATGCTGACAGTAAATATATTAGAGAGAGATGAGAAAACACTGACAGTAAATATGTTAGAGAGAGATGAGAAAACACTGACAGTAAATATGTTAGAGAGAGATGAGAAAACACTGAAAGTAAATATGGTAGAGAGAAATGATAAAACACTGACAGTAAATATGTTAGAGAGAGATGAGAAAACACTGACAGTAAATATGTTAGAGAGAGATGAGAAAACACTGACAGTAAATATGTTAGAGAGAGATGAGAAAACACTGACAGTAAATATGGTAGAGAGAGATGATAAAACACTGACAGTAAATATGTTAGAGAGAAATGATAAAACACTGACAGTAAATATGTTAGAGAGAAATGATAAAACACTGACAGTAAATATGTTAGAGAGAGATGAGAAAACACTGACAGTAAATATGTTAGAGAGAGATGAGAAAACACTGACAGTAAATATGTTAGAGAGAAATGAAAAAACACTGACAGTAAATATGTTAGAGAGAGATGATAAAACACTGACAGGAAATATGTTAGAAAGAGATGAGAAAACATTGACAGTAAATATGTTAGAGAGAGATGAGAAAACACTGACAGTATATATGATAGAGAGAGATGATAAAACACTGACAGTAAATATGTTAGAGAGAAATGAGAAAACACTGACAGTATATTGTAGGGAGAGATGAGAAAACACTGACAGTATATTTGGTAGAGAGAGATGAGAAAACACTGACAGTAAATATGTTAGAGAGAAATGATAAAACACTGACAGTAAATATGTTAGAGAGAAATGATAAAACACTGACAGTAAATATGTTAGAGAGAGATGAGAAAACACTGACAGTATATTGTAGGGAGATGAGAATTTTTTTTAATTAAATATGTTTGAGAGAAATTACAAAACGCTGACAGTATATTGTAGGCAGAGGTGAGAAAAAACTGAAATTAAATAAGTTAGTGAGAAATGAGAAAACAATGACAGTAAATATGTTAGAGAGAGATGAGAAAACACTGACAGTAAATATGTTAGAGAGAGATGAGAAAACACTGACAGTATATATGTTAGAGAGATGAGAAAACACTGACAGTAAATATGTTAGAGAGAGATGAGAAAACACTGACAGTAAATATGGTAGAGAGAGATGAGAAAACACTGACAGTAAATATGTTAGAGAGAGATGAGAAAACATTGACAGTAAATATGTTAGAGAGAGATGAGAAAACACTGACAGTAAATATGTTAGAGAGAGATGATAACATACTGACTGTAAATATGTTAGAGAGAGAGATGAGAAAACACTGACAGTAAATGTGTTCGAGAGAGAGATGAAAACACTGACAGTAAATATGTTAGAGAGAGATGAGAAAACACTGACAGTAAATATGTTAGAGAGAGATGAGAAAACACTGACAGTAAATATGTTAGAGAGATGAGAAAACACTGACAGTATATTGTAGGCAGAGATGAGAAAAAACTGAAATTAAATAAGTTAGTGAGAAATGAGAAAACACTGACAGTAAATATGTTAGAGAGATGAGAAAACACTGACAGTATATTGTAGGGAGAGATGAGAAAACACTGACAGTAAATATATTAGAGAGAGATGAGAAAACACTGACAGTAAATATGTTAGAGAGAATTGATAAAACACTGACAGTAAATATGTTAGAGAGAAATGATAAAACACTGACAGTAAATATGTTAGAGAGAGATGAGAAAACACTGACAGTATATTGGAGGGAGATGAGAATTGTTTTAATTAAATATGTTAGAAAGAAATGAGAAAATGCTGACAGTAAATATATTAGAGAGAGATGAGAAAACACTGACAGTAAATATATTAGAGAGAGATGAGAAAACACTGACAGTAATTATGTTAGAGATAGATGAGAAAACGCTGACGGTAAATATGTTAGAGAGAGAGTTGAGAAAACACTGACAGTATATATGGTAGAGAGAGATGATAAAACACTGACAGTAAATATGTTAGAGAGAGGAGAAAACACTGACAGTAAATATGTTAGAGAGAGATGAGAAAACACTGACAGTAAATATGTTAGAGAGAGATGAGAAAACGCTGACAGTAAATATGTTAGAGAGAGAGATGAGAAAACACTGACAGTATATATGGTAGAGAGAGATGATAAAACACTGACAATAAATATGTTAGAGAGAAATGAGAAAACACTGACAGTATAAATGGTAGAGAGAGATGATAAAACACTGACAGTAAATATGTTAGAGAGAGGAGAAAAACACTGACAGTAAATATGTTCGAGAGAGAGATGAAAACACTGACAGTAAATATGTTAGAGAGAGATGAGAAAACACTGACAGTATATATGTTAGAGAGAGATGAGAAGAAACTGACAGTAAATATGTTAGAGAGAGATGAGAAAACACTGACAGTAAATATGTTAGAGAGAATTGATAAAACACTGACAGTAAATATGTTAGAGAGAAATGATAAAACACTGACAGTAAATATTATAGAGAGAGATGAGAAAACACTGACAGTATATTGGAGGGAAATGAGAATTTTTTAAATTAAATATGTTAGAAAGAAATGAGAAAATGCTGACAGTAAATATATTAGAGAGAGATGAGAAAACACTGACAGTAAATATATTAGAGAGAGATGAGAAAACACTGACAGTAAATATGTTAGAGAGAAATGATAAAACACTGACAGTATATATGTTAGAGAGAGATGAGAAAACACTGACAGTAAATATGTTAGAGAGAGATGAGAAAACACTGACAGTAAATATGTTAGAGAGAGATGAGAAAACACTGACAGTAAATATGTTAGAGAGAGATGAGAAAACACTGACAGTAAATATGGTAGAGAGAGATGATAAAACACTGACAGTAAATATGTTAGAGAGAAATGATAAAACACTGACAGTAAATATGTTAGAGAGAAATGATAAAACACTGACAGTAAATATGTTAGAGAGAGATGAGAAAACATTGACAGTAAATATGTTAGAGAGAGATGAGAAAACACTGACAGTATATATGATAGAGAGAGATGATAAAACACTGACAGTAAATATGTTAGAGAGAAATGAGAAAACACTGACAGTATATTGTAGGGAGAGATGAGAAAACACTGACAGTATATATGGTAGAGAGAGATGAGAAAACACTGACAGTAAATATGTTAGAGAGAAATGATAAAACACTGACAGTAAATATGTTAGAGAGAAATGATAAAACACTGACAGTAAATATGTTAGAGAGAGATGAGAAAACACTGACAGTATATTGTAGGGAGATGAGAATTTTTTTAAATTAAATATGTTTGAGAGAAATTACAAAACGCTGACAGTATATTGTAGGCAGAGGTGAGAAAAAACTGAAATTAAATAAGTTAGTGAGAAATTAGAAAACAATGACAGTAAATATGTTAGAGAGAGATGAGAAAACACTGACAGTAAATATGTTAGAGAGAGATGAGAAAACACTGACAGTATATATGTTAGAGAGATGAGAAAACACTGACAGTAAATATGTTAGAGAGAGATGAGAAAACACTGACAGTAAATATGGTAGAGAGAGATGAGAAAACACTGACAGTAAATATGTTAGAGAGAGATGAGAAAACACTGACAGTAAATATGTTAGAGAGAGATGATAACATACTGACTGTAAATATGTTAGAGAGAGAGATGAGAAAACACTGACAGTAAATGTGTTCGAGAGAAAGATGAAAACACTGACAGTAAATATGTTAGAGAGAGATGAGAAAACACTGACAGTAAATATGTTAGAGAGAGATGAGAAAACACTGACAGTAAATATGTTAGAGAGAGATGATAAAACACTGACAGTATATTGTAGGCAGAGATGAGAAAAAACTGAAATTAAATAAGTTAGTGAGAAATGAGAAAACACTGAAAGTAAATATGTTAGAGACAGATGAGAAAACACTGACAGTAAATATGTTAGAGAGAGATGAGAAAACACTGACAGTAAATATGTTAGAGAGATGAGAAAACACTGGCAGTATATTGTAGGGAGAGATGAGAAAACACTGACAGTAAATATATTAGAGAGAGATGAGAAAACACTGACAGTAAATATGTTAGAGAGAATTGATAAAACACTGACAGTAAATATGTTAGAGAGAAATGATAAAACACTGACAGTAAATATGTTAGAGAGAGATGAGAAAACACTGACAGTATATTGGAGGGAGATGAGAATTGTTTTAATTAAATATGTTAGAAAGAAATGAGAAAATGCTGACAGTAAATGTATTAGAGAGAGATGAGAAAACACTGACAGTAAATATATTAGAGAGAGATGAGAAAACACTGACAGTAATTATGTTAGAGAGAGATGAGAAAACGCTGACAGTAAATATGTTAGAGAGAGAGATGAGAAAACACTGACAGTATATATGGTAGAGAGAGATGATAAAACACTGACAGTAAATATGTTAGAGAGAGGAGAAAACACTGACAGTAAATATGTTAGAGAGAGATGAGAAAACACTGACAGTAAATATGTTAGAGAGAGATGAGAAAACGCTGACAGTAAATATGTTAGAGAGAGAGATGAGAAAACACTGACAGTATGTATGGTAGAGAGAGATGATAAAACACTGACAATAAATATGTTAGAGAGAAATGAGAAAACACTGACAGTATAAATGGTAGAGAGAGATGATAAAACACTGACAGTAAATATGTTAGAGAGAGGAGAAAAACACTGACAGTAAATATGTTCGAGAGAGAGATGAAAACACTGACAGTAAATATGTTAGAGAGAGATGAGAAAACACTGACAGTATATATGTTAGAGAGAGATGAGAAGACACTGACAGTAAATATGTTAGAGAGAGATGAGAAAACACTGACAGTAAATATGTTAGAGAGAATTGATAAAACACTGACAGTAAATATGTTAGAGAGAAATGATAAAACACTGACAGTAAATATTATAGAGAGAGATGAGAAAACACTGACAGTAAATATGTTAGAGAGAGGAGAAAACACTGACAGTAAATATGTTAGAGAGAGATGAGAAAACACTGACAGTAAATATGTTAGAGAGAGATGAGAAAACGCTGACAGTAAATATGTTAGAGAGAGAGATGAGAAAACACTGACAGTATATATGGTAGAGAGAGATGATAAAACACTGACAATAAATATGTTAGAGAGAAATGAGAAAACACTGACAGTATAAATGGTAGAGAGAGATGATAAAACACTGACAGTAAATATGTTAGAGAGAGGAGAAAAACACTGACAGTAAATATGTTCGAGAGAGAGATGAAAACACTGACAGTAAATATGTTAGAGAGAGATGAGAAAACACTGACAGTAAATATTATAGAGAGAGATGAGAAAACACTGACAGTATATTGGAGGGAAATGAGAATTTTTTTAATTAAATATGTTAGAAAGAAATGAGAAAATGCTGACAGTAAATATATTAGAGAGAGATGAGAAAACACTGACAGTAAATATATTAGAGAGAGATGAGAAAACACTGACAGTAAATATGTTAGAGAGAAATGATAAAACACTGACAGTATATATGTTAGAGAGAGATGAGAAAACACTGACAGTAAATATGTTAGAGAGAGATGAGAAAACACTGACAGTAAAAATGTTAGAGAGAGATGAGAAAACGCTGACAGTAAATATGTTAGAGAGAGAGATGAGAAAACACTGACAGTATATATGGTAGAGAGAGATGATAAAACACTGACAGTAAATATGTTAGAGAGAGGAGAAAACACTGACAGTAAATATGTTAGAGAATGATGAGAAAACACTGACAGTAAATATGTTAGAGAGAGATGAGAAAACGCTGACAGTAAATATGTTAGAGAGAGAGATGAGAAAACACTGACAGTATATATGGTAGAGAGAGATGATAAAACACTGACAATAAATATGTTAGAGAGAAATGAGAAAACACTGACAGTATAAATGGTAGAGAGAGATGATAAAACACTGACAGTAAATATGTTAGAGAGAGGAGAAAACACTGACAGTAAATATGTTTGAGAGAGAGATGAAAACACTGACAGTAAATATGTTAGAGAGAGATGAGAAAACACTGACACTAAATAAGTTAGTGAGAAATGATAAAACATTGACAGTAAATATGTTAGAGAGAGATGAGAAAACGCTGACAGTAAATATGTTAGAGAGAGAGATGAGAAAACACTGACAGTATATATGGTAGAGAGAGATGATAAAACACTGACAGTAAATATGTTAGAGAGAGGAGAAAACACTGACAGTAAATATGTTAGAGAGAGATGAGAAAACACTGACAGTAAATATGTTAGAGAGAGATGAGAAAACGCTGACAGTAAATATGTTAGAGAGATGAGAAAAAACTGACAGTATATTGTAGGGAGAGATGAGAAAACACTGACAGTAAATATATTAGAGAGAGATGAGAAAACACTGACAGTAAATATGTTAGAGAGAGAGATGATAAAACACTGACAGTAAATATGTTAGAGAGAGATGAGAAAACACTGACAGTAAATATGTTAGAGAGAGATGAGAAAACACTGACAGTAAATATGTTCGAGAGAGAGATGAAAACACTGACAGTAAATATGTTAGAGAGAGATGAGAAAACACTGACAGTATATATGTTAGAGAGAGATGAGAAGACACTGACAGTAAATATGTTAGAGAGAGATGAGAAAACACTGACAGTAAATATGTTAGAGAGAATTGATAAAACACTGACAGTAAATATGTTAGAGAGAAATGATAAAACACTGACAGTAAATATTATAGAGAGAGATGAGAAAACACTGACAGTATATTGGAGGGAAATGAGAATTTTTTAAATTAAATATGTTAGAAAGAAATGAGAAAATGCTGACAGTAAATATATTAGAGAGAGATGAGAAAACACTGACAGTAAATATATTAGAGAGAGATGAGAAAACACTGACAGTAAATATGTTAGAGAGAAATGATAAAACACTGACAGTATATATGTTAGAGAGAGATGAGAAAACACTGACAGTAAATATGTTAGAGAGAGATGAGAAAACACTGACAGTAAATATGTTAGAGAGAGATGAGAAAACACTGACAGTAAATATGTTAGAGAGAGATGAGAAAACACTGACAGTAAATATGGTAGAGAGAGATGATAAAACACTGACAGTAAATATGTTAGAGAGAAATGATAAAACACTGACAGTAAATATGTTAGAGAGAAATGATAAAACACTGACAGTAAATATGTTAGAGAGAGATGAGAAAACACTGACAGTAAATATGTTAGAGAGAGATGAGAAAACACTGACAGTAAATATGTTAGAGAGAAATGAAAAAACACTGACAGTAAATATGTTAGAGAGAGATGATAAAACACTGACAGGAAATATGTTAGAAAGAGATGAGAAAACACTGACAGTATATATGATAGAGAGAGATGATAAAACACTGACAGTAAATATGTTAGAGAGAAATGAGAAAACACTGACAGTATATTGTAGGGAGAGATGAGAAAACACTGACAGTATATATGGTAGAGAGAGATGAGAAAACACTGACAGTAAATATGTTAGAGAGAAATGAGAAAACACTGACAGTATATTGTAGGGAGAGATGAGAAAACACTGACAGTATATATGGTAGAGAGAGATGAGAAAACACTGACAGTATATTGTAGGGAGATGAGAATTTTTTTAAATTAAATATGTTTGAGAGAAATTACAAAACGCTGACAGTATATTGTAGGCAGAGGTGAGAAAAAACTGAAATTAAATAAGTTAGTGAGAAATGAGAAAACAATGACAGTAAATATGTTAGAGAGAGATGAGAAAACACTGACAGTAAATATGTTAGAGAGAGATGAGAAAACACTGACAGTATATATGTTAGAGAGATGAGAAAACACTGACAGTAAATATGTTAGAGAGAGATGAGAAAACACTGACAGTAAATATGTTCGAGAGAGAGATGAAAACACTGACAGTAAATATGTTAGAGAGAGATGAGAAAACACTGACAGTATATAGGTTAGAGAGAGATGAAAAGACACTGACAGTAAATATGTTAGAGAGAGATGAGAAAACACTGACAGTAAATATGTTAGAGAGAATTGATAAAACACTGACAGTAAATATGTTAGAGAGAAATGATAAAACACTGACAGTAAATATTATAGAGAGAGATGAGAAAACACTGACAGTATATTGGAGGGAAATGAAAATTTTTTAAATTAAATATGTTAGAAAGAAATGAGAAAATGCTGACAGTAAATATATTAGAGAGAGATGAGAAAACACTGACAGTAAATATATTAGAGAGAGATGAGAAAACACTGACAGTAAATATGTTAGAGAGAAATGATAAAACACTGACAGTATATATGTTAGAGAGAGATGAGAAAACACTGACAGTAAATATGTTAGAGAGAGATGAGAAAACACTGACAGTAAATATGTTAGAGAGAGATGAGAAAACACTGACAGTAAATATGTTAGAGAGAGATGAGAAAACACTGACTGTAAATATGGTAGAGAGAGATGATAAAACACTGACAGTAAATATGTTAGAGAGAAATGATAAAACACTGACAGTAAATATGTTAAAGAGAAATGATAAAACACTGACAGTAAATATGTTAGAGAGAGATGAGAAAACACTGACAGTATATATGTTAGAGAGAGATGAGAAGACACTGACAGTAAATATGTTAGAGAGAGATGAGAAAACACTGACAGTAAATATGTTAGAGAGATTTGATAAAACACTGACAGTAAATATGTTAGAGAGAAATGATAAAACACTGATAGTAAATATTATAGAGAGAGATGAGAAAACACTGACAGTATATTGGAGGGAAATGAGAATTTTTTTAATTAAATATGTTAGAAAGAAATGAGAAAATGCTGACAGTAAATATATTAGAGAGAGATGAGAAAACACTGACAGTAAATATATTAGAGAGAGATGAGAAAACACTGACAGTAAATATGTTAGAGAGAGATGAGAAAACACTGACAGTAAAAATGTTAGAGAGAGATGAGAAAACGCTGACAGTAAATATGTTAGAGAGAGAGATGAGAAAACACTGACAGTATATATGGTAGAGAGAGATGATAAAACACTGACAATAAATATGTTAGAGAGAAATGAGAAAACACTGACAGTATAAATGGTAGAGAGAGATGATAAAACACTGACAGTAAATATGTTAGAGAGAGGAGAAAACACTGACAGTAAATATGTTTGAGAGAGAGATGAAAACACTGACAGTAAATATGTTAGAGAGAGATGAGAAAACACTGACACTAAATAAGTTAGTGAGAAATGATAAAACATTGACAGTAAATATGTTAGAGAGAGATGAGAAAACGCTGACAGTAAATATGTTAGAGAGAGAGATGAGAAAACACTGACAGTATATATGGTAGAGAGAGATGATAAAACACTGACAGTAAATATGTTAGAGAGAGGAGAAAACACTGACAGTAAATATGTTAGAGAGAGATGAGAAAACACTGACAGTAAATATGTTAGAGAGAGATGAGAAAACGCTGACAGTAAATATGTTAGAGAGATGAGAAAAAACTGACAGTATATTGTAGGGAGAGATGAGAAAACACTGACAGTAAATATATTAGAGAGAGATGAGAAAACACTGACAGTAAATATGTTAGAGAGAGAGATGATAAAACACTGACAGTAAATATGTTAGAGAGAGATGAGAAAACACTGACAGTAAATATGTTAGAGAGAGATGAGAAAACACTGACAGTAAATATGTTAGAGAGAGATGAGAAAACGCTGACAGTATATATGTTAGAGAGAGAGATGATAAATCACTGACAGTAAATATGTTAGAGAGAGAGATGATAAAACACTGACAATAAATATGTTAGAGAGAGATGGTAAAATACTGACTGTAAATATGTTAGAGAGAGAGATGAGAAAACACTGACAGTAAATATGTTAGAGAGAGATGAGAAAACACTGACAGTAAATATGTTAGAGAGAGATGAGAAAACACTGACAGTATATATGTCAGAGAGAGATGAGAAAACACTGACAGTAAATATGTTAGAGAGAAATGAGAAAACACTGACAGTATATATGTTAGAGAGAGATGAGAAAACACTGACAGTAAATATGTTAGAGAGAGATGAGAAAACACTGACAGTAAAAATGTTAGAGAGAGATGAGAAAACGCTGACAGTAAATATGTTAGAGAGAGAGATGAGAAAACACTGACAGTATATATGGTAGAGAGAGATGATCAAACACTGACAGTAAATATGTTAGAGAGAGGAGAAAACACTGACAGTATATATGGTAGAGAGAGATGATCAAACACTGACAGTAAATATGTTAGAGAGAGGAGAAAACACTGACAGTAAATATGTTAGAGAGAGATGAGAAAACACTGACAGTAAATATGTTAGAGAGAGATGAGAAAACACTGACAGTAAAAATGTTAGAGAGAGATGAGAAAACGCTGACAGTAAATATGTTAGAGAGAGAGATGAGAAAACACTGACAGTATATATGGTAGAGAGAGATGATCAAACACTGACAGTAAATATGTTAGAGAGAGGAGAAAACACTGACAGTAAATATATTAGAGAGAGATGAGAAAACACTGACAGTATATAGGTTAGAGAGAGATGAGAAGACACTGACAGTAAATATGTTAGAGAGAGATGAGAAAACACTGACAGTAAATATGTTAGAGAGAATTGATAAAACACTGACAGTAAATATGTTAGAGAGAAATGATAAAACACTGACAGTAAATATTATAGAGAGAGATGAGAAAACACTGACAGTATATTGGAGGGAAATGAGAATTTTTTAAATTAAATATGTTAGAAAGAAATGAGAAAATGCTGACAGTAAATATATTAGAGAGAGATGAGAAAACACTGACAGTAAATATATTAGAGAGAGATGAGAAAACACTGACAGTAAATATGTTAGAGAGAAATGATAAAACACTGACAGTATATATGTTAGAGAGAGATGAGAAAACACTGACAGTAAATATGTTAGAGAGAGATGAGAAAACACTGACAGTAAATATGTTAGAGAGAGATGAGAAAACACTGACAGTAAATATGTTAGAGAGAGATGAGAAAACACTGACTGTAAATATGGTAGAGAGAGATGATAAAACACTGACAGTAAATATGTTAGAGAGAAATGATAAAACACTGACAGTAAATATGTTAAAGAGAAATGATAAAACACTGACAGTAAATATGTTAGAGAGAGATGAGAAAACACTGACAGTATATATGTTAGAGAGAGATGAGAAGACACTGACAGTAAATATGTTAGAGAGAGATGAGAAAACACTGACAGTAAATATGTTAGAGAGATTTGATAAAACACTGACAGTAAATATGTTAGAGAGAAATGATAAAACACTGATAGTAAATATTATAGAGAGAGATGAGAAAACACTGACAGTATATTGGAGGGAAATGAGAATTTTTTTAATTAAATATGTTAGAAAGAAATGAGAAAATGCTGACAGTAAATATATTAGAGAGAGATGAGAAAACACTGACAGTAAATATATTAGAGAGAGATGAGAAAACACTGACAGTAAATATGTTAGAGAGAGATGAGAAAACACTGACAGTAAAAATGTTAGAGAGAGATGAGAAAACGCTGACAGTAAATATGTTAGAGAGAGAGATGAGAAAACACTGACAGTATATATGGTAGAGAGAGATGATAAAACACTGACAATAAATATGTTAGAGAGAAATGAGAAAACACTGACAGTATAAATGGTAGAGAGAGATGATAAAACACTGACAGTAAATATGTTAGAGAGAGGAGAAAACACTGACAGTAAATATGTTTGAGAGAGAGATGAAAACACTGACAGTAAATATGTTAGAGAGAGATGAGAAAACACTGACACTAAATAAGTTAGTGAGAAATGATAAAACATTGACAGTAAATATGTTAGAGAGAGATGAGAAAACGCTGACAGTAAATATGTTAGAGAGAGAGATGAGAAAACACTGACAGTATATATGGTAGAGAGAGATGATAAAACACTGACAGTAAATATGTTAGAGAGAGGAGAAAACACTGACAGTAAATATGTTAGAGAGAGATGAGAAAACACTGACAGTAAATATGTTAGAGAGAGATGAGAAAACGCTGACAGTAAATATGTTAGAGAGATGAGAAAAAACTGACAGTATATTGTAGGGAGAGATGAGAAAACACTGACAGTAAATATATTAGAGAGAGATGAGAAAACACTGACAGTAAATATGTTAGAGAGAGAGATGATAAAACACTGACAGTAAATATGTTAGAGAGAGATGAGAAAACACTGACAGTAAATATGTTAGAGAGAGATGAGAAAACACTGACAGTAAATATGTTAGAGAGAGATGAGAAAACGCTGACAGTATATATGTTAGAGAGAGAGATGATAAATCACTGACAGTAAATATGTTAGAGAGAGAGATGATGAAACACTGACAATAAATATGTTAGAGAGAGATGGTAAAATACTGACTGTAAATATGTTAGAGAGAGAGATGAGAAAACACTGACAGTAAATATGTTAGAGAGAGATGAGAAAACACTGACAGTAAATATGTTAGAGAGAGATGAGAAAACACTGACAGTATATATGTCAGAGAGAGATGAGAAAACACTGACAGTAAATATGTTAGAGAGAAATGAGAAAACACTGACAGTATATATGTTAGAGAGAGATGAGAAAACACTGACAGTAAATATGTTAGAGAGAGATGAGAAAACACTGACAGTAAAAATGTTAGAGAGAGATGAGAAAACGCTGACAGTAAATATGTTAGAGAGAGAGATGAGAAAACACTGACAGTATATATGGTAGAGAGAGATGATCAAACACTGACAGTAAATATGTTAGAGAGAGGAGAAAACACTGACAGTAAATATATTAGAGAGAGATGAGAAAACACTGACAGTAAATATGTTAGAGATAGAGATGATAAAACACTGACAGTAAATATGTTAGAGAGATATGATAAAATACTGACTGTAAATATGTTAGAGAGAGAGATGAGAAAACACTGACAGTAAATATGTTGAAGAGAAATGAGAAAACGCTGACAGTAAATTTGTTAGAGAGAGATAAGAACACTGACTGTAAATATGTTAGAGAGAAATGATAAAACACTGAGAGTAAATATGTTATAGAGAGATGAGAATATTGACAGTATATATGTTAGAGAGAGATGAGAAAACACTGACAGTAAATATGTTCGAGAGCGAGATGAGAACACTGACAGTAAATATGTTAGAGAGAAATGATAAAACACTGACAGTAAATATGTTAGAGAGAGATGAGAACACTGACAGTAAATATGTTAGAGAGAAATGAGAAAACGCTGACAGTAAATATGTTAGAGAGAGAGATGAGAAAACACTGACAGTATATATGGTAGAGAGAGATGATAAAACACTGACAGTAAATATGTTAGAGAGAGGAGAAAACACTGACAGTAAATATGTTAGAGAATGATGAGAAAACACTGACAGTAAATATGTTAGAGAGAGATGAGAAAACGCTGACAGTAAATATGTTAGAGAGAGAGATGAGAAAACACTGACAGTATATATGGTAGAGAGAGATGATAAAACACTGACAATAAATATGTAAGAGAGAAATGAGAAAACACTGACAGTATAAATGGTAGAGAGAGATGATAAAACACTGACAGTAAATATGTTAGAGAGAGGAGAAAACACTGACAGTAAATATGTTCGAGAGAGAGATGAAAACACTGACAGTAAATATGTTAGAGAGAGATGAGAAAACACTGACAGTAAATATGTTAGAGAGAGATGAGAAAACACTGACAGTATATTGTAGGCAGAGATGAGAATAAACTGAAATTAAATAAGTTAGTGAGAAATGATAAAACATTGACAGTAAATATGTTAGAGAGAGATGAGAAAACGCTGACAGGAAATATGTTAGAGAGAGAGATGAGAAAACACTGACAGTAAATATGTTAGAGAGAGATGAGAAAACGCTGACAGTAAATATGTTAGAGAGATGAGAAAACACTGACAGTATATTGTAGGGAGAGATGAGAAAACACTGACAGTAAATATATTAGAGAGAGATGAGAAAACACTGACAGTAAATATGTTAGAGAGAGAGATGATAAAACACCGACAGTAAATATGTTAGAGAGAGATGAGAAAACACTGACAGTAAATATGTTAGAGAGAGATGAGAAAACACTGACAGTAAATATGTTAGAGAGATGAGAAAACACTGACAGTAAATATGTTAGAGAGAGATGAGAAAACACTGACAGTAAATATGTTAGAGAGAGATGAGAAAACACTAACAGTAAATATGTTAGAGAGAGATGAGAAAACACTGACAGTAAATATGTTAGAGAGAGATGAGAAAACGCTGACAGTATATTGTAGGCAGAGATGAGAAAAAACTGAAATTAAATAAGTTAGAGAGAAATGAGAAAACAATGACAGTAAAAATGTTAGAGAGAGATGAGAAAACACTGACAGTATATATGGTAGAGAGAGATGATAAAACACTGACAGTATATATGGTAGAGAGAGATGAGAAAACACTGACAGTATATATGTCAGAGAGAGATGAGAAAACACTGACAGTAAATATGTTAGAGAGATGAGAAAACACTGACAGTATATTGTAGGGAGAGATGAGAAAACACTGACAGTAAATATATTAGAGAGAGATGAGAAAACACTGACAGTAAATATGTTAGAGATAGAGATGATAAAACACTGACAGTAAATATGTTAGAGAGATATGATAAAATACTGACTGTAAATATGTTAGAGAGAGAGATGAGAAAACACTGACAGTAAATATGTTGAAGAGAAATGAGAAAACGCTGACAGTAAATTTGTTAGAGAGAGATAAGAACACTGACTGTAAATATGTTAGAGAGAAATGATAAAACACTCAGAGTAAATATGTTATAGAGAGATGAGAATATTGACAGTATATATGTTAGAGAGAGATGATAAAACACTGACAGTAAATATGTTAGAGAGAGATGAGAACACTGACAGTAAATTAATTAGAGAGAAATGATAAAACGCTGACAGTAAATATGTTAGAGAGAGATAAGAACACTGACTGTAAATATGTTAGAGAGAAATGATAAAACACTGACAGTAAATATGGTAGAGAGAGATGAGAAAACGCTGACGGTAAATATGTTAGAGAGAGAGATGAGAAAACACTGACAGTATATATGGTAGAGAGAGATGATAAAACACTGACAGTAAATATGTTAGAGAGATGATAAAACACTGACAGTAAATATGTTAGAGAGAGGAGAAAACACTGACAGTAAATATGTTAGAGAGAGATGAGAAAACACTGACAGTAAATATGTTAGAGAGAGATGAGAAAACGCTGACAGTACATATGTTAGAGAGAGAGATGAGAAAACACTGACAGTATATATGGTAGAGAGAGATGATAAAACACTGACAATAAATATGTTAGAGAGAAATGAGAAAACACTGACAGTATAAATGGTAGAGAGAGATGATAAAACACTGACAGTAAATATGTTAGAGAGAGGAGAAAACACTGACAGTAAATATGTTCGAGAGAGAGATGAAAACACTGACAGTAAATATGTTAGAGAGAGATGAGAAAACACTGACAGTAAATATGTTAGAGAGAGATGAGAAAACACTGACAGTAAATATGTTAGAGAGAATTGATAAAACACTGACAGTAAATATGTTAGAGAGAAATGATAAAACACTGACAGTAAATATGTTAGAGAGAGATGAGAAAACACTGACAGTATATTGGAGGGAGATGAGAGTTTTTTAAATTAAATATGTTAGAAAGAAATGAGAAAATGCTGACAGTAAATATATTAGAGAGAGATGAGAAAACACTGACAGTAAATATATTAGAGAGAGATGAGAAAACACTGACAGTAAATATGTTAGAGAGAAATGATAAAACACTGACAGTATATATGTTAGAGAGAGATGAGAAAACACTGACAGTAAATATGTTAGAGAGAGATGAGAAAACACTGACAGTAAATATGTTAGAGAGAGATGAGAAAACGCTGACAGTAAATATGTTAGAGAGAGAGATGAGAAAACACTGACAGTATATATGGTAGAGAGAGATGATAAAACACTGACAATAAATATGTTAGAGAGAAATGAGAAAACACTGACAGTATAAATGGTAGAGAGAGATGATAAAACACTGACAGTGAATATGTTAGAGAGAGGAGAAAACACTGACAGTAAATATGTTCGAGAGAGAGATGAAAACACTGACAGTAAATATGTTAGAGAGAGATGAGAAAACACTGACAGTATATTGTAGGCAGAGATGAGAAAAAACTGAAATTAAATAAGTTAGTGAGAAATGAGAAAACACTGACAGTAAATATGTTAGAGAGAGATGAGAAAACGCTGACAGTAAATATGTTAGAGAGAGAGATGAGAAAACACTGACAGTATATATGGTAGAGAGAGATGATAAAACACTGACAGTAAATATGTTAGAGAGAGGAGAAAACACTGACAGTAAATATGTTAGAGAGAGATGAGAAAACACTGACAGTAAATATGTTAGAGAGAGATGAGAAAACGCTGACAGTAAATATGTTAGAGAGATGAGAAAAAACTGACAGTATATTGTAGGGAGAGATGAGAAAACACTGACAGTAAATATATTAGAGATAGATGAGAAAACACTGACAGTAAATATGTTAGAGAGAGAGATGATAAAACACTGACAGTAAATATGTTAGAGAGAGATGAGAAAACACTGACAGTAAATATGTTAGAGAGATTAGAAAACACTGACAGTAAATATGTTAGAGAGAGATGAGAAAACGCTGACAGTATATATGTTAGAGAGAGAGATGAGAAAACACTGACAGTAAATATGTTAGAGAGAGATGAGAAAACACTGACAGTAAATATGTTAGAGAGAGATGAGAAAACGCTGACAGTAAATATGTTAGAGAGAGAGATGAGAAAACACTGACAGTATATATGGTAGAGAGAGATGATAAAACACTGACAATAAATATGTTAGAGAGAAATGAGAAAACACTGACAGTATAAATGGTAGAGAGAGATGATAAAACACTGACAGTAAATATGTTAGAGAGAGGAGAAAACACTGACAGTAAATATGTTCGAGAGAGAGATGAAAACACTGACAGTAAATATGTTAGAGAGAGATGAGAAAACACTGACAGTATATTGTAGGCAGAGATGAGAAAAAACTGAAATTAAATAAGTTAGTGAGAAATGAGAAAACACTGACAGTAAATATGTTAGAGAGAGATGAGAAAACGCTGACAGTAAATATGTTAGAGAGAGAGATGAGAAAACACTGACAGTATATATGGTAGAGAGAGATGATAAAACACTGACAGTAAATATGTTAGAGAGATGAGAAAACACTGACAGTAAATATGTTAGAGAGAGATGAGAAAACGCTGACAGTAAATATGTTAGAGAGATGAGAAAAAAATGACAGTATATTGTAGGGAGAGATGAGAAAACACTGACAGTAAATATATTAGAGATAGATGAGAAAACACTGACAGTAAATATGTTAGAGAGAGAGATGATAAAACACTGACAGTAAATATGTTAGAGAGAGATGAGAAAACACTGACAGTAAATATGTTAGAGAGAAATGAGAAAACACTGACAGTAAATATGTTAGAGAGAGATGAGAAAACGCTGACAGTATATATGTTAGAGAGAGAGATGATAAATCACTGACAGTAAATATGTTAGAGAGAGAGATGATAAAACACTGACAGTAAATATGTTAGAGAGAGATGGTAAAATACTGACTGTAAATATGTTAGAGAGAGAGATGAGAAAACACTGACAGTAAATATGTTAGAGAGAGATGAGAAAACACTGACAGTAAATATGTTAGAGAGAGATGAGAAAACACTGACAGTAAATATGTTAGAGAGAGATGAGAAAACACTGACAGTAAATATGTTAGAGAGAGATGAGAAAACTTTGACAGTATATATGTCAGAGAGAGATGAGAAAACACTGACAGTAAATATGTTAGAGAGATGAGAAAACACTGACAGTATATTGTAGGGAGAGATGAGAAAACACTGACAGTAAATATATTAGAGAGAGATGAGAAAACACTGACAGTAAATATGTTAGAGATAGAGATGATAAAACACTGACAGTAAATATGTTAGAGAGATATGATAAAATACTGACTGTAAATATGTTAGAGAGAGAGATGAGAAAACACTGACAGTAAATATGTTGAAGAGAAATGAGAAAACGCTGACAGTAAATTTGTTAGAGAGAGATAAGAACACTGACTGTAAATATGTTAGAGAGAAATTATAAAACACTGAGAGTAAATATGTTATAGAGAGATGAGAATATTGACAGTATATATGTTAGAGAGAGATGAGAAAACACTGACAGTAAATATGTTCGAGAGAGAGATGAAAACACTGACAGTAAATATGTTCGAGAGAAATGAGAAAACACTGACAGTATATATGTTAGAGAGAGATGAGAAAACACTGACAGTAAATATGTTCGAGAGCGAGATGAGAACACTGACAGTAAATATGTTAGAGAGAAATGATAAAACACTGACAGTAAATATGTTAGAGAGAGATGAGAACACTGACAGTAAATATGTTAGAGAGAAATGATAAAACGCTGACAGTAAATATGTTAGAGAGAGATAAGAACACTGACTGTAAATATGTTAGAGAGAAATGATAAAACACTGACAGTAAATATGGTAGAGAGAGATGAGAAAACACTGACAGTAAATGTGTTAGAGAGATGAGAAAACACTGAAAGTATATTGTAGGGAGAGATGATAATTTTTTTAAATTAAATATGTTAGAGAGAGATGAGAAAACACTGACAGTAATTATGTTAGAGAGAGATGAGAAAACACTGACAGTATATATGGTAGAGAGAGATGATAAAACATTGACAGTAAATATGTTAGAGAGAGATGAGAAAACACTGACAGTAAATATGTTAGAAAGAGATGAGAAAACACTGACAGTAAATATGTTAGAGAGAGATGAGAGAACACTGACAGTAAATATGTTAGAAAGAGATGAGAAAACACTGACAGTATATATGTTAGAGAGAGATGAGAAAACACTGACAGTAAATATGTTAGAGAGAGGAGAAAACACTGACAGTACATTTGTTAGAGAGAGATGAGAAAAAACTGAGAGTAAATATGTTAGAGATGAGAACACTGACAGTAAATATGTTAGAGAGAAATGATAAAACACTGACAGTAAATATGTTAGAGAGACAGATGATAAAACACTGACAGTAAATATGTTAGAGAGAGGAGAAAAAACGGACAGTAAATATGTTAGAGAGAGATGAGAAAAAACTGACAGTAAATATGTTAGAGAGAAATGAGAAAACTCTGACAGTAAATATGTTAGAGAGACAGATGATAAAACACTGACAGTAAATATGTTAGAGAAAGATGAGAAAACACTGACAGTAAATATGTTAGAAATGAGAAAACACTGACAGTAAATATGTTAGAGAGATGAGAACACTGACAGTAAATATGTTAGAGAGAGATGAGAAAACACTGACAGTTAATTTGTCAGAGAGAGATGAGAAAACACTGACAGTTAATTTGTCAGAGAGAGATGAGAAAACACTGACAGTATATTGTAGGGAGAGATGAGAAAACACTGACAGTCAATATGTTAGAGAGTGATGATAAAACACTGACAGTAAATATGTTAGAGAGTGATGATAAAACACTGACAGTAAATATGTTAGAGATGAGAAAACACTGACAGTAAATATGTTAGAGAGATGAGAAAACACTGACAGTAAATATGTTAGAGAGAGATGAGAAAACACTGACAGTAAATATGTTAGAGAGATGAGAACACTGACAGTAAATATGTTAGAGAGAGATGAGAAAACACTGACAGTTAATTTGTCAGAGAGAGATGAGAAAACACTGACAGTTAATTTGTCAGAGAGAGATGAGAAAACACTGACAGTATATTGTAGGGAGAGATGAGAAAACACTGACAGTCAATATGTTAGAGAGTGATGATAAAACACTGACAGTAAATATGTTAGAGAGTGATGATAAAACACTGACAGTAAATATGTTAGAGATGAGAAAACACTGACAGTAAATATGTTAGAGAGATGAGAAAACACTGACAGTAAATATGTTAGAGAGAGATGAGAAAACACTGACAGTAAATATGTTAGAGATGAGAAAACACTGACAGTAAATATGTTAGAGAGATGAGAACACTGACAGTAAATATGTTAGAGAGAGATGAGAAAACACTGACAGTTAATTTGTCAGAGAGAGATGAGAAAACACTGACAGTTAATTTGTCAGAGAGAGATGAGAAAACACTGACAGTATATTGTAGGGAGAGATGAGAAAACACTGACAGTCAATATGTTAGAGAGTGATGATAAAACACTGACAGTAAATATGTTAGAGAGTGATGATAAAACACTGACAGTAAATATGTTAGAGATGAGAAAACACTGACAGTAAATATGTTAGAGAGATGAGAAAACACTGACAGTAAATATGTTAGAGAGAGATGAGAAAACACTGACAGTAAATATGTTAGAGATGAGAAAACACTGACAGTTAATTTGTCAGAGAGAGATGAGAAGACACTGACAGTATATTGTAGGGAGAGATGAGAAAACACTGACAGTAAATATGTTACAGAGAGATGAGAAAACACTGACAGTAAATATGTTAGAGAGAGATGAGAAAACACTGACAGTAAATATGTTAGAGAGATGAGAACACTGACAGTAAATATGTTAGAGAGAGATGAGAAAACACTGACAGTTAATTTGTCAGAGAGAGATGAGAAAACACTGACAGTTAATTTGTCAGAGAGAGATGAGAAAACACTGACAGTAAATATGTTAGAGAGGGATGAGAACACTGACAGTATATATGTTAGAGAGAAATGAGAACACTGACAGTGATTGAGAGGGAATAGAATAGAGTGAGAGAATAGAATGAGAGAAAAATGAAGGCAAAGATGAGAAAAAATAATGAGAGGAAAAGAGGATAGGTTGATATTTCATGCGTTGACTCAGCCCGTGATCAAACAGCGCTCTTGTGAGGTAGAAACAGTAGGCTGCCGAACTAGCCAACACGAGTGAGAGTTCATGCAACCCATCTCAAAGTGTTGTGTAGAAAAGCACTCTGGAAAGCAATCCGTTATAATCAACCATACGTGTTGAACGTACCTTCGTCAATCAACGTCGGAATAAATTGCCCACCCTCATCATAGGACGGCACGCGTAGACTGTATATTCAATGATGAACTGTGGAATGCTTTTCACTGTTGAACGCACACTACATTAGGTTTTCAATATATGCAACTTTCAAAATGCCGAAATTTGGCCCATATGATGCATTTTGAAAGTTACATATCTTGAAAACTTGATTCCTGACATTCAAAACATTTTGGGACTATGTCAACAATGGGCTAATTCAACAAATACCCAAATATAGTTTTTGGGTGGAGTTTTCCTTGGACTAAATCAAGACTGTAGTCTTTGTTAAGTGGATTATTATCCTGTATAGTTGACCGTTGTGGAGATGGAGAATGATTTAGGCTAGAACATCCGTGTCCATTGTGAGCTCTAGTCTCTTCACAGCGTAATCAAAGCTCATTCTTCATGCAGCATATCAACTCTGAACAGTCGTTCGACCATGAATATTTCACGTGGCTCAGGACGAGCCAACGTGATCGGCAGAACAACTTAGTCCCAGTGTTTGTTTGGCATCCATCGTTGATGCGTCGGTATCCGTCTTTAGCGCTGAGGGGAAAAAACACACCCACTTTGAGTTTTGGTTTGAACAAGGTGAGTCCTCCTCTAGCGCTATGGAGACGGTGAGCTGTAAAGACGAGTGACGCCACGGCGGGCTAACCTAACTATGGGAAAAGCTCATTCCCTCGACAGGTCAAATCATTTTACAATGTAGCGAGTCAAGTGGATTTTCAGTCTTCCAAACGAAGGGCACCTCAATGGGTTCTCTATGGGTTCTTGGCAGTTCTCAGTGTGATGATGACCGGAGCGTTTGAAACCTGTTTGAACATGTCCGTTCACACCAGCTGATTCATCATACAGCCAATGGTGTGGCTATGGTGGCCAACCTGTGGGTGCCATCTGACCAATCAGAAGCTGCATATGCAGTTTACGGGCACAGTCATGGGAAGGGGAGGTATACCAGTGGTGTTGATAGGACTGTGCCGAGACAAAGACACACTCAGTGAAGAGACGAGCGAGACGAGTGTAGCCATGCATGTAGATGCCTGTGTGGGTCTGTGTTTGAGGGTTGACAAACCGTCAGCTACTCCAACCTTGGCCTTGTGGTCAGCAGTAACTTTTCCTATCCAAGTACGGCACCAAGGACAAAGCTTAATTACGTGGCCAGAAGAGAGTGTTGTTATGGTTTGCACTTTCACCTTCTAATTCATGATGATTAGAACCAAAGGAATGCAACACATTTGAGAACAATGCAAACGGTAATAAACAAATCCACTTTTTTAACAAAGTCTTGGATTCACCTAATGATCATGACTACTTAGAAGCAGGTTCACACAGAGTCTTCAGCAATTACTCAGACAGAGTGGCATTTTTTTCCCCAGCGATGTAACCACATTGTGGAGAGAACACCAAACATTCACCTCAGCTCACCCTCGTATCACCCTCGTGTCATCCTGTCGACAGGGCACACATTGAGCCCTGGCCACCAGATACTGGACGGCTTCATAACGGCTCTTGGTTTTCTTACAACACTCCCTCAGTGTCAGACACCTGTGACTGAGCCACGCAGTAGCGGAGCACAGCGAGGGCAGACTGCATACATAGAGGCAGGAGGACAGCGAGGGGCAGAATGCATACAGAGAGGCAGGAGGACAGCGAGGGGCAGACTGCATACAGAGAGGCAGGAGGACAGCGAGGGGCAGAATGCATACAGAGAGGCAGGAGGACAGCGAGGGACAGACTGCATACAGAGAGGCAGGAGGACAGCGAGGGGCAGACTGCATACAGAGAGGCAGGAGGACAGCGAGGGGCAGACTGCATACAGAGAGGCAGGTGGACAGCGAGGGGCAGACTGCATACAGAGAGGCAGGAGGACAGCGAGGGGCAGACTGCATACAGAGAGGCAGGTGGACAGCGAGGGGCAGACTGCATACAGAGAGGCAGGTGGACAGCGGGGGGCAGACTGCATACAGAGAGGCAGGAGGACAGCGAGGTATTCCACTGGCACCATTTCAGTCGTACAGACAGGTGGCGAGGTAAAGATAGATGCAAGTCTATCTTATCCAGCAAGTCAGAATAGAAGCTAAATATGTCTAGAGTACAGGAAGACGGGAAAGTAGAAAACAATGCTCAGAATCGTACGAATTTACAGAATATGTATGACAAGTCATCTAATATTCTGTAGTTCTATCTTATTTTGGGCTAGCGGTTTATTCATTTTCTCTGTTTACCTTTCTTTGTTCCTCAAGTGTGCCAACACTCTTCAAGGTGAATCTCAACCCTCAGACACAGAGATCCTCACATAAGTAGGCACCCTAATGTTGCCACGGTAACATGGCCATTTTGACTGTGCAGTAGGAGTTGTATGAGTTGGGAATGGGCTTGATCCTATGAGGTTCTATTAAGGTTGAATACTGACTAACTTTCTCTTTCTCAGCATTCATGTTTTTACTCCCTCTAAAGACCTTGTTGTTGCTCTGTGTATTATTGTTGATGATCTTTTGAAAGGTTTTTGTGTAAAAGTTGCATTATAACCCTTATGAAAGTCCCTTGCACCTACTTATTGTGGGGTTGTCAGGAAAAATGGGTCTTGAGGGCTTGGAGGGGGCTTGAGCACTTGTGGGATATGTTGGCCTAGGAATGACAAATACAACCCCAAAATACCCTCAATACACATTTCTAGATTCTCCACTCCACACTCACTCGCTTTATCCGACCCCTATTCCGTTTAGATACACAAATTTACCTCATCAACTCAAGAAAAGGGCCAGGGTTAAGAATATGTATGATTCATGTTATGGACATTTCTGTGACTAACCTTATCATTGTCCATAAAGAGAAATGTCATAATCTTTCAAACTGCCCCTAACATTTTTGCAAATTGTTTCTGTGATTGTGACCTTAACAAGATTATGGGATGCGGCAGAGGGTAGCAAATTGTTTTTTGAAGAGGGAATGTAAACTTGCCATTGATATTGTGCTATGTACTGCTAACATTTTCCCATTATGTTTAACGTCTCCAATTGGTACTCCTATGTTTGTCTGAATGATTTTGTCCTATCTTTAAAGCAATGTACTGACTTGTAAACACCCCAAATGTTTTATTAACTGTGGGTGTGATTATATTACAAAGGACAAAAAAAAAGTAATTCACAAAATGATCCAATTCCCTCCAACACTGAATTTAAAGGCATAGACAAATGGGGCTAAGGCATAAAGATCTAAGAAATTGTTAACTGTGTCGGGTGATAATTGGTAGAAGGGAATAGGAATTTTAATGTTCCTTGTTTTAGCATATCTACTGGGAGGGAGGTGGGTGTTAGAACCACATCTGTAGACTGTGTTTCGGGGGAAAACTAGGGGCATCAGTTTCCCCCAGCTGGTCTTCGGGGTTTGAATACAGATTACAGCTAATTAGAACTGAGCCATGGAACCCACCATGCCCCAAGGCGGAATAGGATTTGAGCCATTCTTTATGAAAACTGAAAAACACAATGAATTATTTAGAGAATTATTAGATTTTTCACACACACACAACAAGAAAAATAAATGGGGGGGGGGGGGGGGGGGAGTGTCGGGGGGGAGTGGGGGGGGAGTTGTTTATCACTATCCAAGAACAATCTTACACAGCTTTCTTTTTGTAATTTTTTTTTTCATGCAAAAATCATGCGGCCAATTTGTTGATGTAAGTGACCTGAACTCCGTGGTTTGCTATCTTATTTAACCCAAAGAAAACTGAGAGTTAGCGTAGAAATAGAACAGCATAGACAGGCAGACAGCAAAGGATAGCTTGTATCTAGTAGATGTTGATCTGTTGTTTAGTCTTTTGAACATGTTGTCCATGGACAACAGTAACATACATGTATAGTCATGTTCAGTCTAGAGCAAGGGAGATGTAAGGAGAGTCAGAAAATGTATTGTTATCTTTATACTATGTATTGTACATCTGTTTAGTCAGCTTAACTCTTTAAATAGAAGACTAGAGACTAACTCAACTTTAGAACTGACCTCATGTCAGGTTTTAGTGCTGTTCTAATAATGGTGTTGCTGTTTTCATTTGAACTTTTGTTTTTTTTCTTTTTTGGTCTGGAGAGGGCGCTCTGTTTTTCACTAACACTCTTTTCCCTCCGTTGTCTCTTTCTTGTCCTAGGAGGTGAATTAGTGTTGCCCATAATAACGGTGGACTCCCTAGACCCCCCATCCATCGTCACCCGCTACCCTGTAATCCCCCCGCCCCCCACCTACCGGCCCCTCCTACCCTTCCTCGAAACGACCAAAGAGTCCCTCCCCCTGCCCAACGGTCGCCCCCCCTGCCCACTGGACCAGGAGGACTGCGAAGAGGCGGGACCCATCGAGGTGTCCGCCTACGGCTCGGGTGAGATGACCGAGTCGGACGACGAGGACTATTACAAAAACTCCCCCCTCGTCACCGACAGGACGGTCCTCCCCCCTCCCCCCAACGAGAGTGGCATCCATAACCCCCACGACCGTCACTTCTCCCACCGGCCCCCCAACTCCCACCGCCCCCCTCTGTCCTCCACCCCCACAGCCAACCCCAACCAGCTAGGCCCCAGGCTCAACAAGCCCGGCGGCAGCAGCAGCAAAAACCCCGCTGGCAAGATGAACACCCGGGACCAGGTGCTGCTGCCGCCCTCCAACCCCTCCTCAGACCCTGACCGCCACCGCCACGTCCCAGGTGTAACCTACCCTCCCAATTTCCCCCATGTGCCCACCCCAGACCCCACCTCCCCAGAGAGAGGAGGGCCTCCCGGCGCAGTTGAGGTAATCAGGGAGTCCAGCAGCACCACAGGCATGGTGGTAGGCATCGTGGCGGCCGCTGCCCTCTGCATCCTCATCCTGCTCTACGCCATGTATAAGTACCGTAACCGGGACGAGGGCTCCTACCAGGTAGACCAGAGCCGAAACTACATCAGTAACTCGGCCACGCAGAGCAACGGCACCCTGGTGAAGGAGAAACAGCCGGGCACAGCCAAGACAACCACCAAGAACAAGAAGAACAAAGACAAGGAGTACTACGTCTGAGACCGGCCTAGCCAGAGACAGAGGACGAAAGGAGATGCACAGAGAGAGAGGAAGGGAGGGGGAGAGAGGAGAGGGGAGATATGGAGGTAGAGGAAGGAGAAAGGTAAGGCAGTATATGAAGTGACAACTGTAAAGTAATTAGCAAAATCTTTGTGGGCAGAGTTTCAATTCTTTTAGTATATAGCTTACATTGCCGCCAAAATGACCTCCTCGCTTTCCTCCTCAACCCATTTAGAGCCTAAAGCAAAGGGAGAAAGGATTGGATTGGCACAGAAACGTTTTAAACGTCTTAATCAGATCGACACATAGTCCTATTTTTTACACAACTATTCAAAATATTCTTGGTATTTTTCTTCAATACAGTAATATTCTTTCTCACTTAGCCTCATAACATTTTCTTTGAGAACACAAACAGACAAAGTCTTGACTACAATGGCCGCCAAACCTCGCTCAATACAATATAATTTTGTGCCAACAGCCATACCCAGAGCTCATGCTACAACGAAGCTAGGTAATCCTGCACCATTTAAAGGGTATTGTATTGTATATAGCCTACAATCAGAGTTAAGCATGGTGATTGACTATAGAGAGACACAGGGAAGGAAGAACCACCATCAGTGTTTGAGGTTAAGTGTCTGGTTTAATTAGCTAAAAAGCTAACATATTAAATCATAAATGTATTGATTCTATCTACTAGATGGGTTTGTATTGGAAGTTCAAACCCCACTGCTAGCCAAGTACAGTAATACCAAAATACTGCCAAACATACAGAAACTAGGTGTCAAATCTGCCTCCTTCCCTCATCTAAGTATTCAAACATCACCTCACTTGTCTCTCGTGAAGTCTCTCCCTCTTTCTCTCCCTCCTTCTCTCACTCGTGAGCATCTTTTTCTGTCCCTGTCTATGGTCCTGAGGAGCTGATGCAACATTATTCTGCTATGTTTCAAGCATGTAGTAGTCATTTCCGAAGAAACTTTCTGTGGAGAAAACACAAAAAAAATGACGATGATAACTAGCAGACCCCGTGTGAGGACAACACCTTGAAGCAACCAGCGGATGCTACGTATTACGTTTTAGCCGCCAAAACAACTACTGAGGCCAAAACCCTGGGTCGTCTTTCAGTTCTCCAGCAGATATCCGTAATGTGTTTTTCTTGGGGGCTCCACACAGCATTTCCCCCTACTGAGCCCACTACCGCAGAGGATGTGGCTCACGTCGTTACAGTCCTATCACACACAAACCAGAAACCAACCTCCAGCAGACAACCTGACTTTGTTCTATATAAATATATATATGTATAGACGTTCAGAGAAAAAAAACCCGCTATGGACCTAACTGAGAGTGTGTCATAAGAGGAGAAATGCACCCTAATGCGCGTGCATCAGTGGACTCGGTGATAGATAACGAAGATGATGGACAATTGATACTTGACGTGAGACCGATATCCCCCACCAATCCCCTTAATCATGCACACTATGACCAACATTCAACGACAGTGGGAAACGCAGTCCCACTAAGGTGGAGATTAAAAGGAAGAGTGGGACGGTGTTTTTTTGTTTGCTGTTTTTGTTTTTTAGTTTCTTTCCCTGAAAAATGAGAGACATTTGATGGAAATTGTGAATTCATTTGCTGGAGTCCCACTGTCGCCCCTTAGTGTTGGGGGGAAAGCGTACGCTACCTTGGATCTGCGTTCTTGCCTCTCATTGGTCAAGACTGATGACAGCCAATGAGGGCAAGCCCAGTGAAAAACGTTAAATGGAAAAAAACACAGAACAAGGCGAACAGCAAGTTCACTTGCTGATGTACAACAAGAACTCTAGTATTCCAATTTTCTCAACTCTATTAAAAAAGAAAACTGTACCATGAAAAGAAAAGAAAAACCTTTAAAAAAAGTTTGTGAAATGTCTAAATATTTGAATCTCTCATCCCATTACTAAGAAAATGTGTTTTCCCTATTACCATTCCTGTTCGGAGAAAAAAATACGACAAAGATAATCAATTCTGGGAAATTTAAAATGTATATGTTATTTTTTGGTAATTAAGCAAATGTGATTTGGGTTACAAACATTAAACCTCTCCTCCATCCCTCCTACTGCCATCTCAATCCATTCTTGTCCCACGTTCATCCCTTCATCTCTCCATACCTCATCCCCTTTTCTCACAATGGCAGATTGTAGGTAACCATTTAACTGAAGACCGCACATGGTCTCATCCATCCTCTCTTTTCTATTTTCTATTGTTTTATATCTCTCTGTAACTGCTAGAGTCAAAATGGCCGCCATGTCTGGAGAATGGCTCCATCCCACCCATCCTTTTTCCTCATTCTGTTTGTCCGGTTTCTCTTTCAATCCATTGCAAAAAGAACCATCCTCCTCCCAGTATCTTCCTGTTCTTTCTAAATGTTATTGTAAAGTGTTCCAGTGAGATTACTCTAAATATGTGTACATTAACAGAGGGGAATACACTTGGTTATATACTTCTTCTACCTCTTGTTGCGTGGTCTGTTGGTCTCAATCAGTTAAATATATTGCAGGTGTTGTTGTTTTTCAGACTGGAAAGTGTTAATACTTTAACCTCGACATAACACTTAACAAAGTGTCTCTTAGTTCATCTTGCATAAGTATTCTAGCTGCGGCATTACAGATAATAGTGAGGCCAGATATGAATGGTGTTATTCCAGCATTTGCTCATCACACTTTTTAAAAGTGAGTTTGTGTGTGACACACACAGGTATCCATTTATACACATACACCAATATCATCACAACATAACAAGGAGCCTTCCTGCCTTCCAAGATACGTGGACGAGTGGAAGAGGCCATAAAGGTGCCGCATTGCTTCCTAACCTACACACAGACTGTAAACCGGCTGAAATCCCATATTCCCTTATAATGAGCACACACACTATGAAGAACATCTGGCTCCCAACCCCAAAGTGGTGAATGTTCCGCTGGTAGTGATGATAATCATCTACATCCCCTTGGCTCTCACAATCCTGGAGTTGCAGTATTCCATCTGACCAAGACCTGCGCAAGGAACACAAGGACACAGGTAAGAGTTACTTGACTTAGAGGTAGATGAAGTGTCTCGTCTTACAGTGGCCTCCGACGGCGAACTCTTCCATAGACGATGTACATCTGGAGTAAGGTCATCTGCAGCAGGGTAGGTCAGAGTTTCCCAAACTTGGTCCTGGGCCCCCTGCCTGGGTACACATTTTCCCTCCAATTCTTGTCGGTGTTTCCTCTCCATTTCATCATCCGTTCTTTCCCTCGCTGTGGCCGCTTGCTCCCGCCTTCCCCAACATGACAGGTCACCTCAAACACCGCTCCTCTTAACTCGTCTGGAGAAGTGAGAGAGCTTTGCACCGACGCTAACCCCCTTCTTTTTCTTCTCTGAAAATACCCACGTTTGTTCCTCTCGAGCTTGCTTCGCTCTGCATTCATCAAAACGTCTATGGCGTCTTTATTTCCCCCATGGCTACGCATTGTTGAGAAAAGCGCTGTGGTAAACAAGCCTCAAACACAGCCGTCACAAGGAATACAGTTATCGCTTCCCTCAACGAGCCATCAGCTCTGACATCATCTGAAGCAGCCGCCGTGGCATGCAAAATTAGTGTGTGCTGCTGTGTGCGTGTTTGTGTGTGTTCCCGCTCGCGAAGGGACTTCAGTCCCACTTTCTTGTTTATTCACTTCATTCTGTCAGACGCTCAAATGGCTTGTGTGATGTACAGTGTGTGGGTGTTCCCCCAGGCACAGCGTTTTAAATGACAGAGGAGCATCCCTCAGGGTTAGGAGTTGTAACGTTGAAGACAACAGGGCAGGTAATCCTTCTAGTCTATCACCTGTAAAGGGATTTTGGGGCAGGGACTCATCAGTGCTATTAGACTGGCAGGCCATGATAGAACTCTGGGTATTGTTTTTGCTAACATGGCATCAAAGATGCAGTGACATCGTGTCCCATATTGCTTCGTGAAAGAATTAGAGAAACGGCAAAAAGGAATATAAATATGTATTATTGTGCGTGTGTGAACACGTGGTTGTATGTGTGTCTCAGTTCCCAGTGCCACGAACAGCCACGAATATGCTATGTTAAAGCGTATCTACACCCTAAAAAAATCGATTATAATAACAAATACATTTAAAAAACGGCTTCAGTGTGCTGAACAGCTGCTGCTGTGTTAACACCATCCCAATCTGTGTCATACGCCTCTCTCTCCACTACTGTGGGCTTTCTCTCCTAACCCTCCCCAACACTCAAGTCTCCTCCACCGAGTGCATCATGTGTTACTGATCTAGAAATCTCTGAACCGCCAGGGGCGGGTCTGATGACACACCAACTGATCTAGGGCCTGTTGAAACCACAGGAGTCTTTCTCTGATGCCATACTAGTTGCAGAAGCCCATCGCCATCGCCATCTCTCTCTCTCTCTCTCTCTCTCTCTCTCTCTCTCGCTTCCACACATCTCAGTGTGTAGAAATTCACAAGATGGGTTGCGGCAGAGGGACATATTGACAGCCCCTGATGGGCTTGACACAAATAGATGCCCAATTTACAAGTCAAATATGTAGCGGGAGCTATCTGTGTGGAAGGGAGAGAGAATGAAGGAGAGAAAGAGATAGTACGAGAGGGAAAGAAGAAAAGAAAGAGAATGAGAGAGAGAGAGTAAGATAAAGGGAGAGTGAGAGAAAGTAAAGAGAGCGGGAAGGAGAAAGAGTAAGAGAAAGGGAGAGTGAGAGAAAGTAAAAAAAGAGTGTGAGAGTGCAGTGCGGAACTCAGCAGCCCTGTAGGCATACTGAAGCACAGGGACGTGGAATGACGAATGAACATATGCTGTAGGGACCTGCCACAAAGCACTAGTCACTGGAATAGAGCCATTCTCACTGCACTGATCAATCAATCGACTGTCAGAGGATAAGAGCAGCTCACAGGGAGACGGAAAGATGGAGGGAGAGAGAGACGGCGATGGGATGGAGTGATCTGTATTGCAAAGGGGAGATGGGTAGCTGATATTGCCGGAGCGCTACAGAGGAGTGAGCCTAGAACTGTGTGTGTGTCTGCCTTTTTTTCGAGCTGCGCCATTCTTCCCCTAGTATTTCTGCCAGTGGTTGCCATGGTAACCTGGTACCGTCATTGTCAAATCAAATCAAACGTTATTGGTCACATACACATATTTAGCAGATGTTATTACAGATGTAGCGAAATGCTTGTGTTCCTAGCTCCAGCAGTGCAGTAGTATCTAACAATTCACAACAATACACACAAATCTAAAAGTGAAAGAATGGAATTAAGAAATGTATAAATATTAGATTGAAAACACAGTAGAATAGAATGCAGTATATACATATGAGATGAGTAAAGCAGTATGTAAACATTATTAAAGTGACTAGTGTCCATTATTAAAGTGGCCAGTGATTCCAAGTCAATATATATAGGGCAGCAGCCTCTAAGGTGCAGGGTTGCGTAACCAGGTGGAAGCTGGCTAGTGAGGGCTATTTAACAGTCTGATGGCCTTGAGATAGAAGCTGTTTTTCAGTCTATCGGCCCCAGCTTTGAAGCAGCTGTACTGACCTCGCCTTGTGGATGATAACGGGGTGAACAGGCTCAGGTGGTTCAGGTGGCTGATGTCCTTGATGATCTTTTTGGCCTTCCTGTGACATTGGGTGCTGTAGGTATCCTGGAGGGCAGGTATTTTGCCAACGGTGATGCATTAGGCAGACCGAACAACCCTCTGGAGAGCCCTGCGGTTGCGGGCGCTGCAGTTGCCATACCAGGCGGTGATACAGCCCAACAGCATGCTATCAATTGTGCATCTGTAAAAGTTTGTGACGGGTCCAAGCTAAATTTCTTCAGCCTCCTGCGGTTGAAGAGGCGTCGTTGTGCCTCCTTCACCACACTGTCTGTGTGGGTGGACCATTTCAGATGGTCGGGGGATGTGTATGCCGAGGAACTTGAAGCTTTCCACATTCACAACTGCGGTCCCGTCAATGTGGATAGGGGCGTGCTCGCTCTGCTGTTTCCTGAAGTCCACGATCAGCTTCTTTGTTTTGTTGACGTTGAGTGAGAGGTTATTTTCCTGGCACCACACTCCCAGGGCCCTCACCTCCTCCTTGTAGGCTGTCTCATCATTGTTGGTAATCAGACCTACTACTGTTGTGCCATCTGCAAACTTGATGATTGAGTTGGAGACTTGCGTGGTCACGCAGTCATGGGTGAACAGGGAATACAGGAGGGAGCTGAGCACGCACCCTTGTGGGGCACCTGTATTGAGGATCAGCGAAGTTGAGGTGTTGTTTCCTACCTTCGCCACCTGGGGGCGGCCCGTCAGAAAGTACAGGACCCAGGGCCCTGAGCTTAATGATGAGCTTGGAGGATACTGTGGTGTTGAATGCTTAACTATAGTCAATGAACAGCGTTCAATGAACAGCGTTCTGGTATTCCGCTTGTCCAGATGGGATAGGGCAGTGTGCAGTGCAATGGCGATTGCATCGTCTGAGGATCTATTGGTGTCGGTAAGCAAATTGAAGGGTGTCAGGTAAGGTAGAGGTGATATGATCGTTAGCTAGCCAACAAAGCACTTAATGATGACAGAAGTTATAGTAATGTAGTTCAGTTACCTTTGCTTTCTTGGGTACAGGAACAATGGTGGACATCTTGAAGCAAGTGGGGACAGCAAACTGGGATAGGGAGAGATTGAATATGTCCGTAAACACTCCAGCCAGCTGGAGTGAGGATGCTCTGAGGCTCTGAGGACATGGCTAAGGATGCCGTCTGGGCCGGCAGCCTTGCGAGGCTTAACACTCACTCTTAACATGTCTTACTCACGTCGGCCACGGAGAAGTAGAGCCCACAGTCCTTGGTAGCGGCCGCGTCGGTGGCCCTGTGTTATCCTCAAAGTGGGCAAAGAAGGTGTTTAGCTTGTCCGGAAGCAAGACATCGGTGTCCGCGACGTGGCTGGTTTTCCCTTTGTAGTCTGTGATTGTCTTGTGTCTGTGCCGTTGAATTGTGACTCCACTTTGTCTCTGTACTGACATTTTGCCTGTTTGGAATAACTACACTGTATTCGGCCATATTATCAGTCACCTTGCCATGGTTAAATGTGGTGGTTTGTGCTTTCAGTTTTGCGCAAATACCTGCCATCTATCCACGTTTTCTGGTTTGTGTAGGTTTTAACAGTTACAGTGAGTACAACATCTCCTACACACTTCCTAATGAACTCAGTTACAGTATCCGTGTATTCATCGATGTTATTCTCAGAGGCTACCCGGAACACATCCCAGTCCGCATGATGAAAACAATCTTGAAGCATGGATTCCGATTGGTCAAACCGGCATTGAATAGACCTTAGCACGGGTACTTCCTGTTTAAGTTTGCTTTGTTAAAATCCCCAGCTAAAATAAATGTGGCCCCAGGATATGTGTTTTCCAGTTTGTATAAAGTCCAGTGTAGATCTTTGAGGGCCGTCGTGGTGTCAGCTTGAGGGAGAATATACTTGGTTGTGACTTTAACCGAAGATAGTTGTCTTGGGAGGTAATACGGTTGGCATTTAATTGTGCGGTATTCTAGGTCGGGTGAACAAAAAGACTTGAGTTTCAGTATGTTATCACAATCACACCATGAGTAGTTAATCATGAAACATACACGGCCGCTTTTCTTCTTCCTGGAGAGTTCTTTATTCCTGTCTGCGCAATGTACTGAGAACCCAGCTGGCTGTATGGACGGGACAGTATATCCCGAGAGAGCCATGTTTCCATGAAACAAAGTATGTTAAATTCCCTGATGTCTCTCTGGAAGGAGATCCTCGCCCTGAGCTCATCTACTTTATTATCCAGAGACTGAACATTTGCGAGTAAGCAGAGCTGCCATATCTATCTCTGCCATCTTACCTGTGTGTTGTGTGTTTTGGATGTAACGACAATGTTGAGACCAGCAGCAGACATCACAGTGTGTCATCCATAGAGGCAGAGGCTTATTCACTCAGCCCATGCAACCACTCCCTGTGGAATTCTAATGACCACCTTACCAATAACAAGCTACATAATTGTAATTGATTAATTCATCATGTTTTAGATGAATCATACATTAATCATATGCTCATTCATGCGCAACAAATTAAGGACACAAAATAATGAATAGGTGCTCATTAAATAGGCCTATATGCCATTGTAATTAGGCCACTGTGGCATTGAAGCAAATATCCAGCTTACTGAGTTATATTCTCTGAATGTAGTTAGATTCTATTCTACTAAGATCTACTTATTATTCCATTCAACTTAATGAAACTAATGAGGATATTGAAGCTGACCAGACAATTCACACACTTTCAGGTGAAAATAATACCAGAAGGCCAAGGGAGGAGGGGAAACCGCATTAGCAACAATCCCGATAGGAAGACATTGTGGTGACCGAGCACAATAGGATGGAATGGCCCACAAAAGGTAAAGTTGAATCACCATCTGTGGAACAGTGATGGGTTAGAGGAAAACAGAGGAGTTGAGAAGACAAGAAAGAAAGAAAGAAAGAAAGAAAGAAAGAAAGAAAGAAAGAAAGAAAGAAAGGAAAAGATATGAAGGAGAGAGGGGGTCAGGTAATAAAGTCCATGTAGCCAGCAACAGCTCCAATTCATTATATGCTTAAGGACTTTCTGAATTTAATTTGAATAATAGATCAGGCAGAGCACCTGAAACCAATCTTTCATCATTCTGCTGCACTGGAGTCACACAGCAGGGCTATGGAGGACTCTTAAGAACACAGCAGGGCTATGGAGGCCTCTTAAGAACACAGCAGGGCTATGGAGGACTCTTAAGAACACAGCAGGGCTATGGGGGCCTCTTAAGAACACAGCCCTGCTATGGATGGCTCTTAAGAACACAGCAGGGCTATGGAAGCCTCTTAAGAACACAGCAGGGCTATGGATGGCTCTTAAGAACACAGCAGGGCTATGGAAGCCTCTTAAGAACACGGCAGGGCTATGGAGGCCTCTTAAGAACACAGCAGGGCTATGGAGGCCTCTTAAGAACACAGCCCTGCTACAGATGGCTCTTAAGAACACAGCCCTACTATGAATGGCTCTTAAGAACACAGCCCTGCTATGGATGGCTCTTAAGAACACAGCAGGGCTATGGAGGCCTCTTAAGAACACAGCCCTGCTATGGAAGCCTCTTAAGAACACAGCAGGGCTATGGAGGCCTCTTAAGAACACAGCCCTGCTACAGATGGCTCTTAAGAACACAGCCCTACTATGGATGGCTCTTAAGAACACAGCCCTGCTATGGATGGCTCTTAAGAACACAGCAGGGCTATGGAGGCCTCTTAAGAACACAGCCCTGCTATGGATGGCTCTTAAGAACACAGCCCTACTATGGATGGCTCTTAAGAACACAGCCCTGCTATGGATGGCTCTTAAGAACACAGCAGGGCTATGGAGGCCTCTTAAGAACACAGCCCTGCTATGGATGGCTCTTAAGAACACAGCCCTGCTATGGATGGCTCTTAAGAACACAGCCTTGCTATGGATGGCTCTTAAGAACACAGCAGGGCTATGGAGGCTTCTTAAGAACACAGCCCTGCTATGGATGGCTCTTAAGAACACAGCCCTACTATGGATGGCTCTTAAGAACACAGCCCTGCTATGGATGGCTCTTAAGAACACAGCAGGGCTATGGAGGCCTCTTAAGAACACAGCCCTGCTATGGATGGCTCTTAAGAACACAGCAGGGCTATGGAGGCTTCTTAAGAACACAGCCCTGCTATGGATGGCTCTTAAGAACACAGCCCTGCTATGGATGGCTCTTAAGAACACAGCCCTGCTATGGATGGCTCGTAAGAACACAGCCCTGCTATGGATGGCTCTTAAGAACACAGCCCTGCTATGGATGGCTCTTAAGAACACAGCCCTGCTATGGATGGCTCTTAAGAACACAGCCCTGCTATGGATGGCTCTTAAGAACACAGCCCTGCTATGGATGGCTCTTAAGAACACAGCAGGGCTATGGATGGCTCTTAAGAACACAGCAGGGTAATTGAGAACTTTTAAGAACACCATGTATTAAGCCTGTTGTGTAACAGCTAACACTGTATACCCTGCATACTCGTAATATGTTCAATTGCACCACAGGTGGCCTTGAATCAAAATGAAGCTTTAAAGGAAAACTCCACCCATTATTTGGTATTTGTTTCATTAGTCCATTCTGGATATAGTCCCATAATGTTTTGCATGTCAACAATCAACTTTTCAAGATATGTATCTTTCAAAACACTGAAATTTGGCGCATATGATGCAACATAAATCATACTGGCCAGATTTCTGTAATTTGAAACTTTTCCTTTAAGTCTTCAGAGGCAGGAGGAGCAAAAATGGAGTGGAATATCGTCCTCCGCACTAAGGCTACAGGAGATGATATCTATATATGCTGTCCCATCTTTGTTTATCCCTATTGTTTTATGGTGAATGTCTCCTGCAGAGCTTTTTCACGAGTCTGTGAGATTTGTTTCGTTCTGTGTCCTTTTCTCTTTTCTTTATCTCTCTCTTCCTCTTATCATTGCTTCACTTTTGGGATCAACGTTTTATACTGAACTCAAATATAAACGCAACATGTAAAGTGTTGGTCCCATGTTTCACGAGCTGAAATAAAAAGATCCCTGAAATGTTCCATAAGCACAAAAAGCGTATTCTTTTTTTCTCTCTCAAATGTTGTGCACATGTTATTTTACATCCCTGTTAGTGAGCATTTCTCCCTTGCCAAGATAATCCGTCCACCTGACAGGTGTTGCACTCTTTAAGAAGGTAAGTGCCCTCTACCACAGGTTTGCCAGAGCAGGTAGAGACAAAGAGGAGAGGTGCTGCAATCCAGCAATGGACCTCGCCATGACACCTCCAATTCTATCCAGCTTCTTAACTTTGTATTGAAGTGAAAGCTGTTTTATGAAGTTAAATCTAATCTGTAGTCCAGTCTCAGTGCTTTTTTTTCCCTTGGGTTATCTGTGTGGACGGTGTGTTTAGAGTCCAGAGGTAATCTGTTTTCATTGTATTTTCTGGGAGATGTCTATTTCTGCTTTGAAATAATTGACTACATTGTGTAGTTGCTTAAGGGGGTAGGTAGTCACTTAAAAGCCTCTACAGGTCGTAGTCCTCTTGTTTGCTGTGAACAGCCTAAATGTTCCTATTTGTATCATGTTTGGAGTGAAACTACATCTATTGGAGTAAACTTACAGCATGAATTGAGATACTTCGTATGTACAAGTATTTGTTCCCCTAGGTTAAGTCCAATACCTAATATCAAATTGTATTTGTCACTTGCGCCGAGTAACAACAGGTGTAGCGTGTTACCGTGAAATGCTTACTTACAAGCCCTTAACCAACAATGCAGTTCAAGAAATAGAGTTAAGAATATATTTACTAAATAAACGAAAGTGCAAAAATGAAATAATAATAACGAGGCTATATACAGGGTGTACCGGTACAGGGTCAATGTGCCGGTGTACAGGTTAGTCGAGGTAATTTGAACATGTAGGTAGGGGTAAAGTGACTATGCATAGATAATAAACAGCGAGTAGCAGCGGTGTAATAACAAATGGAGTGGGGGGGGGGGGGGGATGTAAAAAATGTAAAAAAAGAAAAAGTCTTATGGCTTGGGGGTAGAAGGGGTAGGAGCCATTTGGACCTAGACCTGGCAGCAATCAAATTTGCCGTGCAGTAGCAGAGAGAACAGTCTATGACTTGAGTGACTGGAGTCTTTGACAATTTTTTGGGCCTTCCTCTGACACCGTCTAGTATGTAGGTCCTGGATGTCAGGAAGCTTGGCCCCAGTGATGTACTGGGCCGTACGCACTACCACCTGTAGAGCCTTACAGTCGGATGCCGAACAGTTGCCATACCAGGCGGTGATGCAACCGGTCAGGATGTTCTCGATGGTGCAGCAGTATGTTTCGTATTGCGTCAGACAACAACATTGACGAATACGCTGATTCGGTGAGCGAGTTCATTAGAACGTGCGTTGAAGATGTTGTTCCCATAGCAACGATTAAAACATTCCCAAACCAGAAACCGTGGATTGATGGCAGCATTCGCGTGAAACTGAAAGCCCGAACCACTACTTTTAATCAGGGCAAGGTGACCGGAAACATGACCGAATACAAACAGTGTAACTATTCCCTCCGCAAGGCAATCAAACAAGCTAAGCGTCAGTATAGAGACAAAGTAGAATCTCAATTCAACGGCTCAGACACAAGAGGTATGTGGCAGGGTCTACAGTCAATCACGGATTACAAAAAGAAAACCAGCCCGTCACGGACCAGGATGTCTTGCTCCCAGGCAGACTAAATAACTTTTTTGCCCGCTTTGAGGACAATACAGTGCCACTGACACGGCCCGCAACTAAAACATGCGGACTCTCCTTCACTGCAGCCGACATGAGGAAAACATTTAAACGTGTCAACCCTCGCAAGGCTGCAGGCCCAGACGGCATCCCCAGCCGCGCCCTCAGTGTATGCGCAGACCAGCTGGCTGGTGTGTTTACGGACATATTCAATCAATCCCTATCCCAGTCTGTTGTTCCCACATGCTTCAAGAGGGCCACCATTGTTCCTGTTCCCAAGAAAGCTAAGGTAACTGAGCACTCACTTCCGTCATCATGAAGTGCTTTGAGAGACTAGTCAAGGACCATATCACCTCCACCCTACCTGACACCCTAGACGCACTCCAATTTGCTTACCGTCCAAATAGGTCCACAGACGATGCAATCTCAACCACACTGCACACTGCCCTAACCCATCTGGACAAGAGGAATACCTATGTGAGAATGCTGTTCATCGACTACAGCTCGGCATTTAACACCATAGTGCCCTCCAAGCTCGTCATCAAGCTCGAGACCCTGGGTCTCGACCCCGCCCTGTCAACTTGATACTGGACTTCCTGACGGGCCGCCCCCAGGTGGTGAGGGTAGGCAACAACATTTCCACCCCGCTGATCCTCAACACTGGGGCCCCACAAGGGTGCGTTCTGAGCCCTCTCCTGTACTCCCTGTTCACCCACGACTGCGTGGCCACGCACGCCTCCAACTCAATCATCAAATTTGCGGACGACACAACAGTGGTAGGCTTGATTACCAACAACGACGAGACGGCCTACAGGGAGGAGGTGAGGGCCCTCGGAGTGTGGTGTCAGGAAAATAACCTCACACTCAACGTCAACAAAACTAAGGAGATGATTGTGGACTTCAGGAAACAGCAGAGGGAACACCCCCCTATCCACATCGATGGAACAGTAGTGGAGAGGATAGTAAGTTTTAAGTTCCTCGGCGTACACATCACAGACAAACTGAATTGGTCCACCCACACAGACAGCATCGTGAAGAAGGCGCAGCAGCGCCTCTTCAACCTCAGGAGGCTGAAGAAATTTGGCTTGTCACCAAAAGCACTCACAAACTTCTACAGATGCACAATCGAGAGCATCCTGTCGGGCTGTATCACCGCCTGGTACGGCAACTGCTCCGCCCACAACCGTAAGGCTCTCCAGAGGGTAGTGAGGTCTGCACAACGCATCACCGGTGGGCAAACTACCTGCCCTCCAGGACACCTACACCACCCGATGTCACAGGAAGGCCATAAAGATCATCAAGGACAACAACCACCCGAGCCACTGCCTGTTCACCCCGCTATCATCCAGAAGGCGAGGTCAGTACAGGTGCATCAAAGCTGGGACCGAGAGACTGAAAAACAGCTTCTATCTCAAGGCCATCAGACTGTTACACATCCACCACTAACATTGAGTGGCTGCTGCCAACACACTGACTCAACTCCAGCCATTTTAATAATGGGAATTGATAGGAAATGATGTAAAATATATCACTAGCCACTTTAACAATGCTACCTAATATAATGTTTACATACCCTACATTATTCATCTCATATGCATACGTATATACTGTACTCTATATCATCGACTGTATCCTTATGTAATACATGTATCACTAGCCACTTTAACTATGCCACTTTGTTTACATACTCATCTCATATGTATATACTGGACTCAATACCATCTACTGTATCTTGCCTATGCCGCTCTGTACCATCACTCATTCATATATCTTTATGTACATATTATTTTTCCCCTTACACTTGTGTCTATAAGGTAGTAGTTTTGGAATTGTTAGCTAGATTACTTGTTGGTTATTACTGCATTGTCGGAACTAGAAGCACAAGCATTTCGCTACACTCGCATTAACATCTGCTAACCATGTGTATGTGACAAATAAAATTTGATTTGATTTGATATCTTTTTGAGGATCTGGGGACTCATGCCACATTTTTTCAGTCTCCTGAGGGGGAAATGTGTTGTCGTGCCCTCTTCACGACTGTCTTGGTGTGTTTGAACCATGATCGTTTTTTGATGATGTGGACACCAAGGAATTTGAAACTCTCGACCCGCTCCTCTACAGCCCCATCAATGTGAATGGGGGTGTGTTTGGCCCTCCTTTTCCTGTAGTCCACGATCAGCTCCTTTGTCTTGCTCGTGTTGAGGGAGAGGTTGTTGTCCTGGCACCACACTGCCAGATCTCTGACCTCCTCCCTATAGGCGGTCTTATCGTTGTCGGTGATCAGGCCTACCACTGTTGTGTCGTCAGCCTGTTTTGCAACCTTTTCCCCACGTTGGAGAGTATATCCGTGGACAGTTAATGGTAATTGGTGTTTTGCATCGCAAAGCAGTACACAGGTAATAATCAAATCCAAATGTTAGCTGCTACCACCCCGTCCAAATCAAAACCAAACATGGATGTCAATGTTTACGCACAATAATAATACTCTTTTATTGGGGTGCATCCCAATAGTCTTTGGATGGGGTGCATCTCAATACTCAATTGTTGCGTTGGTACACTAACCATCTCAATACTCTATTTTGGGGGTGCATCTCAATGAGTGATCATCAGGGTGCATCTCAATCCCCTTTAAATTGAATACACTGACACTACTAAAAATCAAGACCATAGGCTGATAAATTAAATCGATTTTGCACCTTTATTCAGGTCAGAGGGCGTGCAGTACGAGATTGTTCAAACATTTGCCATTTAGGACATTGTTACAAAAGATCTGCTTCCAAGAGAATTTTGTATTTGCATGATGTGCAGAACCATAGCAAAGCTAATTAGGACAAACGTCCCACTCCTTAATATGCACATATTACAGTGTAGCTTTAAAACGAGCAGCATGTATTATTTTGTGCTCTGTGACACGTATCCAAAGAAAATGATTCCCAAGTGCCTGACACTTCTCAAAGCAAAATGAAGGAGAACAAATAACTGTCGCGGCTACCATTTTGTCACAACAATGCATGTAATTGCTCTGTACACATTCTGCCAAGGCCAACTAAAATATTTACCCTCAAACACTCCTTTAAAGTTGTTCATGCTCGCGCAACCATGCATTCAACTTCTCTTATCAGCCATGTATTCAGCTTCTCTTATCAACCATGTATTCAACTTCTCTTATCAGTCATGTATTCAGCTTCTCTTGCCTCAAAATTGCATCTTTTGTCAGTTGTGGTGCTGGGTAATTGTTTGTGCGCTGGCATGCAGTTCGCAGCCTCATACATAGCCATAGCATTTGTGCAATTAGTTTGGATAACAACCAAGAGGATGTCACACCTATTAGATGCCAATAACCAAAGAACAACTGCAATAACTGATCATTTGGAATCTTGTACTGAGGAAGGTCAAGATATCATGTGACAAATTGGGAAAAAAAGGAGACTTACTCCGCAGTGGGGTTATAACTATTGCAAAGAAAAATGGTATTGTGTTCTAAGAATAATTTAGTATTTGGTCCAATAATACATTCTGAAATAGATTCGGGCTATGGTCCCTTTGCCATGTGCCATCTTTTCAAGAAAATGTACAATACCTGTCAAAGGTTTTGACACACCTACTCATTCAAGGGTTTTCCTTTATTTGGACTATTTTCTGTATTGTAGAACAATAGTGAACAGATTCAAATGATGAAATGACACAATATGAAATCATGGAATAACCAAAAAAATTTAAACGACCGTTTGCCTAAATGACAGCTTTGCACACTCTTGGTATTCTCTCAGCCAGCTTCATGAGGTAATCACCTGGAATGCTATTCCAACAACCCCGAAGGAGTTCACACATAGGCTGAGCACTTGATGGCTGCTTTTCCTTCACTCTGCGGTCGAACTCATCCCAAACCATCTCAATTGGGTTGAGGTCGGGTGATTTGTGGAGGCCAGGTCATCTGATGCAGCACTCCATCACTCTCCTTCTTGGTCAAAGAGCCCTTACACAGCCTGAAGGTGTGTCTTGGGTCATTGTCCTGTTGAAAAACAAATAATATTCCGACTAAGCGCAAACCAGATTTGATGGTGTATCGCTGGATAATGCTGTGGTAGCCATGCTGGTTAAGTGTGCTTTGAATTCTAAATAAATCACCAACAGTGTCACCAGCAAACCATCTCCAAACCATCACACCTCCTCCTCCATGCTTCGAGATGGGAAACACACATGCTGAGATCAGCCTTTCTCCTACTCTGCGTCTCACAAAGACACGGCAGTTGTAACCAAAAATCTCAAATTTGGACTCATCAGACCAAAGGACAGATTTCCACCGATCTAATGTCCATTGCTCATGTTTCTTGGCCCAAGCACATCTCTTAGTCTTATTAGTGGTTTATTTGCGGCAATTCGACCATGAAAGCCTGATTCACGCAGTCTCCTCTGAACAGTTGATGTTGAGATGTGTCTGTTACTTGAACTCTGTGAAGCATTTATTTGGGCTGCAATCTGAGGTGCAGTTAATTGCCGATTTCTGAGGCTGGTAACTTTATTGAACTTATCCTCTGCAGTAGAGATAACTCTGGGTCTTCCTTTCCTGTGGCGGTCCTCATGAGAGCCAGTTTCGTCATAGCGCTTGATGGTTTTTGCGACTGCACTGAAAGAAACTTTCAAAGTAATTTCAATTTTCCGGATTTACTGACCTTCATGTGTTAAAGTAATGATGGACTGTCATTTCTCCTTGCTAATTTGAGCTGTTCTTGCCATAATATGGACTTGGTCTTTTACCAAATAGGGCTTCTGTATACCACCCCTACCTTGTCACAACATGACTGATTGGCTCAAACGCGTTTAGAAGAAAGCAAATTACACACATTAACTTTTAACAAGGCACACCTGTTCATTGAAATGCATTCCAGGTGACTACCTCGTGAAGCTGGCTGAGAGAATGCCAAGAGTGTGCAAAGCTGTCATCAAGGCAAACGGTGGCTACTTTGAAGAATCTCAAATCTCAAATATTTTGATTTTTGGTTACTACAAGATTCCATAATGTGTTATTTCATAGTTTTGATGTCTTCACTAGTATTCTACAATGTAGAAAATAGTACAAGTAAAGAAAAAACCCTGGAATGAGTATGTGTATCCAAACGTTTGACTGGTTCTGTATGTGGCAAGTAAGTCATTTCACTAGTACAATAGAATTCTACAAGGCAGCCTTTACATAACATTCTCTTGCATGTCATTTTGATGTTCTCAAACTCTCAATATGCAGTCTTGGCTTCCTTTACCCACTATGATATAAGCATTAACACCAATTGACTATTCCACAGTGAAAGCCATATTTTGTTCAATTTGGAGTAGATCAGCAGAAAAATACAGGCTCAATAATGAGTCCAACGACTGCCTAAACATTGTGTGTGTTTTGTCATTTAGCCTGGATGGATTCATCAAAAGGTGCATGTGATCTAAATACATGAACAAAATTGTAAACCATGACAGTTATAAATTGTGTAGTTTAATGCAGAAAGTCCAGGCATCTTGCTGTTGTTCACAGCAGTTGCACACGGAAACACTGCCCTCTGCTGTCCATCTTCAGAACAGGTGATTTTTTACCCTCACAAAGCGCTCTCTATTCAGCCAGAATGCTGAAGGGTTACAGATGTAAAGGTCATTTCTGATTGAGCTGACATATGCAGTGTTTACCGGGAATGCAGACTACGCCAACTCGGGAACGTTGCCTTTACATTTAAATTGCTCTCCATCCACAATACAGATTAAACAGGTAGCCTAGTGGTTAAAGCGTTGGACAAGTATCCAAAAGGTTACAAGATTGAATCCCCGAGCTGACAAGGTAAAAAAATAAATCTGTCCTTCTGCCCCTGAACAAGGCAGTTAACCCACTGTTCCTAGGACATCATTGAAAACAAAACAAAAAACAGAACCTGTAGAATCTGGTTGTTTGGTGTGTGCTGCTGCACATAGAGAACAGAAGACACTTTAATTGACCTATATGGGTTTCACTTTATCCGTGTCAAAGGATCGTCTGGAATCCATACTGAATATCACTCCGTTTCACCAGGATAGAACACGAGAACAGTCAGTGTTGCTGGAGCAGCAGCTCGTCTTTATTGCCCGAGTCCACACTCATACAGAACACCAAATGGACAAGAACAGCTCAAGGCCTGAACTACACACATTTTCAATGAGAACAAATCCAATCCCCTGTTATTTGTCACATACACATGGTTAGCAGATGTTAGTGCGAGTGTAGCGGAATGCAATAGAACAGAAAAGAGGTACAACTGGCGGTTACACGCATGCACCCATCGGTACGCGGGCACATGCCTGCGGTTTTATTTACACAACAAAAATATAAATGCAACGTGCAACAACTACAAAGATTTTTTTTTTAGAGAGTTACAGTTCATATAAGGAATTAAGTCAACTGGGATACATTATTTAGGCCTTAATCTATGGATTTCACAGGACTGGGAATACAAAATACAGTATTTAACAAACAAAAAGGTAGAGGCGTGGATCAGAAGACCCGTCGGTATCTGGTGTGACCATTTCCCTCATGCAACGCGACACATCTCCGTCACATACAGTTAATCAGGCTGTTGATTGTGGCCTTTGAAATGTTGTCCCACTCCTCTTCAATGGCTGTGCAAAGTTGCTGGATATTGGCGGGAACTGGAACACGCTGTCGTACACGTCGATCCAGAGCATCCCAAATACTCAATGGGTCGGGTGAGTATGCAGGCCATGGAAGAACGGGGACATTTTCAGCTTCCAGGAATTGTGTACAGATCTTTGCGACATGGGGCCGTGCATTATCATGCTGAAACATGAGGTGAATGGCTGTGCATTCAAATTGCCATCAATAAAATGCAATTGTGTTCATTGTCCGTAGCTTATTCCTGCCTATACCATAACCCCACCATGGGACCCTCTGTTCACAATGTTGACATTTGCAAACCGCTCGCCCACATAAAAAATATATATATATATATTTTAAATAAAAAATCACAAATGTGATCAGTGGGTCTTTACTAGTATTAGCAGACCTATATAGACTTCTGTAGCGCAAGCAACAAAAAAATTCAGGAGCTCTGCTTTGGCAAAAAAGTAGGTTCATTTGTAAGAGTTGTTACCCTATCCCTTTCTCTGCGATTGTCTTTATAATGCAATCCAGAAAGAACAAAAACCCTGTCCTAAGATATTTACATCAAAAGGTGCAAGGCTATGGACAAAGACACAAAACATCCACATCAAATGAAATATTTTTCTGGATCAAATAACAGTATTCATTTGCAGTATTCATTTATCATCCTTACAAACCACTATGTAAATGTACATTACTGTATTGTACATAGGCTGGTCAACGTGGGTTTGTACCTGTAGACCACAGGAGGTTGGTGGCACCTTAATAGGGGAGGATGGGCTTGTGGTAATGGCTGGAGCAGAATGAGTGGAATATCAAACACATCAAGCACGCCGTTCCATTTGTTTCCGTTCCAGCCATAATTATGAGTCGTCCTCCCCTCTGCAGCCTCCTCTGCAGTGGACTTTCCATCACCATGAAAAGAAACAGTGCACAATCAGTGGCGACCCGCCATTCATGGCAGGTGCCTGTTATGCTGACATTAATACCCGTCACATATCATTGAGTTAATAAAGCCGCATACAAACATGGTCTCTTTTTTGCTTCCTTGAGTAAGGCAGCTCCAAAATGTTGGTGTTTCAGCCTAGCTCAGTGCTTTCTGTGGTGGTGGGGCAAGCCAGCGGAAAATTCAGAGCATAGGGGTTTCGCCGTGTTTGGCTCAGAACTCGAAAATTTAAGCCCCTTGGGTGCTGCCATAGATTTACATTAGAAGTTCCCCTCCAAGAAGACTTGGCCACAGATAAAATTACGTCAAATCACGTTATATCTACCGTAGCTTTGATTGGACTGATCATGTCAACATCATACTTTCAAAATCTTAGCTAGCAAGCTAGACAAGCCGTCATCCTCATGATTCATCATGAATCAAGTCGACAATCTACTGGCAAATCCTTTTCAATCCTTGTCATATGAAGGGAAATTATAAAGAAAACATATCAGTGCTCATCGGCCATCGGACATTGCTAAGCAATCACTAGCCTGCTATTCAGTGGAGTGAGTGTGTGGTCAAGTCTAGGTTTAAGGGTCTCTTATCCAAGCCTTAAAGGATAAACATTCACATGCCATGGGCCAGAGAAGGTTGAATACATTGGCCATGCTGTCAATCCAGCATGACATCTGCCACGTTCAAAACAACTCGGAACTAGGAAATCTCAGACTTCAGTGAGTTCAAGACAACTGGGAACTTGGAAAACTACATTTTGAACGGTCATCCAACTCGAAATTCCAAGTCGGGAACTCGGGCCTCTTTCTAGAGTTCCAACCTGAAGATCACTGACGTCATGATTATATCTTGTTTTTTTTCTGAGTTGCCAGTTGTCTTGAAAGCATCATAAATCCAGAGAATGCTATTGATGACAAGGTTTGATGACAACATTTGCCCACAGGAAGGACAGCCGCGCCACCTTCCTGTTCAAGTGAGCACAGCACAATAAGGTGAGTCCAAAAACATATTGTATGCTGCTGCATAAACTATTTAATGTGCCAGTAAGATATGTATACTGTAGCTAAGAAAGTAATACTAAGTGTATGTTGTGTAGTAAGATGTTAGTAGCCCGTGTGCCTCACCCTAATAATTTGGTCCATTTACCCCTTATAACTTAGCCTACTGTTCTGACTTGGTGGTGCACATGTAGTCTATAGCCTGTTTTAGAGAAATGTAATCATTGAATTTTGTAAGAGCTTTCGTTGTCTGCTTACATGCCCCTTTATTTATCCTATGGTTCTGACTTGGTGTACAGGGAGAAGACTGTAAGAATGGCCCATGTTCTGAATTCTGTCGCTGTACATTTGAAAATGGCTGAACAAATAGTTACAGTGCCTTGCGAAAGTATTCGGCCCCCTTGAACTTTGCGACCTTTTGCCACATTTCAGGCTTCAAACATAAATATATAAAACTGTATTTTTTTGTGAAGAATCAACAACAAGTGGGACACAATCATGAAGTGGAACGACATTTATTGGATATTTCAAACTTTTTTAACAAATCAAAAACTGAAAAATTGGGCGTGCAAAATTATTCAGCCCCCTTAAGTTAATACTTTGTAGCGCCACCTTTTGCTGCGATTACAGCTGTAAGTCGCTTGGGGTATGTCTCTATCAGTTTTGCACATCGAGAGACTGAAATTTTTTCCCATTCCTCCTTGCAAAACAGCTCGAGCTCAGTGAGGTTGGATGGAGAGCATTTGTGAACAGCAGTTTTCAGTTCTTTCCACAGATTCTCGATTGGATTCAGGTCTGGACTTTGACTTGGCCATTCTAACACCTGGATATGTTTATTTTTGAACCATTCCATTGTAGATTTTGCTTTATGTTTTGGATCATTGTCTTGTTGGAAGACAAATCTCCGTCCCAGTCTCAGGTCTTTTGCAGACTCCATCAGGTGTTCTTCCAGAATGGTCCTGTATTTGGCTCCATCCATCTTCCCATCAATTTTAACCATCTTCCCTGTCCCTGCTGAAGAAAAGCAGGCCCAAACCATGATGCTGCCACCACCATGTTTGACAGTGGGGATGGTGTGTTCAGCTGTGTTGCTTTTACGCCAAACATAACGTTTTGCATTGTTGCCAAAAAGTTCCATTTTGGTTTCATCTGACCAGAGCACCTTCTTCCACATGTTTGGTGTGTCTCCCAGGTGGCTTGTGGCAAACTTTAAACAACACTTTTTATGGATATCTTTAAGAAATGGCTTTCTTCTTGCCACTCTTCCATAAAGGCCAGATTTGTGCAATATACGACTGATTGTTGTCCTATGGACAGAGTCTCCCACCTCAGCTGTAGATCTCTGCAGTTCATCCAGAGTGATCATGGGCCTCTTGGCTGCATCTCTGATCAGTCTTCTCCTTGTATGAGCTGAAAGTTTAGAGGGACGGCCAGGTCTTGGTAGATTTGCAGTGGTCTGATACTCCTTCCATTTCAATATTATCGCTTGCACAGTGCTCCTTGGGATGTTTAAAGCTTGGGAAATCTTTTTGTATCCAAATCCGGCTTTAAACTTCTTCACAACAGTATCTCGGACCTGCCTGGTGTGTTCCTTGTTCTTCATGATGCTCTCTGCGCTTTTAACGGACCTCTGAGACTATCACAGTGCAGGTGCATTTATACGGAGACTTGATTACACACAGGTGGATTGTATTTATCATCATTAGTCATTTAGGTCAACATTGGATCATTCAGAGATCCTCACTGAACTTCTGGAGAGAGTTTGCTGCACTGAAAGTAAAGGGGCTGAATAATTTTGCACGCACAATTTTTCAGTTTTTGATTTGTTAAAAAAGTTTGAAAAATCCAATAAATGTCGTTCCACTTCATGATTGTGTCCCACTTGTTGTTGATTCTTCACAAAAAAATACAGTTTTATATCTTTATGTTTGAAGCCTGAAATGTGGCAAAAGGTCGCAAAGTTCAAGGGGGCCGAATACTTTCGCAAGGCACTGTATATTGACTACGTCAGTCCTAGCTTGCTCATTAATGTCTTGATCGAAATTACAGATTGCACCTTATGCAATAGTTTGTACATCACAATTGTCAGTAGAAAACACATTTTTCAGCATCAGCTATGTTTCTTAAAAAGGCAAAAAATGAGGCTGAATTAACTGTTGGGACAGCCTTATGTAGGTCCTAAAAGTTTGTGGGCACCGTTTGTCACTGTTATAGTGCAATTAATGTATTGTTTAATGTTGTATTGTGGCTTTTCTGGCATGCATGTGCACAATGCACAGTACAGTAATTGAGTACATTGAGACATCAAGTGGTTTGTGATGATGTGGATCAGTTGGTAGAGCATGGCACTTGCAATGCTAGGGTTGTGGGTTCGATTCCCATGGGGGACCATAAAAATGTATGTACTCACTCCTGTAAATTGCTCTGGAAAGAGCATCTATTAAAATGGAAAAAGAATGAATAGACCAGTTTACGCATAAGTTGCATTAGCTAAGTATTTCAAGAAACTGGAAAACATATATTAATTTAGCAAGTATTTTTATATTTCACAAGTTTTATCAGATTAACTGTTTTGTACAGATAATTATCAGACTCAAGTTACAAATACTGGTAAACACTAGAATACATTGAACTTTTTTTTCCCACAAAAGTAGTGCACTGGGCCTTTACTAGTCCTGTATTAGCGGACCGATACAGACGTCTACAGGGTGGGCATTTTATTCCCTTCTGCAATTCCCAGGAGTGTAGGGATAAAATCAGGGATAAAATCATTCCTGGTTCCAAAATGAAAGCCAGGGCCATCATCTGGAAATTGACAAAAATAATTTGTCAAATGTGAACTATCAAATCAGAAGGAAGAAATAGTTCAGAAGGGTTTTTATCATGTCCCCATCAAAGAGAAAAATCATCATTCTTAGCATGATGGCTTGATGAACAGGGAAATATACAGTGATGTAAAGTACTTAAGTAAAAAATACTTTAAAGTACTAATAGTTTTTTGGGGGTATATGTACTTTACTTCACTATTTATATTTTAACTTAACTTAACTTTTACATTTCCTTCACTACATTTGTAAAGAAAATTATGTAATTTTTACTCCATACATTTTCCATGACACCCAAAAGTACTCATTACGTTTTGAATGCTTAGCAGGACAGGAAAATAGTTTAATTCAAACACTTATTAAGAGAATATTCCTGGTCACCCCTCCTGCCTCTGATATCTGAGTGTTGGAGTGTGCACCTGGCTATCCAGAAATCTTTTTCTTTTTTTTAAACAAGAAAATGGTGCTGTTTGGTTTGCTTAAGGAATTAGAAATTATTTATACTTTTACTTTTGATACTTCCGTATATTTTTGCAATTACATTTACTTTTTATACTTAAGTATATTTAAAACCAAGTGCTTTTAGACTTTTACTCAAGTGGGATTTTACTGGGTGACTTTCGCTTTTACTTGAGTCATTTCCTATTAAGGTATCTTTACTTTTTCTCAAGTATGAGCAATGTAATAAAGTATTGACTTACCAAGTAAGTTACGTTACATGTTATGTTGGCTGACAATTTGTTAGCTACGCTATCCTTATGAACCGCATAGCATAGCATTACAGCAGGATGTATTGCCGTAATGTTAGCTACCTACTGTAACTTTAGTTGACTACTAGTACATCAAACTTGCCAGTATATTTACTTTATGCTATCTAACTAACTACCCAACATTTATTGACTTGATTATTCACGTCATTCATAGCTTAGCTAAGTGGTATAGTCGTTCGGGTCCGTTCGCTCTGGCTATCTACACCGATTTGATAATTCACCTCTGGTAAGACGAGGGGTGGGGGTGTGTGTCTTTTTGTCAGTAACAGCTGGTACGCAATGTCTAATATTAAATGAGTCTTGAGGTATTGCTCGCCTGAGGTAGAGTACCTGATGATAAGCTGTAGACCACACTATCTACCAAGAGAGTTCTCATCTGTATTATTCGTAACCGTCTATTTACCACCACAAAGCGAAGCTGGCACTAAGACCGCACTCAACCAACTCTATAAGGCCATAAGCAAAGAAGAAAATGCTCACCCAGAAGCGGCATTCCTAGTGGCCGGGGACTTTAATGCTGGTAAACTTAAATCAGTTTTACCAAATTTTTACCAGCATGTCACAAGTGCAACCAGGGGGGAAAAAAATCCTGACCACCTTTACTCCACACACAGAGATGCGTACAAAGCTCTCCCACGCCCTCCATTTAGTAAATCTGACCATAATTATATCCTCCTGATTCCTGCTTACAAGCAAAAACTAAAGCAGGTAGTACCAGTGACTCGCTCAATAAGGAAGTGGTCAGATGACGTGGATGCTACACCACAGAACTGTTTTGCTAGCACAGACTGGAATATGTTCCAGGATTCATCCAATGGCATTGAGGAATACACTAGCTCAGTTGTCGGCTTCATCAATAAGTGCATCGATGACGTCGTCCCCACAATGACTGTACATACATATCCCAACCATAAGCCATGGATTACAGGCAACATCCGCATCGAGCTAAAGGCTAGAGCTGCCGCTTTCAAGGAGCGGGATACTAATCCGGACACTTATAAGAAATCCCGCTATGCCCTCAGACGAACCATCAAACAAGCAAACTGTCAATACAGGATTAAGATTTAATCCTACTACACCGTCTCTGATGCTCATCGGATGTGGCAGGGCTTGAAAACTATTACGGACTACAAAGGGAAACCCAGATGCGAGCTGCCCAGTGACGCGTGCCTACCAGACGAGCTAAATGCCTTTTATGCTCGCTTCGAGGCAAAAAACACTGAAGCATGCACGAGAGCACCAGTTGTTCTAGATGACTGTAGGATAACACTCGGTAGCCGATGTGAACAAAACCTTTAAACGTGTCAACATTCACAAAGCCGCTGGGCCAGATGGATTACCAGGAAGTGTACTCAAAGCATGCGCGGACCAACTGTCAAGTGTCATCACTGATATTTTCAACCTGACCGAGTCTGTAATACCTACATGTTTCAAGCAGACCACAATAGTCCCTGTGCCCAAGGAAGCGCAGGTAACCTGCCTAAATGATTACCACCCTGTGGCACTCACGCTGGTAGCCATGAAGTGCTTTAAAATGCTGGTCATGGCTCACATCAACAGCATCCTCCCGGACAGCCTAGACCCACTCCAATTTGCATACCGCCCCAAAAGATCCACAGATGACACAATCTCAATCGCACTCCACACTGCCCTTTCTCACCTGGACAAAAGGAACACCTATGTGAGAATGCTGTTCATTGACTACAGCACAGTGTTCAACACCATAGTGCCCTCGAAGCTCATCACTAAGCTAAGGACTCTGGGACTAAACACCTCCCTCTGCAACTGGATCCTGGGCTTTCTGACGGGCCGCCCCCAGGTGGTAAGAGTAGGAAACAACACGTCTGCCACGCTGATCCTAAACACTGGGAACCCATAGGGGTGTGTACTTAGTCCGCTCCTGTATTCCCTGTTCACCCACGACTCCAACACCATCATTAAGTTTGCTGACGACACAACAGTAGGCCTGTTCACCGACAACGAGAAGTCGGACTATAGGGAGAAGGTCAGAGAACTGGCAGTGTGGTGCCAGGACAACAACCTCTCCCTCTATGTGAGCAAGACAAAGGAGCTGATCGTGGACTACAGGAAGGCAAACAGGCCGAACAGGCCCCCATTAACATCGACAGGGCTGTAGTGGAGCGGGTCGAGAGTTCCTTGGTGTCCACTTTACCAACAAACTATCATGGTCCAGACGTACCAAGACAGTCGTGAAGAGGGCACGACAAAACCTTTTCCCCCTCTGGAGACTGAAAAGATTTGGCATGGGTCCCCAGATCCTCAAAATGTTCTACTGCTGCACCATCGAGAGCATCCTGACCGGTTGCATCACCTCCTGGTATGGCAACTGCTCCACATCTGACCGTAAGACGCTACAGAGGGTAGTGCGAACTGCCCAGTACACTGGGGCCAAGCTTCCTGCCATCCAGGACCTATACAATAGGTGGTGTCAGAGGAAGGCCCATAAAATTGTCAGAGACTCCAGTCACGCAAGTCATGGACTGTTTTCTCTGCTACAGCATGACAAGCGGTACCGGAGCGCCAAATCTAGGACCAAAAGCTCCTCAACAGCTTCTACCCCCAAGCCATTAGACTGCTGAACAATTCATAAAAATCGCCACCGGGCAACTTACATTGCCCCAAACCAACTTCGGGATGCTCTCTCCTGCCATCCAGGACCTATACAATAGGTGGTGTCAGTTATTGACTAAGAATTTTAATACCTTCTTTATCTAATTGAGCAGCCAGATTGCAGTGGTAATGAAGCTGCCCCTGCCGCAGTGGTTAATGAATTTTGGTGTATGTTCTGTACCTCAGACTAGAGTGCACGCGATGGAAGAAGGCGTGCAGATTGTGAATTAAGTCCCCTGCTATTTGTGTCGTCTTCTTCCTTGCCAGTGTGTCATACAGCCTCAAAGGACCCGAGTACTGCTGCCCTCAGACAGCAGAGCCCATACTGACTGCCTTCCTCAGCTTGATGTAACAGGCGGCAGGTGTATGTGGCAGATGTGATAGCGCCACGGGATTGTGGGAACTCCATCAAGGAGCATGTCTCCATAGCAGGTAAGTGTAAAATGTACTGTGTTTTCAGTGAAGTTGAGGCTTCTTTCTGTAATAGTCCCTAAGTAATTCAAACGGCTGAACCTCTTCCCTTCTTCAACAACTGAGGGTCCGCTTTCGCCACACAGTGATTTGCAATGGGAAACATTAAATGTGAAACATTGCAAATCACTGTGTGGAGAAAGCGGACCCTCAATTGTTACATTTTAAGTATTTTTTTTTGTGTCTCGTGTGAATGGTGTGTAACTCTTTAATAGAAGCCATTGCTTATTACATGTCTATCACATGTTTATTACCAATTTGTTATTCATCTATATTCCATGTTTCCAGACGCTGTGCTGAATATAAATAGCAAAGTAAGGAACAGATACCCCAAAGAACTTCTTAAGTAGTACTCAAAGTATTTTTACTTAGTTACTTTATACCACTGAATGTCACATATCTCAGGATATTGAAAGAGTCCATATCCCGACCATAGGAAATGTCCACGTGTGATATTTGGAGTAATCCCAATATTATATATGTCTAAAAGACACATCTGGCCTCCCGAGTGGCGCAGCGGTCTAAGACACTGCATCGCAGTGGTAGAGGCATCACAACAGATCTGTGCTCGATCCCGGGTTGTGTTACAACCGTCCGCAACCGGGAGATCCATGAGGCGCCGTACAATTGGCCCAGCGTCGTCCGGGTTAGGGGAGGGTTTGGCCAGCCGGGATGTACTTGTCCCATCAACTCCTTGTGGCGGGCCGGGCACATGCACGCTGACACGGTCGCCAGTTGGACGGCGTTTCTTCCGACACATTGGTGCGGCTGGCTTCCGGGTTAAGCGAGCAGTGTGTCAAGAAGCAGTGCGACTTGGCAGGTTCGTGTTTCGGGGGACGCATGGCCCTCGACCTTCGCCTCTTCCGAGTCCGTACGGGCGATGCAGCGACTACCAATTGGAGAGTAAAAAAGGTCAAATTGGTCAGGATATGGTGCATATCCACACAATACCAAATATGCATTGGAAATGGTCTGTATTCTCTAGAATATCGAAAATGTGCAATGTAAAGATATCCCCTGATATGGACCCTTTTCGCCCAGTGCCATCCCCTCTTCCCTTCTCCAGACTGTCTCTGGAGACCTCCCATTCTTCACTTCCCTCATCAACTGATCCCTGATCACTGTCTGAGTCCCCACTGACTTCAAAATGACCAGAGTCACTCCCCTCCTCAAGAAACCAACACTCAACCCCTTTGACGTCAAAAACTACAGACCGGTATCGCTTCTTCCCAGAGCACTTGAGCGTGCTGTCTCTGACCAACACTCTCGCTATCTCAGAACGATATTCTTGACCTTAACCAGTCGGGCTTCAAGACGGGTCACTCAACCGAGACTGCTGTTCTCATTCTCATCTTGAAGCTAAGACAGCCGAGTTGAAAACAATAAACCCTACCTCTTCAAAAAAGTGTCTTAAATAATCCCACAGCTCCCCCTCCTACCTATTTCTGTCATCCTTCAATAACTGTTTTTATAAATCAAATGCAATTTCTTTGGCTCACTAGAAGTAAAAAAAGATTAATCTATTCCCGCCAGTGAAATCACGGGACACATTTTTCAACACAACATTAAACTTCTGGAGTCTATAGAAGAGATGAACCACAATGCCTTTCATATTCAAACTACGGAAGGACTTGAAAGAGAAATATACCACTAGAAATTGCAGTTAAATATTCAATTGAATTTAACCAAACATTTGACAAACTATGACAAATTACAGAATTCCAGCAACACACTGAGCACATCACATCACAGGAACTGAATGGCAAATTAATGGATTATTGTTGTACACTCTTAGGAAAATAGCTGCTAAGTAGAACATTTAGACTACTCTTGCATGTCCCCATAGGGGAACCACATTTGGTGCTAGGTATAAACCTTTGTTCTACCTAGAATGAGAAATATACAACATTAAGCTTGATCAATCGCTGTGTACAGTGTGTGTGTGTGTGTGTGTGTGTGTGTGTGTGTGTGTGTGTGTGTAAGGAGAAACAGAGAGCTAGAGGATCAGAGGGATCATACAGAACACAATAGATACCGGGGACTGAGACAAGGGGGATTGGGCATCTCTTTGGACCTGTCCAAAATTACTCCGGGACAGAGTCAGTCAGGCAGGATAAACACCACCCACGTTGCCAAAACACAGCCCCCACACCCCTCAATGGAAATCAACAGACCACTAGGTTACGACCATGAGACAAGGTTGAGTATAGCCCAGGAAGATCTCCCCCACCGCACTACTCCTATGGGGCGCAAAACCGGACAGGAAGATTAAGTTAGTGACTCAACCCACCCAAGGGAGTCAAGTATAGTGAACAAAGCCTGGCATGATGTGATGCACCCTCATGTGGACATCATGGGAGAGTGCAGGCCAATGATTCAGCCTCTGTAATCGGGTCAGAGGCAGAAAGTCTTGGGAGAGAGTGGAGAGCCGGCCAGGCAGAGACAGCAAGGGTGTTTCCTCTCACCAGCGCCTTGCTGTTCACCTTCGCTGAGCCACAATCATGGGACATACAGAAGAGATGAGTCTTCAGTAAAGACTTCAAGGTTGAGACCCGAGTCTGCTTCTCTCAAGTGGTTTGGCAGACCATTTCATAAAAGAGGATCTCTATAGGACAAAGCCCTGCCTCCAGCTGTTTCCTTTGAAATTATGGGGCCCTAACGTTGCTTTATGGGAAAGCCACAGGGTGTACAATGTGTGTCCCTACCCTGTGAACAATACGTAGTTGGTTTAACGTGCCTAGGTCATGTGATGAAGGAGTTGTTGAAATTCTAAGTCAAAGTTTGAAATAATAAGGTCAGTCACATGGTCAAGGAGCTATTATATTTTAAGTTATTTAAACAAAAAAAATACAATACCAGTCAAAAGTTTGGACACGCCTACTCATTCAAGGGATTGTCTTTATATTTACGATGTTCTACTTTGTAGAATAATAGTGAAGACATCAAAACCATGAAATAACACATATAGAATCATGTAGTAACCAAAAAAAGTGTTAAACAAATCAAAATATTTTATATTTGAGATTATTCAAAGTAGCCACCCTTTGCCTTGATGACGGCCTTGCACACTCTTGGCATTCTCTCAACTAGCTTCATGAGGAATTATTTTCCAACAGTCTTGAAGGAGTTCACACATATGCTGAGCAGTTGGCTGCTTTTCCTTCACTCTGCGGTCCAACTCATCCCAAACAATCTAAATAGGGTTGCGGTCAGGTGATTTTGGAGGCCAGGTCATCTGATGCAGTACTCCCTCACTCTCCTTCTTGATCAAATAGCACTTCCACAGCCTGGAGGTGTGTTGGGTCATTGTCCTGTTGAAAAACAAATGATAGTCCCACTAAGCGCAAACCACATGTGATGGTGTATCGCCGCAGAATGCTGTGGTAGCCATGCTGGTAAATTGTGCCTTGAATTCTAAATAAATCACCAACAGTGTCACCAGCAAAGCACACCATCACACTCCTCCTCCATTTTGCGAACCACACATGCGGAGATCATCCATTCACATACTCACAAAGACACAGATTTGGATTCATCAGATCAATCACTGGACTAAAGTCCTCCTCCATTCCTGTCATTATTGAAAGAGATTGTGATACTTCCAAGGCAGTTATAGTCAATTAATTAATCACTGATCATAATCTTGATGTGATTGGCCTGACTGAAACATGGCTTAAGCCTGATGAATTTACTGTGTTAAATGAGGCCTTGCCTCCTGGTTACACTATTGACCCGCGCATTCCGCAAAAGGCGGAGGTGTTGCTAACATTTACGATAGCAAATTTAAATGTACAGCAAAAAAAATACTGTTTTTGTCTTTTGAGCTTCTAGTCATGAAATCTATGCAGCCTACTCAATCACTTTTTCTAGCTTCTGTTTACAGGCCTAATGGGCCGTATACAGCATTCCTCACTGAGTTCCCTGAATTCCTATCGGACCTTGTAGTCATGGCAGACAATATTCAAATTTTTGGTGACTTTAAAATTCACATGGAAATGTCCACAGACCCACTTCAAAAGGCTTTCGGAGCCATCATCGACTGAGTGGGTTTTGTCCAACATGTCTCCGGACCTACTCACTGCCACAGTCATACTCTGGGCCTAGTTTTGTCCTGTGGATTAAATGTTGTGGATCTTAATATTTTTCTTCATAATCCTGAGCTCTTGGACCACCATTTTATTACGTTTGCAATCGCAACAAATAATCTGCTCAGACCCCAACCAAGGATCATCAAAAGCCGTGCTATAAATTCTCTGACATCCCAAAGATTCCTAGATGCACTTCCAGACTCCCTCCACCTACCCAAAGACGTCAGATTACAAAAATCAGTTAACCACCTAACTGAGGAACTCAATTTAACCTTGTGTCATACCCTAGAGGCAGTCGCACCCCTAAAAACAAAAAACATTTGTCATAAGAAACCAGCTTCCTACAGAAAATACCCAAGCTCTGGCGCTACACCAAACTGGAAGTCTTCCGACTAGCTTGGAAAGACAGCACTGCAGTATCGAAGAGCCCTCACTGCTGTTCGATAAGAAGAACAATCCTAAATGTATTTTTGATACTGTCGCAAAAGCTAACTAAAAAGCAGCATTCCCCAAGAGAGGATCGCTTTCACTTCAGCAGTGATAAATTCATGAACTTCTGGGGAAAAGATCATGATCATTAGAAAGCAAATGACGGACTCTTCTTTAAATCTGCTTATTTCTCCAAAGCTCAATTGTCCTGAGTCTGCACAACACTGCCAGGACCTAGGTTCAAGGGAGACACTCAAGTTTTTTAATACTATATCTCTTGACACATTGATGAAAATAATCATGGCCTCTAAACCTTCAAGCTGCATACTGGACCCTATTCCAACTAAACTACTGAAAGAGCTGCTTCCTGTGCTTGGCCCTCCCATGTTGAACATAATAAACGGATCTCTATCCACCGGATGTGTTCCAAACTCACTAAAAGTGGCAGTGATAAAGCCTCTCTTGAAAAAGCCAAACCTTGACCCAGAAAATATAAAAAACAAAAATTGGCCGATATCGAATCTCCCATTCCTCTCAAAAATGTTAGAAAAAGCTGTTGCGCAGCAACTCATTGCCTTCCTGAAGACAAACAATGTATACAAAAGCTTCAGTCTGGTTTTAGACCCCATCATATCACTGAGACTGCACTTGTGACGGTGGTCAATGACCTTTTAACCTCTAGCACTTAGCCATCCCGGATCCGGGATCGTGAATACAGCCTCAAGCTCATTACCATAACGCAACGTTAACTATTCATGAAAATCGCAAATGAAATGAAATAAATATGCTAGCTCTCAAGCTTAGCCTTTTGTTAACAACACTGTCATCTCAGATTTTCAAAATATGCTTCTCAACCATAGGAAAACAATCATTTGTGTAACAGTAGCTAGCTAGCGTAGCATTTAGCGTTAGCGTTAGCATTCAGCAGGCAACATTTTCACAAAAACCAGAAAAGCATTCAAATAAAATAATTTACCTTTGAAGAACTTCAGATGTTTTCAATGAGGAGACTCTGTTAGATAGCAAATGTTCAGTTTTTCCTGAAAGATTATTTGTTTAGGAGAAATCGCTTCGTTTGGTGCGTCACGTTTGGCTACCAAAAAAAAAACGAAAATCCAGTCATCAAAACGCAGAACTTTTTTCCAAATGAACTCCATAATGTCGACTGAAACATGGCAAACGTTGTTTAGAACCAATCCTCAAGGTGTTTTTCACATATCTCTTCGATGATATATCGTTCGTGGAAGTGTGCTTTCTCTCCTGAATCCCAGGAGAAAATGCCCGCACCTGAAGATTACGCACCAATTTAGACAAAGGACACCGGGCGGACCCCTGGAAAATGTAGTCTCTTATGGCCAATCTTCCAATGATATGCCTACAAATACGTCACAATGCTGCAGACATCTTGAAGAAACGACAGAAAGGGCAGGCTCGTTCGTGGTGCATTCACAGCCATATAAGGAGACAATGGAAAACAGAGCTTCAGAAATTCTGCTCATTTCCTGTTTGAAGTTTCATCTTGGTTTCGCCTGTAGCATGAGTTCTGTGGCACTCACAGATAATATCTTTGCAGTTTTGGAAACGTCAGACTGTTTTCTTTCCAAAGCTGTCAATTATATGCATAGTCGAGCATCTTTTCGTGACAAAATATTGCGCTTAAAAACGGGCACGTTTTTTATCCAATAATGAAATAGCGCCCCCATAGACTCAACTGGTTTTAATGGCGTCAGACCGAGGCTCTGCGTCTGTCCTTGTGCTCCTAGACCTTAGTGCTGCTTTTGATACCATCGATCACCACATTCTTTTGGAGAGATTGGAAACCTAAATTGGTCTACACGGACAAGTTCTGGCCTAGTTTAGATCTTATCTGTCAGAAAGATATCAGTTTGTCTCTGTAGATGGTTTGTTCTCTGACAAATCAACTGTACATTTCTGTGTTCCTCAAGGCTCCATTTTAGGACCAGTGTTTTTTCGCTATATATTTTACCTCTTGGTGATGTCATTTGTAAACATAATGTTAACTTTCACTGCTATGCGGATGTAACGGATGTGAAACGGCTAACTTAGTTAGCGTGGGCGCTAAATAGAGTTTCAATCAGTGACGTCACTTGCTCTGAGACCTTGAAGTAGTAGTTCCCCTTGCTCTGCAAGGGCCGCGGAAGGTCCCTGGTTCGCGCCCGGGTATGGGCGAGGGACGGTCTAAAATTATACTGTTACACGGACGACACACAGCTGTACATTTTGATGAAACATGGTGAAGCCACAAAATTGCCCTCCATGGAAGCCTGTGTTTCAGACATAAGGAAGTGGATGGCGGCAAAGGTTCTACTTAAAAACACGGACAGAACAGAGATGCTAGTTCTAGGTCCCAAGAAACAAAGAGATCTTCTGTTGAATCTGACAATTAATCTTGATGGTTGTACATTTGTCTCAAAAACTAAAACTGTGAAGGACCTCTGCGTTACTCTGGACCCTGTTCTCTCTTTTGTCAAGACTGTTTCAAGCTTTTTTTCCATCAACGTAACATTGCAAAAATCAGAAACTTTCTGTCCAAAAATGATACAGAAAAATGAATCAATTTTTTTTGTAACTTCTAGGTTAGACTACTGCAATGCTCTACCTTCCAGCTACCCGGATACATTTCTAAGATAGAATTTCGGATAGAATTTCCTAGCAAACAGCTGGAGGCAGGGCTTTCTCCTATAGAGCTCCATTTTTATGAATTGGTCTGCATATCCATGTGCAGACTCGGTCTCGACCTTTGTCTTTATTGAAGACTAATTTCTTCAGTCGGTCCCATGATTGAGTGTAGTCTGGCCCAGAGGTGTGAATGTGAATGGAAAGGCACTGGAGCAACAAACCGCCCTTGCTGTCTCTGCCTGGCCGGTTCCCCTCTCTCTACTGGGATTCTCTGCCTCAAACCCTATTACAGGAGCTGAGTCACTGGTTTACTGTTGCTCTTCCACGGCATCCCTAGGAGGGGTGTGTCACTTGAGTGGGTTGAGTCACTGATGTGATCTTCCTGTCCGGGTTGGTTCCTCTCTAGGTTTCTTCCTTGGTTCCGGCCTTTCTAGGGAGTTTTTCCTAGCCACCATGCTTCTACACCTGCATTGCTTACTGTTTGGGGTTTTAGGCTGGGGTTCTGTACAGCACTTTGTGACATCAGCTGATGTATGGGCTTTATAAATACATTTGATTTGATCAAAGGACAGATTTCCACTGGTCTAGTGTCCATAGCTCGTGTTTCTTGGCCCAAGCAAGTCTCTTCTTATTATTGGCGTCCTTTAGTAGTGGTTTCTTTGCAGCAATGTGTCTGTTACTTGAACTCTCTGAGCATTTATGTGGGCTGCAATTTCTGTGGTGCAGTTAACTCCAATGAACGTATCCTTTACAGCAGAGGTAACTCTTGGTTTTCCTTTCCTGTGACACTCCTCATGAGAGCCAGTTTCATCATAGCGCTTGATTGTTTTTGTGCCTGCACTTGAAGATACTTTCAAACGTCTTGAAATGTTCCGGATTGACTGACCTTCATGTCACACCCTGATCTGTTTCACCTGTCTTTGTCCTTGTCTCCAACCCCCTCCATGTGTCACCCATCTTCCCCATTATCCCCAGTGCATTTATACCTGTGTTCTCTGTTTGTCTGTTGCCAGTCCGTCTTGTCAAGCCTACCAATGTGTTTTTTCCGTGCTACTGTTTTTCCTAGTCTCTGTTTTCAAGCCCTCCCAGTCCAGACCTTCTCTGCCTGCCTGCCGCCCTGTACATTTCGGACTCTGACCTGGTTCATGAACTTCTGCCTGTTCTCAACCTGCCTATTGCATGCCCCTTTTATTTTAATAATGATGTCTTCACTATTATTCTACAATGTAGAAAAGTATATAAAGGGTGTGCAACATGCCTCTCTATGGGAGGAATAATGGACATTTGAAATGAGGATGCTAGGTTAGGTGGTTGAAGAGCTATTTAAGTTTTATATTTTCAAATATTTATGTAAAATCGTGTATGTGCTTTATGGGAAAACCAAAGGATGTGCAATGTGTCCCTACCCTCTGAACAATACAATTGGGTATTGGGACAGTGAACTATTGAAATAGTTTCCCCCTTTTACATATATTACTAGTGACCCTAGATGGAACATTAGGAACACCATCAATTTACACATAGCCTGTATTACATTAGCTGCACCAGATACTCAATACAGTGTGTATATATACTTCAGTATATGGCGTATAGTTTCACTGCATTGAATATCTGAGCCAGCCATATAGCCCATCTTTGTATATGGTACTCTTTTGTTCCAGGGCAACATGTACAGTGAGGTCCAAAAGAATTTGGACGGTGACCAACGTTATTTTGTCTCTGTGCTCCAGCATTTTCTATTCGATATTATACAGTGACTGAGGTTAAAGTGAAAACTGTCAGCTTTAATTTGAGGGTATTTTCATCCATATCGGCTGAACCGTTTAGAAATGACAGCGCTTTTTGTATATAGTCTCCCCCATGTATTGGGACAAATTCACTTAAATGTGTATTAAAGTAGTCAAAAGCTTGAGTGAAAGTTAGACACACATATCATGCCCCCAAGATATGATAACCTCTCACCATAACAATAACAGGAGATGTTAACCTTTTGTGGGTAAGGGTATAATATTTATGCCTCTAACTTTCTCACTCATTATTCACGATTCATTCAGGATTATCCGTAATCATGGTAGCATCCACATTAATGTAGAAGTGTTGAGAAACATTCTATTCTTAGTCTACCATTAAAAAAAAGTGACTCGATACATTATTTACTATTCATTTCGAATTGGCACAAAATTATCTGAAACACAAATCAAAACAAACAGCAAATGCATCCAACAAGTTTGTAGAGTCACAAGCTTGATGTAATCATTACGTGCTAGGAATATGGGACCAAATACTAAAATGGTTCACCTAATATGGATGAAAGCACCCTATAATTTCAAATCCAAAAGTGGTGGAGTACAGAGCCAAAACAACAAAATTGTCACTGTCCCAATACTTTTGGAGCTCACTGTATTTCCACGAATTGTAACAACTTGTGACTTCTCTGCCTGGCCTGTCTTAGTCACAGCGTAAACAAGGTGAGGTGACGTGAGACAGGGTACTGACAGTGAAGACAAAAACACACTCTCGGATGTGTGTGTGTGGGGAGTGAATGGGTCTGTGAACTCAGCCCCCTCATACAAGCTGTGCGCATAGGCACACACACCTCAGTAGACACTCATTGCACACGGCTCCTCACCTCATCACTTGTCGTGAAGCTGAGAAGCATTAGTCTCCACAACTGCACTAACACAGTCACACAGTGCACGGTCACCTGTAAAACACGCTTCACCATGGATGGAACACATAGCATTCAAATAAATACCCATGCTTTGTGTAGGCCTAATCGCTGTGGACATTTTCACCACCTTATATGCACTGTACAGATTTATATTATCTTCCACAGATTGGTTGTAGCATCACGTAAATGTATTGTGCACCTTTATTTTCAAGAGATGTTTTGTAGCTATTCACCATTTTAAAAACAGTCCCCTTACAAGGCAACATGTTGAATACAATTCCATTTTAATTTGTCTGAGTGGGCTGGTCCTTATGCAGCTGGGAACAATATATCCACAAAGAAGTGCTATAGCTCTCTAGAGAATCCAAGCGGGCATACCCAGCCTCGGGGTCTGAGTCAAAACTATACAGTATGTCACAGCGCGGCCAATGTGTTCTACGGTTAGCACACTTAACGTTTATGAACGTCCATTACTCTCGTTTACGATACGGTTTTGTAAACCTTTGGAACTTTCATATCACATAAGAATCATTTCAGGAATACAAAAAGAGACACTGTGCCTTTCCTCACCTGACATTCACAACATGACTGGGACACCTGCTCGTCCAACATCTCATTCCAAAATTATGAGCATTAATATGGAGTCGGTCCCCCCCTTTACTGTTATAAACAGACTCCACTCTTCCTGGAAGGCTTTCCGCTAGATGTTGGAATGTTGCTGCAGGGATTTGGTTACATTCAGCCGTAAGAGCATTAGTGAGATCGTCCACTGATGTTGGGCGATTAGGCCTGGCTCATCCCAAAGGCGTTCGATGGGGTTGAGATCAGGGCTCTGTGCAGGCCAGTCAAGTTATTCCACACTGATCTCAACAAACCGTTTCTGTATGGACCTCACTTTGTGCACACGGGCATTGTCATGCTGAAACAGGAAAGGGCCTTCCCAAACTGTTGCCACAATGTTGGAAGCATAGAATCGTCTGGAATGTCATTGTATGCTGTAGCGTTAAGATTTCCCTTCACTGGAACTAAGGGGACTAGCCCGATCCATGAAAAACAGCCCCAGATCATTATTCCTCCTCCAAACTTTACAGTTGGCACTATGCATTCATACAGGTAGCGTTCTCCTGGCATCCGCCAAACCCAAACTTGTCTGTTGGACTGCCAGATTTCGAAGCATGATTCTTCACGCCAGAGAATGCATTTCCACTCGCTCCGATGGCAGCGAGCTTTAAATGGAAAAGGGGATACCTGCTCCATTGTACAACTGAATGCCTTCAACTGATATGTGTCTTCCGCATTTAACCCAACCCCTCTGAGTCAGAGAGGTGCGGGGGGCTGCCTTAAATCGACATCCACGTCTTTGGCACCCAGCCGAAGTTTGGCATTGCGAATGTTGATTTTAGGCTTGTGCGCAGCGGCTTGGCCACGGAAACCCATTTCATGAAGCTCCCGACGAGCAGTTCTTGTGCTGAAGTTGCTTCCAGAGGCACGATCTTTACGCGCTACAGCACTCGGCGGTCCTGTTCTGTGAGCTTGTGTTGCCTACCACTTCGAAGTTGAGCCGTTTTTGCTCTTAGACGTTTCCACTTCACAACAACAGCCCTTACAGTTGACCAGGGCAGCTCTAGCAAACTGACTTGTTGGGAAAGGTGGCATCCTATGACAGTGCCACGTTGAAAGTCACTGACTGAATGGTTGTGTGCTCGATTTTATACACCTGTCAGCAACGGGTGTGGCTGAAAAGGCCAAATCCACTAATTTAAAGGGGTGTCCACATGCTTTTGTATATATATATATATATTGTCACTGTATATATAAGTGTATCACTTCCTCGCTGCTTCACCTCATGTCAAATTAAAAGTTCTGCATGAGCGCCATATGTGGGTTAGCAAGCCATGCGCAACACACCATTGCCGTTTTACCCCTTCTCAGCTTGTGGGGGACTTATTTTGACATGAGTTGAGGCAGAAGAATAACACCTTGAAAAAAGTACGAAAATAATGTATTTATTATTGTTGGCTTTTGAATAAAAAATAAAAAATGAAAATAACAAACATGTCAAGGTTGTTATATTTTATTTGGTCTCGTTTTCTTTGAGTTTTTCCTTTATGTATTTCACAGGTTAAACCCAATTAAAATAGTCAAGAACAAAAAAAAACAAGTACACACATTCTCTCACATACACGCCTCTGACGCACAAACAACAAAATAGTTTTTGATTAGGCCCAGCCCAGTGTGAAATTTCACAAACACACAACACAATGAACGACAACATCATCTCAAAGCCTAACGACAAAACAACCTAGCTCATACGAGCAGAAACCAAATCTGGAAGTTGTATTGCAGTATTTGAGGCAACGCAACATTTCATCACATAGCCCACTGTTTCCAAATCCAGGGTTAAGAAACACTGACATAACATACGCTTTTGAAACAAACAAAAAATGATTCAGAAAGGAATGTTGAACAGAACACAAAGCAAATAGATAGTCTACAAAGACAGGGAGGAGGTCACAAAATGTCCACCGTTGTCAAATCTTGTTTCAGTGAAACTTGAAGACCTCATCTATGTCTAGGTAGATAGCAGTTTTATGCACAGTATGGGTGCTATCGAAGGGATCTCAGTTTGGGATCTTGTTCAATGTCAGGAGGATATCTCTCAACTATATTTTTGATGATCTAACTATAGTATAAAAGTAGTCTTTGATTTTCTGTTACAAAGAAATACTGGGATGCCTAGAGAGATGTGTGTGATACAAAACCATTTTGGTTCAATTTGGAAGCAGGAATGTTAAGATTCGCCCCTGGTGAAGCACCCATACTGTTTTTATCTTAAATACTCCAGTGAAGACCTAAAGTAAAACACAAAAAATACAAATTAAAAACCAGGTCGCCCAAAAAATATGAAGCAATCAAGCATCCTAATGTAGACTCTGTCTCTGGCCCTCTTCAAAATGTTTTCAGTCCAGTGTGTAAAAAAAAGGCCCATTATAAATATATCCTCTCATTTGTCCCCCTATATAAAACTCCATTGTAAGCTGATGGGAGCCGGTCACAGCAGGAAGGAGTGCTATACAGTACTGTGATTCTCTGAGTGGGAGTCCCACATGTTCTTCCACAAAGTCCCAGGGAATTGCACCGTCCTCTTTTAAAATCGGCTGCTTGTTCTTTGATGAATTGGAATTCAAAACTTTATTGAAGCAGCACCTGAAATAGACCACCCACTACAAATACCCCCAAATACCTTGAATAGCAAAGGTTTTTTTCCTTTTCTTTTTTCTTACCTAGGTTGTTCCGATAGCAACGTTTAACCTTGTCAGCAAGTAATGAGGTCTATTCAAATTCAGCAAAGGGCAAGGAAAAGAGTATTCAGACACTTAACTGATCTGATTCAGTCTAATTAGTGTTCTCTTTCCATCAACGTCTTAAAATGTTGACAGTTCCATAAGAGAGAGATTCAAATTCTGTGCTCCGTATGCTTTGTGTACAGGGAACGTGTCTTTGGCACAGGGTTGATTCAAAATAAAAGTAGTACTTCAGGTGAAACAATTAGTCGTTTAGACCTTGGAACTAAATAACCACACCGATTGGTCCATGCATCGTTTCCTCACACTTCCATGAACTAAACTGAATTCTGGGTAGCCGCTGTTTCCAAATGTTAGCATTTGGAAACAGTACCAGGGAAATAAAAAGCAAAGTATGGATTGCGGTCATACCTTGTCCATAGACTGGTTTCCTTACCCTGTAAGCAATGTGTCATTTTGTAATATGGGTGAACCATCCCTTTAAGTGTTATCATTTGAACAAGAGGACAACAGATGGTGACCTCGAGTGTTCAGACCGAAACGGATGAGAAATAATGTTTACGCTTAAGAGCTAGCTTCAGACCTAGGCTACACCTGGTATTGGCTTAGACTCAGACAGACACGTAGTTGGCTCCCTAGAGGCCATTGTCTCGCCACAGTTCGTAAAGGTCATCTTTAATCATTTTGTTTGATGACATCATGCAGAACAAAGAGACAGGGGCAGGTGTTGCCTTTTAATGCGGTCCATGAAGAGAAATAATCCCCCCTCTGGTGATAATAGCTGGGTACGAAAGGATGGTAATGGAGTCCTTAATCAGGTTTATTTGAATGAACAGCTGATTCATTCAGTCCAGGTAAGCAGTGAGGATACTGGGTAAATGAGCTGCGCCTGACCCCAAGTCTCCATTAACCATGAAGGAGACAGAGCCGGAAGAAATTTATGTAGTAGACACGATGCGATTTGCTATGGGAAAGTAAAAGAGTTTCAGTGATTTGGTTTAATGTTAATAACTGACACACCTCAAAGCTCGACATGAATGGACAAAGTAAGCCTGAATGAAGCCAGTATTTGTAGTTGAGTAGTCGTAACATGGTCTATTGGGTTTACCTTCCTCTCCTCCTCTGCAAATCTCTGTTTCATTTGGCCTGTCAGCCCGGATGGGGACATTGATTCCTGATGACGGATGAGGCAATGCCTGAAAGGGCAGTGCGTCACAAACAACTCGTCATGAGTATTTTTATTGGAACGCCGCATGTCATCCGCATCAATCTAGGGACGGGCAGCGGAGCGACCCGACAGCGTTCTAGGAATCGAGTCTCCTGTCCAAAAACCTGTCACCACTGTGACCAGGGTTAGAAGACGATGAAGCGAAACAGAGGGGAACAGGCCAAAGACCTGAGGTTTATTTGATTCTATCCAGAGATGAGTGAATCTGAAGTTTTTGTACAACCACAAAAGGTCATTCGCAAGGTCATCGTCTTTGAACGTCAGTTCAGCTCCCTAACAGCTAGTTACTTCAAGAAAATTGTCAATTTTCAATCTCACTACAGGATCAGTGTAGTAAGAGCATCCAAAATGAAGGGTTGATTCCACTGTATCGGTTTGTCTGATGGCTTGCCAAAATCAAAACACACTCCTCAAATGGATCACTCTGACTTTTGACCTAAGATGATAAAATATAGTCAAACTGATATAATCTACACAAGATCCTCACATAAGTGTATAGTGACTCTGCCCTTAGTAGGGCAAACATACAACCTCACAACAGTTAAGAAGTTAAGTTGAGCACATTTTGGGACACTATAGCCTTTGAGGACTTTGACGCATCTAACTGACTGACAGCGTGGCATCTAAGGGAAATCAAAGTCTAAAGATAAGACCTTGAAGAACTGAGTCGGAAATGAGGGCTAGGTCCTAGACTCTTGACGTGACAGACAGGCAGCAATACCGAAAACTCTTGCTACAATTGCGACCATCAGTTTCGGTTTCATCCTGTCGCTATGGGAATTGCAGGGGCCGGCTGTAACTGCGACACAAAACCCCATAATGGTGATGGGAGGATGTAGCGCCTGTCGACTTGTATGACGAGGTTATAGCGCAGGGGTCTTGTGTGGATTAGTATTGTAAGCAATAACACACCTGTCACTGCTTTAGACGACTGGGATGGGATATGGAAAAGCCAGGGGGCCAGAGCCAAGGAGCTCTGTATTCATTTTCTGTTTACTGACAGTTTCTCCGTCCCGAAATGACACTCTATTCCCTATATAGTGCACTACTTAAGTCCAGAGACCTTATAGGCTGTGGTCCAAAGAAGTGCACTACTTCTTTGATGCACATGCACGACACATCGGTTTAGACCCTTAAGTCAGGGAAATAAAAGGTGTATTTTTGTGTTTTAAAGCCTTAAATCAAAGTGTCACAGGGTTACAAATACACAAACCAACCTGTAAAGGGACGTTTTGAAATGCCAATCTGTAATACTATGATGAATGTGAACACAATTATTGTTTGCAGATGCTCTTATAATCCAAAATATGTCATATTCTTGCCCATTTCCTTGTCCTTTGGCGATGACTACATCACTACTGAGAGTTGCATTGGACTGTCTATATAGGCTCAGTGTCGGTTTACCTCAATGCCGATATCTGTTAACCTCAGTTGAACCACAAATGAAATGCCATAGTGCATGTAACGGCTCCTGGAGTAAATGCTCACATTCTGTTCATGATCTGATATGTAATAGTGAGGAAGAAATGTGGGATGACATACTGTAGTCTTAAACCAGATAGGCCTCTCAAACAAATCTCAGCAAGAATGACCATCTGGATTAAACGTGATAGGTCTCTAAGTAGTTATGTGCAATAAGGGGAGAGGTAGAGAGGGGAGGCACCTTATCGGTTGAGACGCAGTCCAGTCAGTAGTCTGTTAGCCAATGGCACGAGTCAATAACAGACCCAATCTCTTTGGCTCAAGAGAAGAGCAGTTAGCTTGACCTGAGAACAAGTGGGATATGAATGATAGTCAAGAACAACTCCTGGCCTTGACTATGTGACCTGACCCGGAAGTAAGAACTCTGGGCCCCCGGTCAGGTCACATGATCAGGAAATTATGTGCCATCACATTGAAGGGGCCTCCTGCCATGGAATCCACTAAAACACACAGTGCCACTTAAATCCCATTTCAGATCCTGACTCATTAAATACAAACTTTATGTTGGAGGAAAGTAATTAATTAGGCATATCTCCATATTCATTAAATTAACCCTGTCTTTATCGCAACCCTAATTAAATATTATCACCCGGTTCGTCAGCACAGTTATTAAGACTAATCACAAATCTTGCCACGTGGGTCGATTCTCTTCCCCTAGAATGGAACAGCCAATGTATTCCAATGACATGGCTTTTGTGTGTGTGTGTGTGTGTGTGTGGGGTCTCAACTAAATTTGTTTGCGGGCCATTATACTGTAGCGTACCGCCTAACATGCCAATTGGTCACTTCCTGGATTTAATCCAATCAGATTTACCGGACAGAACCAATCCTGGTACATTATACTGGAAAAATGTGAGGGGCTAGGTTTATGGGTCATACCACTCTGCTATACTGTAGGGAGGGACATGTATAAAAATGTGGGCCGAGGCACTCGTCTCCTGATGCTTTGTCACCTGCCGACCTGCTAAACAAATCAGTCGCATTCTGGCTGCTTCCTAGTGGAATGCCTGGGCCCTGGGTTTCTTTTGCTTTATGCAGAAAAGTTTAAAAGGAATTTATGACGCCTCTGTAGCTATTCTTGAAGTGCTCTCTCACGTTGACCCACCTACAGTCTATTGCAAAGAGAGTCAAATGCTTGAGAGACAACTCTGCTTATAGAGGGTAAGACTTTCATCATCACGTAGCTCCCAGTCCATTGCACATTTAAGCCAAATCATCGAAAATAGGTCCTGAAGTAGGTTCACCACTCAAGACAAGGATGCTTTCAGAGCTAGGGAGGATACAGAAAGATAAAGCGAGCCACTGTTTCCAGACACTTCAAAAGTAGTCAGAGAAATGAGTGGGGGAGATAGGGAGGCGTCTGATTGAGTCTGGAGATGCTCACTGATCTGACTCTCCAGAGAGAATGAGAGAGAGGGAGCAAGAGAGAGGGAACGAGAGAAAAGAGAGGAGAGTAGAGAGAGAGGAATCCTTTGTTTGGAAAAAAAGGCGTTGGTTCTTGTGCACAGGGCTCCCACTTCAACAATCCATTGTCACTGGGCTAGATGGCTAGCAGGATTAGCTTCCTGGTTGGTTTCTAAGGCAACATGGAGGACAAGTCAAAACCACTCCAGGGGAAATGTGCATTTTTGTTTTGAAAAGGACTCATTCCTAACACAGTATATACATAGCCTGTGGTCCGTCCATTTAGGGTGCGGGGGGGGGGGGTTCCTAAAAAAAAAAAAGAATGTCTGTAAAAACTCTTGTGATAAAGTCAAGCTCCGGCTCTCCGGGGGGGGGGTCGGAGTAGGGGTTGGGGGTTTAGTTTAGAAGCGATCGTCTCGGAGTTGCGTAGGGGACTTGAAGGGCTTGAGTCCTAGAGTCTTCCTGGGTCGCGTCTTCTCTTTGGTGACATCCAGGGGCTTGACCCCGACCCCGCACGCAGCAGCCCAGCCCAGGTCGATGAGCGGTGAGTCAGCCGGGTTCAGGGGTGCCACCCGGAATGTGGGCAGGGTCGGGGACCCGTTGGTGGAGCAAGGCGCTGAGCGGGAGGTAGGAAACGGCGCAGAGAAGGGGTCAAAGGGCAACGGTGCGTCGCGCGTGATGGCTGACGATGGGTAGGCCCTCAGGGAGAACGGGTCACAGTCCGGGGAGGGGAAGGGGTCACAGTTCGTGAAGGGGTTAGTTGGTGAAGGCTGGTACCCCAGCAGGTGGCAGTCTGACCGCCGGGGCCCCTGGACAACACCATACCCCCCGCCCCCGGCTGAGATGAAGCTCCACGGGTCAATGCGGGGTCGGATGGGGGAGGGGCGCGGGCGCGGGACGACGTTGACCTCCAGGCGACGTGTTTTAGGGCTCCAGAGGCGAGGGTCAGGGAACAGGGAGAAGGGGACTGCAGAGGGCTTGTCTTCTGACTCCAGACTGTCCTGGCAAAGGGGGAGGTCTAAAACTGAGAGAGAGAGATGACACAGAGATAATAAATATGTATATATCGTTTCACTAAAACGCATCAAATAAGTGTGCAGACATTCTGTTCTTAGTCTAACATTGCAGACTGACAAAAGCCCCACTTTGTTTTTCTAATTGAACCATTATTTAACAATGACGGCCTACCGCGGCCAAACCCTGACGACACTGGGCCAATTGTGCGCCGCTCTATGGGACTCTCAAACACGGCCAGTTATGATACAGCCTGGAATCGAACCAGGATCTGTAGTGACGCCTCCAGCACTTGAGATGCAGGGCCTTAAGACTGCCGCGCCACTCGGGAGCCCCGCGATGGAGAGTAGATCCTAACGAGGCATTGAAGAAGCACTGAAGCGAGACGAGCTCACGTGCAGACGATAGGGTTGAAAAGGTGTGGGTGTGTGTGTGTTCGATCTGAGACAGCTCTCTGGAGGTGCTAAGGAGTTCAGCTGACACGGAACCACAATCAAGAACTCCACGATCAGAGAACCGACCAAACATCCCTTTTCAGTCAACAAAAACAAATCCTCTGTCGTTAGCTCTCCAAGGCCGCCTCCGAAATGGCACCCTATTGACTTTGGGCCCTGGTCTAAAGTAGTGCACTATATAGGGAATAGGGTGCCATTTGGAACTTCCCATAAAAAAAACAGTATAGAAGTATAGAAACACAATCACTCAGGCATATTGAGTGGACCCATGAGATTGCAGTCAATTTGCTGCAGTCAGAGTTTTTTTCCTCCCCAGTTCCAGTAATTTCATTTCTATGCTGCCAACAACTTTACAACAACCTGTGTGTTTTCTAAGTCAATATCAGAACAAACATATTGGGGCACAGGGTAACAGATTTGCTACTTGTTTTATGTACTTTTCGCTGCCGCGTGCATGTCAAGAGTTGACGAGTTGTTTGATTCTAGCTCTAAGATGAAAGTTATTAGCAGCATTACAAGCAGACGCAGGCTTGATGATCAGCTCGAGGCAGTTCCAAGACGGCATCCTTAGAGAGAACACTGTTGCGACTAGATATGAAGTTAGCATATCAAAATGGCACCGGAGGGCAACGCTTTAAAACACCCCTTAGATTCGCTGTGAGAATCTATTACGTTTGCAGTGCTCCTGTTCCACCATCGTTAAATGACGGACTGGAAAAGTACCGGTCAGAACGGAGCTGCGCTGCATTACGTACATGTAAGCATATGGATAAGATGTTCGTTTTTGCTCTGTAATGATGAAATAAAAAAAATCCCCTGTCTGGAGGGGGAAGGGAAGTGGGGTGAGGGAGTTTGTGTGTGTGTGTTTCTGTGCTTGCGTCAATGTGTTGCTCGCATTGCATGCGTTTGTATTTGTGCGTGTGTGTTTACCCTCACCTAGTTGAGAGGCTGAGAGCAGGCTTTGGCTGGACCTCCTCCTCCTGTCTGCCCCGTGGCCCCAGGCGTCACAGACAGGCGCCCCGTTGGTGTGGTGGGGGGAAGGGGCCCACTCCGCTGGGCTAGCCTGACCCAGGACCTGGCTCTGCTGCTGGGGACTCCGGGCATGCCTGTGGCAGACCCACTCTCCTGGGCTGGCCTGTTCCTGGGTCTGGTGATGGAGGCTCCGGGGGGCCTGGGGGCTCTGGGGTGTCTGGAGGGCCTGGGCATGCCTGTGGCAGGCCCTTTCCCGGGGGTTAGGGGGAGGCGGCGTGAGGTGCAGGGGCTTCACCTCAGGGGCGTGCAGGGCGCAGGGGAAGTCAAATAGGGGCCGGGGTAGGGGCTCCGAGCTGGAGAAGGTTATAAGGTCATCCACCACAGGGGGGTCCGAGGAGGGGACTTTGGGGGCCGTGATGTTGACCTCCTGTGGGGGGTGGTGGTGGGGGTTAGTCCGGGGGGGCACCCTGGGGGGGATGTGTGGCACGTCCAAGTGTCGTCCCAGGGCCACGGAGGCCAGGAGAGAGCCTCCACCCAGTAGGGCCCGGTGGGTGCTCCTCAGCAGGCCTCCCAGGGAGCGGTGCTCGGGCCTTGGGGAACCGGCCGGGGAACTCCCCTCCAGCCCCTCCTCACTGCCTGAATCCCCATAAGATAGAGAAGGCCTGGGGGGCTCCTTCACTGAGGAGCCTGGGGAGATGGAGAGCGAGAAAAAGGTAGAGAGAGGGAGATGGAGAGATGGAAGGAGAGAGAGAGGTGGAGGGAGGGAGAGAGCGCGTGAGAGAGAGCGTGAGAGAGAGATTGAGATGATGGTGAGATGATGGTGGTAGCGAGAGGGAGAAAGCGAGCGAGGTAGGTCGGTCAGCTCAGGAATACAGAATACTAATTTAAAATTTACAATCAGCTGTGACCCACTTAGTTAGGCTAGAGGTTGTGTGTGTGCATGTGAATATGGTAGTGATGAAGAGCATACCGTTTTGGGCAGGCTGTGGCGTGGAGGGTCTGTACTCCTCAAAGTCATCCTTGGAGTCTCCGTTCTCATTGCTGTCCATATCCAGGAGTTTGGCTCTCATTGAAAGACTGGAACACACACACAATTACTTCAAAACACACTCGTTCTGCTTTAGCTAATACGGTGAAAAAAATACACATCCATATATGGCCCTGTGTATGGAGGGGTGTGAGGGAGAGGTGAGAGGGTTACACTACCTGCTCTCCTGGGGGCTTAAGCGAAGGACTTTGGGGCTCTTGGGGCTCTTGGGGCTCTGGGGCCTCCAGTGAGGGCCCAGCCGGTCCCCATTAGCCTGCTTGTTGTGTGGAGGGCCCTCCAGGGGCCACATAGAGCTCAGACCAAATGCCCTGTTGTTCTCACTGGGGCTCACTGGAGAGGAGGAGAGAGAGAGAGCATTCATAAAATAAAAACACTTACATGAACACACACACAATACATTTCATTTCAAGACCACCTCTGGTACAAGCACCATGACATAGGTTGGTGACACACAACAATCAAACAGAGTGGAACAACTGGGTGGTATACAACACATTGCTTTCTCTAGCTGGGATACGTGTGTGCCACCGTGCACCAGAACAGGTGATGTGCTCCGGGCTCAAGCCAAGATTTCACATGTCACTGGAACAGTGTGGAACAGCGGAGGCAAGTACACAGGGGGAGAAACAGAGAATGGGGGGAACAAAGAGAGCAAAAACAGAAGTAAGACTCCACCTGGTGCTGACACACTTACAGCAGACTTTCTAACCCCCTTTGGGGCTAGCGACGCTAACTCTGTGTGAGCGTTACGCTAATGTTAAACAAACACTGCATGATTCTCAACAGCTCTCGCAGCGTCGTCACACAACAGCCATGCCATCCCAGAGGGGTTTTCCGACTCGAAGACGCAAAGTGCTATCAAGTTCGTGTCAGGCACGACATGTCGGAAATCTCTGCGGAACGATGCTGTGGGAAGACGCTAAGACGCTAGCAAGATGCTAAAGCGCTAACACATTTCTACCCATACGGCCCCTGGATTCAATGAGCCATCGTCTGCTTTGACATTGCTAGCACAGATGTTCGCTAAATAAGGAAATAGATTTCAAATGACAGCCGCACTCGCAAGCCGTGAAAATTTCCATTAAGCAGACACGTTACTACTGAGCCATGAACTCAACCCACTTTTTAATGCATAAATGAATCAAACAGATGGTTTTTTAAACTGCTAAACCAATCAAATAATTCATATAAATTAAATTGTGCTCTTAAACTCAACCGCAGCGGTTAGGCCTATTTTATGGGGAATTTTGGGAAAACCCCTTTCAGTCTGTTGCGACGCAGCACATTCCTGTAGACATGTGTGATCTATGGGGAGAATTCCCCCACTAAGGGGAAAACAGTCATTCGCATGTGTCTTTAGCGCCGACTCCAGAACAGTGCTCTTACTCAAATGCGACACAGCCTCACTCATGCCAATTCATTCTGGCTGGTTTCCAATTCAGTAAAAAGGCATTGAATGTGGAACAGGACATGCATGTAAAAATGCTGACATTAAAACACATGGAGGAAGGACTCCCCTATCTGGTAGAAAGAGGACATTGCAGACATAGAACTTGAAGGCTAAAGCAAATGTACTGCTGATCCCTTATTAAAACAAAGTCAGATAATATTTGGACTGGGACAGCCATTGTCCCAGTCGAGAAAGAAGGAGAGAGAGAGAGAGAGAGAGAGAAGGAGAGAGAGAGAGAGAATGAGAGAGAGAGAGAAGGGGAGAGAGAAGGAGAGAGGGAATGTAAAGGGCTGAGTGAAGTGAGCAAGGATGGGGTGTGTGTAAACAGACAATGTCTAGTGTGCTAATGTGTGAACTGAGAGGGTGTGTGTGTGTGTGTGTGGTGGGGAGAGAGAGAGAGAGAGAGAGAGAGAGAGAGAGAGACCACGCTCACGTTGGATTGCTCGGAAGCGTGGGCCGAAGGAGGGAGAGGTGCCGGAGCCCAGATCGGGAGAGTTGCGTCTCTTCTCCAGCCCTGGAGACGCCTGCACTGTGATCTTATGGATGAAGTCTGGAAGAGACATACACCAGATGTGAGAACAGGCCACACACACAGAAACAATCAAATCACAATCCTGGGTCCTGTTCAGTAGAGAGAAAACGTTTTGAAAATGGAGTAAACGGGGATGTAGTACCGGATCTTGTGCAACAATAAGAACAGAGATTTATTTTACCGCTGTAAAGCCTTTTGCTATGGTGTGCCCTACTGAACTCGACTCAGAATCGAACAGGCAAGGAACTAACATGTGCTTGTCTTTGGCAAAATTGTTTTTCTAGGTCCTCCTTGAAAATAATTTATGTGGTGGAGTGGGTGTCTGAATTTCTTTTTCATGTAATGCCATGAGAATACGGTCATTTGCGAGGCCAAGCTAAACAAAAACACGAGACGCCTGAAGGATGTCTGTCCTGGCTTTGCGTAGCAGGATAATGTATCTTTGTGGGTGTGGAGGTTGAAATGCGATAGAGCAAGAGAGAGAAGGGCCAGCCAGGGGTGACAGGAAGCCCAGAGGCGTGGTTGAGTTGGCCCCATGTCCCTCTCATCAACCCCCCATCAAATCACTACCCTGCTGCTGGGAAAGACCACAGCCTCCAAAACACACCTCACACAGACATATGCCACACACTCGTATGCATAAACAAGTGCGCGCACACAGACTGAACATGCATACACGGAGTTTACCCACACACAGACAGTACTCACGCGCGCGGTAAGAGTCTGTGCGCATTTGGAAAGAGAGGGAGCGTATCTGTATGAGAAACGCTGAGTGTGCCCGAATGAGGGCAGATAGCCTGTTCCTAGGCCGTCATTGAAAATAAGAATTTGTTCTTAACTGACTTAGTTAAATAAAGGTCAAATAAAATAAAATGACGCATGACAACTGCGCAGCATGAGAGAGAGTGGGTGGGTTTGCTTCTATGGTGAGTTTCTTATCCGTAGACAATGGGAGTAGTCTACAGGAGAAAGGGACCCTATAGTAGATTATGGCTTTACTAAAACGACACACTGTGTACTTCTAGTTCTACCTACTATTTTAGAATGTACTGTTTAGTGAAAACCTATGCAGTTAGCAACACATATCAACGGGTTTTTGGACGGCTATTGTAAGTAGAGGTCGACCGATTATCATTTTTCAACGCCGATACCAATGCCGATTATTGGAGGATCCCAAAAAAGCCGATACCGATTAATCAACCAATTTTTTAAAATGTATTTGTAATAATGAAAATTACAACAATACTGAATGAACACTTATTTTAACTTAATATAATACATCAATAAAATCAATTTAGCCTCAAATAAATAATGAAACATGTTCAATTTAGTTTAAATAATGCAAAAACAAAGTGTTGGAGAAGAAGGTAAAAGTGCAATATGTGCCATGTAAGAAAGCTAAATTTTAAGTTCCTTGCTCAGGACATGAGAACATATGAAAGCTGGTGGTTCCTTTTAACATGAGTCTTTAATATTCCCAGGTAAGAAGATTTAGGTTGTAGTTATTATAGGAATTATAGGACTATTTCTCTCTATACCATTTGTATTTCATATACCTTTGACTATTGGATGTTCTTATAGGCACTTTAGTATTGCCAGTGTAACAGTATAGCTTCTGTCCCTCTCCTCGCTCCTCCCTGGGCTCGAACCAGGAACACATTGACAACAGCCACCCTCGAAGCAGCGTTACCCATGCAGAGCAAGGGGAACAACTACTCCAATTCTCAGAGTGAGTGATGTTTGAAACGCTATTAGCGCGCACCCCGCTAACTAGCTAGCCATTTCACATCGTTACACCAGCCTAATCTCGGGAATTGATAGGCTTGAATTCATAAACAGAAGAGCTGCTGGCAAAACGCACAAAAGTGCTGTTTGAATTAATGCTTATGAGCCTGCCTACCATCGCTCAGTCAGACTGCTCTATCAAATCATAGACTTAATTATAACATAATAACACACAGAAATACGAGCCTTAGGTCATTAATATGGTCGAATCCGGAAACTATCATCTCGAAAACAAAACATTTATTCTTTCACGGAACCGTTCCATATTTTATCTAACGGGTGGCTTCCATCAGTCTAAATATTCCTGTTACATTGCACAACCTTCAATGTTATGTCATAATTACGTAGAATTCTGGCAAATTAGTTCGCAATGAGCCGGGTGGCCCAAACTGTTGCATATACCCTGACTCTACCTGCAATGAACGCAAGAGAAGTGACACAATTTCACCTGGTTAATATTGCCTGCTAACCTGGATTTCTTTTAGCTAAATATGCAGGTTTAAAAATATATACTTCTGTGTATTGATTTTAAGAAAGGCATTGATGTTTATGGTTAGGTACATGTTGGAGCAACGACAGTCCTTTTTTGCAAATGCGCACTGCATCGTTTATATGCAACGCAGGACACGCTAGATAAACTAGTAATATCATCAACCATGTGTAGTTACAACTAGTGATTATGATTGATTAAGTTTAATGCTAGCTAGCAACTTACCTTGGCTTCTTACTGCATTCGCGTAACAGGCAGGCTCCTCGTGAGGCAGGTGGTTAGAGCGTTGGACTCAGGGATTCAATCTTGCAACCTTACTGACAAGGTCAAAATCTGTTGTTCTGCCCCTGAACAAGGCAGTTAACCCACCGTTCCTAGGCCGTCATTGAGAATAAGAATGTGTTCTTAACTGACTTGCCGAGTTAAATAAAGATTAAATAAAGGTGTTAAATTTTTTACAATTGTCAAAATCGGCGTCCAAAATTACTGATTTCCGATTGTTATGAAAACTTGAAATCTGCCCTAATTAATCGGCCATTCCGATTAATCGGTCGACCTCTAATTGTAAGATATGATGGTACAGTACGTGATACTTCCGCACACTCGGTAGTGAAGTGGTGAATTAGTGTGAGGTGAGCTGAGGTGAACGAAGTACAATGATAAGTACCGTAGCTGCTTTCTCGGCCAGGTCTCAATGGATTTCAAAATGGCGACTGATTGACTGATTCCTACTCTGCCAACCTGGCTCACAGACTATCCAACCAACTGACCAATATTTCCTATTTCAAGACACCCCCAGCAAGTTACACCCCCCTCACCTTGGGGCATGCTGATCTTCTCTCCGTTCTTGCTGCCCTTCAACTTGTGCTTCTTGAAGGTTCCCTTCCTCTTCTTGACGTTGGGCTTCTCCTGTTTGTTCATGTGCAGGATGAGGAGACTGAGCTCCCTCTCGAACACATCCTGCTCCCACTGGGCCAGCTGCTGCTCCCTCTGCCTGAGGAACTCCTCGTGGGACTTCTGCTCCACCGCCGCGCGCTTCAGCTCCTCCTCGCGACAACGCAGCTCCTGGAGACGGGGAAGATCTCGGTTGTAGTTACTGCTGTTATTGCGGTGTTAGCGTTTATAGCAAACACGTAAAACACACACAAAACAAGTTGTGTTTATTAACACACACGCATACATAGGGCCTTCAGAAAGTTCATACCCCTTGACATTTTGTTGCGTTACAGCCTGAATTCAAAATGGATTAAATATAATTCTCACCCATCTACACACAATAACCCATAATGACGAAGTGAAAACATGTTCTTAGAAATGATTGCAAATTTACTGAAAATTAAATACAGAAGTATCTGTATTCCCACCCGAGTAAATACTTTGTAGAAGCACCTTTGGCAGCCAGCAGTGAGTTTGAGGGAAAGTCTCTAAGAGCTTTGCACACCTGGATTGCACAAAATTCTTCAAGCTCTGTGAAGTTGATAGTTAATCATCGCTAGACAGCCGTTTTCAAGTCATGCCGTAGATTTTCAAGCTGATTTAAGTCAAAACTGTATAACTAGGCCACTTAGGAACATTCAATGTTGTCTTGGTAAGCAACTCCAGTGTAGATTTGGCCTTCTGTTTAAGGTTGCTGTCCTGTTTAAAAAGGTGAATTCCTCTCCCAGTGTCTGTTGGAAAGCAGACAACCAGGTATTCCTATAAGATTTTGCCTTTACTTATAGCAGTATTTTGTTTATTCTTATCCCTGAAAAACTCCCTCGCTCTTGCCGATGACAAGCATACCCATAACATGATGCAGCCACCCACCATGCTTGAAAATAAGACGAGTTGTACTCAGTGATGTGTTAGATTTGCATAACCCAAACATAACGCTTTGTATTCAGGACAAAAAGTACATTTCTTTGCCAATTAGTTGGCAAAGAACAAGTGCCTTGTTGGGAACAGGATGCACGTTTTGGAATATTTGTATTCTGTACAGGCTTCTTTTCAATCTGTCATGTAGGTTAGTATTGTGAAGTAACTACATTAATGTTGATCCATCCTCAGTTCTCATATCACAACCTTTAAACTCTAACTGTTTTATTAAAATCACCATTGGCCTCATGGTGAAATCCCTGAGCAGTTTCCTCCCTCTCCAGCAACTGAGTTAGGAAGGAGAAGGACACCCGTATCTTTGTAGTGACTGGGTGTATTGATACACCATCTAAAGTCTAATTAATAACTTCACCATGCTCAAAAGGGATATTTTTTCTTTTTTTTACCCATCTACCAAAATCGGTGCCCTTCTTTGTGAGGCATTGAAAAACCTCCCTGGTCTTTGCGGTTGAATCTGTTGTTGTGGTTGAACCTTACAGATAATGTGTAGGCTACAGAGTTAAGGTTGTCATTCAAAAATCATGCTAACCACTATTATTGAACACAGAAGGAGTCCATGCAACTTTTTGAGATTTCTTAAGCACATATTTACTCCTGAACGTATTTAGCCTTGCAATAACAAAGGGGTTGAATACTTATTGACTCAAGACATTTGAGTTTTACCATGTTTTATTCCACGTTGACATTATGGGGTATTGTGTGTAGATCAATGACACCACATCTCAAATCGAATCCATTTTCAATTCAAGCTGTAACCAAATATGGAAAAAGTAAAGGGGTGCTCCAGTTACGTGCATCAATAACAAGCACACTCATACTTCTCCATTTCTATTTCACAAAACGCACACACAATAACCATACAGTCACGGTCTCCCAGCCTCGCTCTAAAAGACACCCGTTTCCCCTCACCTTCTCCTTGGCCCTGAGCTCATCAAACATGTCCTGGATCTCCAGTTTCCAGTCCTCCTGTAGGGAATGAAAGGAGTCCTGAGGCATCTCCTCCACCACCTGCCTCTCCAAAGCCGTCAGCTGAACCAAGATGGAGGCAAAGTTGGGCCTGTGGTGTGGATCCTGATCCCAGCACTCTGAAGGCAGACACATTGAGTTTAGACAAATTATAATAACACGCCAATTACGGGTACTCCACTACCAAAGCTTACATAACCCTGTAAGGTCAGGACATGACAATTCATGCACAAACAAATCTACAACTTAAAGCGCATTATGGCTGTAATTTGGCTAGGCATTGTCAAGTCCGTTTACACGACTGATGATCAAATTATTTATTTAGTGCCTTTAACAAATCTAACAATCACCTCAAACTAACAACATCCTTGAGCAGCAGCCTCAATGTATTGCACAACCTAACCAGTAGCTCGGAATGTTTTTCCTGCGCGTGACCAAATCTGACATTTTACGCAACATTCTTTTTGAAATTCAGCCTCCAGGTTTGAGGAAATGGAGAAGAGAGAATTATGGTTGCACCAAATTTAACACACACACACACACACACACACACACGCAGGCACGCACAAAGGACTCTTACCTGCCATGAGCATGGCAAAGGGTTCTGGGCAGGTGGAGGGGATGGGGAGGGTGAGTTTGTTAACAGCCACTCCGTAGGCCACAGCCAAACCATCTATGCCCCTGTAGGGAACCTCTCCTGTCAGCAACTCCCACAGAAGAACACCATAGCTGGGGAGGAGAGAGGGGGAGAGGAGGTTAGGGACGTTTCTCTAACCAGTCCCTGGTCCTTCTGGTGTTAAATCACATCGGATTCAATTAGTCAACTAATCATGAAGCCATTGATTGACACGTTGAATCAGGTGTGCCAGTGTTGGAAACAAATATGTGGAATGGAATGAGTTTGATGCTATACATACAGTACATTGATGATACATACATAGCACACACATACAGTGCATGGAAATTATATCAACAGCTGAAGTGGGGGGATGGCAACTATGCTATACGTTATTAATATAATAATTTATGTATTTATTATATGCAATAATGACGGTCATGGAAGTGCATTACGCTTCACTAAAACATGCATAAAGACAAAAATAGGGAATAAAGCAATACCTATTAGCTTTCTACAATAAAAACATGATGGGGCGGGTCACATACATACATTAGAGGTCGACCGATTAAATCGGAATGTCCGATTGATTAGGGCCGATTTCAAGTTTTCATAACAATCGGACTCCGATTTTGGCCATTAAAAAAAAAATGTACACCTTTATTTAACTCGGCAAGTCAGTTAAGAACACATTCTTATTTTCAATGACGGCCTAGGAACGGTGGGTTAACTGCCTTGTTCAGGGGCAGAACGACAGATTTTTACCTTGTCAGCTCAGGGATTCAATCTTGCAACCTTACGGTTAACTAGTCCAACGCTCTAACCCCCTGCCTCACGAGGAGCCTGCCTGTTACGCAAATGCAGTAAGAAGCCAAGGTAAGTTGCTAGCTAGCATTAAACTTAATCAATCATAATCACTAGTTATAACTACACATGGTTGATGATATTACTAGTTTATCTAGCGTGTCCTGCGTTGCATATAATCGATGCAGTGGGCATTCGTGAAAAAGGACTGTCGTTGCTCCAACGTGTACCTAACCATAAACACCAATGCCTTTCTTAAAATCAATACACAGAAGTATATATTTTTAAACCTGCATATTTATCTAAAAGAAATCCAGGTTAGCAGGCATGCTCTGCATGGGTAACGCTGCTTCGAGGGTGGCTGTTGTCTTTGTGTTCCTGGTTCGAGCCCAGGGAGGAGCGAGGAGAGGGACGGAAGCTATACTGTTACACTGGCAATACTAAAGTGCCTATAAGAACATCCAATAGTCAAAGGTATATGAAATACAAATGGTATAGAGATAAATTGTCATATAACTACAACCTAAAACTACTTACCTGGGAATATTGAAGACTCATGTTAAAAGAAATCACCAGCTTTCATATGTTCTCGTTCTGAGAAAGGAACTTAAACGTTAGCTTTTTTACATAGCACATATTGCACTTTTACTTTCTTCTCCAACACTTTGTTTTTGCAATATTTAAACCAAATTGAACATGTTTCATTATTTATTTGAGGCTAAATTGATTTTATTGATGTATTATATTAAGTTAAAATAAGTGTTCATTCAGTATTGTTGTAATTGTCATTATTACAAATACATTTTAAATATCGGCATCAGCTTTTTTTGGTCCTCCAATAATTGGTATCGGCGTTGAAAAATCATAAATCGGTCGACCTCTAACACACACACACACACACACACACACACACACACACACACACACACACACACACACACACACACACACACACACACACACACACACACACACACACACACACACACACACACACACACACACACACACACACACACACACAGCAAAGTACTTGAAAGTGTGGAAGATCCAAGGTCAGAGACCTGGCCAGGATACCAGCCTCTCCCTCAATGTGATCAAGACAAAAGGAGATGATCGTGGACTACAGGAAAAGGAGGACCGAGCATGCCCCCATTCTCATCGACAGGGCTGCAGTAGAGCAGATTGAGAGATTTAAGTTTGTTGGTGTCCACATCAACAAACTATCATGGTCCAAACACACCAAGATAGTCGTGAAGAGGGCACGACAACACCTATTCCCCCTCAGGAGACTGAAAATATTTGGCATGGGTCATCAGATCCTCAAAAAGTTCTACAGCTGCACCATCGAGAGCATCTTGACTGGTTGCATCACCGCCTGGTATGGCAACTGCTCGGCCTCCGACCGCAATACACTACAGAGGGCAGTGCGAACGGCCCAGTACATCACTGGAGCCAAGCTTCCTGCCATCCAGGACCTCTATACCAGGCGGTGTCAGAGGAAGGCCCTAAAAATTGCCAAAGACTTCAGCCACCCTAGTCATAGACTGTTCTCTCTGCTACCGCACGGTAAATGGTACCGGAGCGCCAAGTCTAGGTCAAAAAAGTCTTCTTAACCTAAGCCATAAGACTCCTGAACAGCTAGTCAAATGGCTACCCAGACCATTTGTATTGTACCCCCCCATTTTTATGCTGCTGTTTCTCTGTTTATCATCTATGCATTGTCACTTTACCTCTACCTACATGTACATATTACCTCAATTACCTGGACTAACCAGTGCATGTCGACTCTGAACCGGTACCCCCTGTATACAACCTCGCTATTATTTTATTGTTGCTCTTTAATTATTTGTTACTTTTTTTTTTTTTATCTTCAGTTTATTCTAGTAAATAGTTGAACATTTATTTTTCTTAAATCTGCATCGTTGGTTAAGGGCTTGTAAATAAGAACTTCACTGTAAGGTCCATCTTTGATTCGACGCATGTGACATAAAATTTGATTTGATTTAATTTCACAGTTCCACACACACGCTCTTCCGAAAGCGCTGTAGGCTGTCTTGTAAGTGGGGAGTGTAGCCTGCAGCGTTTTAATATAGTCCTTTAATTACTCTGCCACTCCGCGGCTCTGTTTTTGCCAGCATCGGAAATCTACAGCTTTATGAAGAAGGGCTACAGCATGTCCAGATCGCACCCTATTTCCTAAATAGTGCACTATAAAAGGACATAGGGAGCCATTTTGGGACACAGCCACGGAGATGGATAAAGGAGAATAGAAGAGGTCAATATTGGCCCTCATTTTCATACCAGGTTCATAACACCCTCTCATTAACATATGCAAAGTAAAACAGAAAAATCTAGTTTGGGAATAGTGAAGTGTCTCAGGAGAGCATGAGAAAGAGATGTGTGTGTTGTGTGTACAGTGTGCTATTTTGGATACACTTCCTGTGTGTGTCACTGGTACGAAAATGCATGCGCACTAATACACATACACACAGAAAAGAGAAAAAAACCACACACCCTTCACAGATAAACGGTTGTGGTCAGGTCTGCTGTGTGGCCTTACCTCCCTCCCTCTCTAGCTCCATGCAGGGGGACAATAGGACAGTGTGCCTGACAAGTCTCACACAAAGCACAGAGCAGGCTTTCAAGTGCTGCTGCTATCACATGGCTGTACCCCTCCTGCAACCCATCCCTATTATATCACTGTCAGAGAAGGTGGAGGGGGTGACAAGTTCCCACAGTCCTGGCTCATAAATAGTCTTGTCATATATCTTTATTTTTAATTCAATTATTTTAGCAGGGAAGTTGGCATCTCTCAACAAGGAAGTTGGCATCTCTTGTCATCATGTACTGCTCCACCCCCCCACACGCAAACACACACACCTACAAGCCCCCTTACCTCCAGACGTCGCTGCCCTTGGAGAAGGTGGAGGACTTGATGACCTCCGGCGCCATCCAGGCATAAGTGCCCGCCGTGCTCATCTTGGTGGTATTGTGCCACTCCCGCGCCAGGCCAAAGTCTGTGATCTTCAGGGTTATCCCTTCCATACAATCATTCTCCATAGGCTGGGCCAGGAGGACTGGGAGAGAGAGAGAGAGGAAAGAGAGCAAGAGACGCTTTGATTGAGACATTACATTTTAGAGGCGTGGCAGATGATCTGAGCCAGCGCAACGTACAGTTAAGCGCGTTCAACTTAAGGTTCCACGGGACGACAACCACCGGCGGCAGTCATAGTAAAGTAAACACTTTCAGTAATAAAGCAACTGTCAGCAGAATCAGTGCTACTAGGAAAAGACAAGCAAAACCTAAATAATATTCACACTCGTCAGGACCGTATAAAGCAAGGTGGGTGTGAAGGGGAAAAAAAGAAAAGGATTTCTTCAACACTCTTATTAAACTATTAAATGCATGAAGTAATTATAATGCATCATTGCAAAAGGGGATTTAGAACTTTTCATAACTAAGTATTAAGCCACTTCGTGACCCCCCCTACACACACACACACGCCTTTCACATCCTCTTCCCTTTATTCTTTTAGATCGGTGAGATCAGACTTAGAAGAAGAAACTAACACTGATAAGACCTTCTATATCTATACAGTAACATCCCCGCTCTTTAACCTCCAGACAATGGGCACATATCATCCTTTCATCATAGATATCTAGAATGACACGCTCTGGAATAGAACTGAGCTAATGGAATACAGAGGCACGTTCATTTTATGTCCTGATACTCATCTTCTCGGCCCCTTGTACCTGCACGTCTTCATGTGATGGTTAGCTATGCTATGCATAGCTAACCATCACATGCTAGGCACAATGCTAGGCACATGCTAGGCACAATCAGCCTACATGCTAGGCACAATCAGCCTGCATTGAGAGGCCTTGGATTAGCCTATTCCGCCTCAGCATGCAAACCTGAGGTCAGGCATCCTCCCTCCTCTCGCGTGTGAGGTGAAAAGAGGCGAAAGCTCTGGAAATACGCCTTAGAATGACACGCATATGTTAGGACGGGTCTATGCCCTCCCCTTTGGCAGCCCAAATGGGTAACCTCAGGGTGAGAGACGGGCAGCCAACGTCCAGAGAGAAAGACAGAGAGTCGGAATTATGGAATCATTTTTTTTTTTAATGGGGAAGTAAGCCTTCTGCTATTTCCAGACACTTTCTGTTTTTTTCAGGGTATAAGTGCATGTTTTCTTTCTGTCTGTCGTCTCTTGCCTTCTCCCTTTCTGTATCGGGCCTCTCTTTCTCTCGCACACACACACACACACAAAACGCACACGCTATAGTCTCTGGCTCCCTCCCTCTGCACACATCCTGTGCTCTGCCTGGCAGGCCGGCCGCTGCGCCGTGTTTGACGTCACAAAGGAATGCATCACAAGAGTGTGTGGGGGGGGGGGGGGGGGGGGGGGGGGTATTGTGAAAAGGCTCAGCTCTCACAATGAACCTCTGGCACCATCACTTCACACTGTGCAGGCTCGGCCACACACACACGCATGCATTTCAACAACTAGAAAGACAGAGAGAGAACAGTGGACACATGTTCACACATGGGAACACACCCACAGTGTCAATTAAAACATACATACTGTACACAGAGATACCATAGGAACACACCCACAGTGTCAATTAAACATACGTATCTTGGCGTATCTAAAAGCACAGACACAGGTATGTGAGCTGTATGGGAGCTGTGTTCAATGTGAACAGACGTGCCACAGATCCATGGCATGAGATTGTGGGATGAGAACCAGACAAATGCCCTCCGTCCCTTTGCATCTCTGTAATGTCTTCCTGGAGAATCAACCGTTTTTTTTGTCATTTATGTGTGTCAGAGAAACTTCCATGGACTTCCTGTTCTTCATAGGATTTCCACGAAAACCCATGGTCTTAGTAGTTATCAGGCGACTAAATTAAAAACCAAACCAAACTGGATCGATCGACTTTTCATTGGCTCGTCCTCCTTGTAGCAGAAACGTAAAACAACAATAAAACAAGTCTCCATTCATTCCATCCTCTTGTTGTTGTTGTTGTTTTCCTTTAGTATACAGCCCCTCAATGGGATAAATACTTACCACACTAATCTATTGTACTCTCTTCAATGAAACCTAACTAGTTTGTCAGTCAACTAGTGTTGAGCACATTTCAAAACAAGCTTACGTCTCAAATAGCAACCTATTTCTGACATAATGTACTACTTTTGACCAGAGCCCAATGGGCCATGGTCATAGGTATAGGCAATAGGGTGGCATTTGGGACTCAGCCAAGCTCTGGGCAATAACCTCCATTTCCTCTCTGTCTGCTCTTGTGACCTAACCTCCAGGAAGTGACGCCAATTGGACCAAAGGGCTCTGGCCCTTCCTCGAAACAGAGGATCCATTTCACCGTCGTGCTTTACGAGGCAGATTAAGCTGAAACCTATTTTTAGAAACAGGGGTTAACAGGGGTCATTTGGCTTCCGGCAACTGATTGAGACAGCTGGAGAGGAATGTGGGATATATGGGTGAGTGAATCAAATCGGTCCCGCCGATGAGAGAGGGTTGGTTGTTATCGACAATAAACTGACCGAGTCGAGTGTCTGCCAGGGTTGTGACCTGTGGCGGCTTGAATAACTTGCAGTAACTAAAAATAAAAATTATCGAGACGTACAGACACAGACAGCGTTTTAGCAGCATCAGAACGCTCAATATTCTTCCTCCATTTCCTTTGTTGAGGCAGAGTACATCCTCAATTAAGACACCCTTTGGCCCTTCCCAACACATGACCACACCATTCTCCCCTCAATATCACTGGCTGCTGGAACCACAAACAGTGAACTGGTCTAGTATGTAACCATTGCAAAGCTCCGCCTTATCTCAGCTCACTGGTCACGATAACCACACCCACCCGTAGCATATGCTCCAGTAGGTATATCTCACCAGTCACCCCCAAAGCCAACACCTTATTTGGCCGCCTTTCCTTCCTGTTCTCTGCTGCCAGTGACTAGAACGAATTGCAATTTTTTTTATTTGATTCAAAATAAATTCAAAATAACTAATCGCTGAAGCTGGAGACTTATGTCTCCCTTACTAACTTTAAACATCAGCTATCTGAGCAGCTAACCAATCGCTGCAGCTGTACATAGTCCATCTGTAAATAGCCCACCCAATCTACCTACCTCATCCCCATATTGTTTTTATTTACTTTTCTGCTCTTTTGCACACCAGTATCTCTACTTCCACATCATCATCTGCTCATTTATCACTTGTGTTAATCTGCTAAATTGTAATTACTTCACTATTATGGCCTATTTATTGCCTTACCTCCTCATGCCATTTGCACACACTGTATATAGACTTAATTTTTTTCTATTTTGTTTTTGACTGTACTTTTGTTTATCCCATGTGTAACTCTGTTGTTGTTTGTGTCGCACTGCTTTGCTTTATCTTGGCCAGGTCGCAGTTGTAAATGAGAACTTGTTCTCAACTGGCCTACCTGGTTAAATAAATAAACACTTTTTTTTTTTTTAAATGGACATCCACGGCATGACATATCTCGGGTTTCACTAAACAGATTTACCAGACTAGAAGTCTAACACGCTGACCAGACCAGACACGCCGCATGCGCGAGCGTCGCAAAATAAAATGTTCAGTGCGATCTGCGTCAGAAATAGGAATGACTTCTATTTTAGTCCTTGGCATCGCAGACTCTCGTTGGCGCGCGCGAGCAGTGTGGGTGCAATACGCGACTTGTCCTGTCTGCAGGCCTATGTAAGGTTATAGTAACAGTTAACTGATCACTCATTGGGAATAAGGTGAACAAGGACATGTGGCACTAGACCCAGAGTTGGTCCCTGCTACCATGCCCAGCCCCAGACAACCTCCTGACACAGACAGGGCAACCAAACAACAACGCCTGCGACACGGCAGCTACATCCCCATGGCAATGGGACTCTGTTTAGTATTGTTTGTTGTTCAGAGAGAGAGAAAGAAAGAGAGTAGGTAGTCACTGAAATGACCCTAGACATGTAAACCAACCATTTCTATGGGCACAAGCATTGTTCATGACACAAACTGTTCACACCCCTCTTCTTGGTAGAGAGAATTTTGCAGGTTTTAAAGCTTATTTCCTGCAATTCTACACATTCTGTCATGGGGTGCAAAGAAAATGTTGCAGTTTTAAAACACATTTTCGAGCAATTCTATGCACGTTGCCGTGTCAAATGTGTATTGATGTGATATTTGAGTGACAACAAAAATTACAACAATATGGCCTAAAAAAAAAATGTCAAAATCAAAAACCTTCTGACAAGTTATAAAATGCTGTCTATAGAAAAGGGCAGCAGTGACTGACATGAGAAGAGGAAAAGTGATGATGCACTACCCAATTTATTTGTACAACTTTTAAGAGTAAGTTGAAAGCTGCACCGAGTTCCCTATATGATCATGGCTGTTGGCTGATGTTATGGTCGGTATGTATGTGTGTGTGTGTGTGTGTGTTTGGGAACCATTGCTCTAACTTACACCTTAGAGACAGCTGCCCTATGTACATAGTCATTAAACACTGGTCACTTTAATAATGTTTACATACTGTTTTACCCACTTCATATGTATTCTAGTCAAGCCTCATCCTATAGAATTACTGCTGTACACATCTTTTCTATTCATATATGGTCTATTCAAGCCATTATATAGATATATTTCTATTCCGGACTCGGACATGGCTCATTCTGATATGTCTTAATGTTTTGGTGGATTTGTGTGTATTGTTAGGTATTACTGCACTGTTTGGAACTAGAAACTGCACCTGCAATAACATCTGCAAAAATGTGTGTACGCAACCAATACAATTTGATTTGATTTCATCTCTCTCTGCCCTCCCCTCCTGTGTGTTTGGGCCGGCTCTGCTCTCTGCCCGTAGGCGAGGGAGAATTCCGACAGGGGAGGGGGCTTTCCCCACGAAGAACGGGAGCTTTGTCCCCTGAGGGACAGAGCCATAGGCTGACAGACAGTCTGGCAACCTCTAACACTGACATAGTGATAGAGGGAGAGAGAAACCGAAAGAGAGAGAAAGAGAGAGGGAGACACAGAGAGATATGGACGAATAGCAGCAAAACAGCAACTTGCAAGAGAACACAACTCGTGATTAACCTGAAACATATTAGAGTTGATGTGGTATTAACAGGGCATTTAGTTACTTGGCATTATAAAAGACAAGTTCTCCTCAGACCCTCGGCCTCCTTTTAATAAGGGCGCGTTAAGGGATTGCTCTGTCAATGGGTTCTTCATAACATACACCAAGTCTAGTCATTGAGTATTTTCCTCTTGGCAGCTAAAGTGCGTAAAAGCTAAATTCACCTTTGCAAAACAACAATGCTACAAGTCTCTCTCTCTCTCTCTCTCTCAAGCAGTGAAGCTGACATCAACATCAGTCGTTGAAGTTTAACCCCCATTAGCTCAGCCTCCTCAAAGACGATCTAGATTTTGGACTGTCTGCTCTAACAATGGGAATACATGTCAGCAAAGGCAGAAGGCAGGCAGGAGGCAGAACATTCTAGTTCATGAGAGGGCATGTGAACAACAGGCACAACTCCAATATATATATATATATTTTTTTTTACTCGAAGTTGCCAGGATGCCACGGCGTCCACTTATATCAGGATATTTGTAACAACCTAAATATTACGAAAACTCTATTCGATCAAATAAGCCTCACTTGAGCAAATGAGCAATACAATGTTAATGTTGACTTAATTTGACTCTCTCGCTGACCCCCATACAGAAAAAGACTAACTTGGGCTGCTTCGTGCTTTATTCTCGCGCTGACAGATTTTGCGGCGGAGTCGGCCCTTTCGCGCCGGCCTCTCTGGTATCCTAGGAAACTCAGACCCTGGGAGTCAATCCGCGGTCAACCTCACAGGGTGTAGAGGTCAGGAGGTCGGGTCAGAGGTGGCTGGTGTATAAGTGGGCGGTTACTTCCTACTTTTTTTTTTTGAAAGACGGTCCCCTTTATGCAACATAGTACAATGTGATGGTCCCGTGTCGTGCATTGATCTAGCTAGTTATCAAGGTTTGATTGACAAGAAATGTTCACTAATGTTTGCACAATCGCGCAGAACGGCACTGAAACAGATCAAAAATCGGTTTCAACTTACTGAGAGAGACGACAAAAATGTAGCGGTAATGATAAGCATACCTCGACTCCACCGGTTGGTGCCACCTTAATTGGGGAAGACGGGCTCGTGGTTAATGGCTGGATTGGAATAAGTGGAGTGGTATCACTACGTTTGTGCCGTTCCAGCCATCTTTATGAGCCGTCCTCCCCTCAGCAGCCTCCCCTGCTCGACTCTGGTAGAACAGCTGCATGCACACATACAAATGCTCAGGTACAGAGAAGCATACAGGATGTACAGAGAAGCATAACAACAGGAAAATTAGTCAAATCGTTCTAGCCAAATGGTAAGAATTCTCCATCGGCTCACTTTAGAAAAGATGCCAAACCAAGCCAGTGAGCGAACTAGCTGGAAGCCTGGAAAAGACCTCTCCCTGATTCCCTGGGTTTTGGAACTCTCCACATCTTCTGTGGTGTGACCTTAGTGTCTCGTTTGGTCCCTCACTCCTCTCATTCACTGGAGTTGTGTTGTCCAGGCCCTCATCCTCCTGCTCTCTGTTCCACACAGCATATTATTCTGGAACTATTAGTTGTGTGTGTGTGTACACATTCTGTCCGTGCATGTGTGTGTATATCCATGCATGCGTGTATCCAAGCCAACAGTGTGTGTATGGGAATCCCGTGCCAGCTCCTACCTGCCCCCCTCCCTCCCTATGCCAATCAGACCCTGGGATCTCAGGATGCAGCTTGCCCGGCCTTTCCAAAATAAAGAGAAGGGAACACAGAGCTAGAGGGGAGGCCAGCTACCCTCACCCCTCCTGGGCCTACTGCACTCTTATCACAATCCGCCAGACACTGTTCCAATGGGAAAGCAGCTGAGCCTTGCCCTGACAGCCTCCACAGAACCTGGCACTGCCACCCAAATCACAGGTGATTCCTGTTAGGCAGCAACACACTGGTATTGAAGCAGTCAGTGAAAAGGATAAAAGGAGAGGTTTGTTCCTATTGAGGCCGAGGGAGTATTTCCTTGCCACTGTCTGTCGGCTGCGTTTGCTACTGTAGATTGGGGGTTGGAACGTCGTCGTTTCATCCAACAGCGACAAACAAGAACGGCTATCAACTTTGTGTTCTACTTTATTTTTTATCCCGGATTGATTGAGAATAGAAGACGGGAATTGACCTACAGCAAGGTTATTTATTCAATCGATTTGTGGCTACATTTAGCATCCAACCTGTTTCTATCTCCAAGACCAGGATCTCATTCCAGTTGGAGGCCATTTCCTGCACAAAACAGAATATAGTTTGCTTTCGGTTTGAATATGCAGATGAGTTATTGATCTGAATTTACGAGTACCATCTCCTCCTACTCATCCCATGACCTATTTACCCAGTTAACTACAAAGTAAAGCTACCACTTAACAAAAAGTGACTAACTGGCCATAACGGTCAAGCCCCATTGGTATCTCTAACCATTTAATTTACATACAACACCTCTTGGATTTACTTTCAAAATGTCTATATCAGGGCCTGTATTCATACAGCATCTCAGAGGAGGAGTACTGATCTAGAATCAGTTTTGCCTTCCTAGATCATTGTGAAAAAGATGACAAGGACAGGGGGACCTGATCCTAGATCAGCACACTTTAGCCTAGTATTGTTTGTCTCTGACAATAGACTCGACTGGCAAAGCTACTCTATTGCCGCAGCTGCCCCTGCTACAGATGATGAAAGTCAACATGCCAGACTTATAGAAATACAGGTTGCAATTCAGGAGTTTATCAAGTTCAAAATGTCTCTACATCCTGGCCTGAATACCTCACATGCCGCCACTATGGGCTAAATGTCCAAACTGCCCTCGTAATTCTCCTCAGTGAATTTGGGAATGTTGATGTGTGTGAGAACGAGTGTGTAAGTAGCGAGAGACTGCCAGTGTGTGTCTGGGAGTGCAGAGCAACACAGGGGATGTTTTCAGTGTGCTGCGTTGCGGCGCTAAGGACCCTGAAGAAAAACACATCCGTATACCACCAGTATATCAGATACTTATCCACTCTGGGAAGAAAAAGAAAGAAAAAAAACATGTTCCAAGATGTACTTAAACCGTAGTTCTTCTTTAAAAACATTTTTTTAAAAAGGGCCATTCAATTTAGTTTGACTCCACCAATGCTTAGTGTGGAATTTCCCACGTGATTTCAAACTATAGTGTATATTTATAGTGGGTGTAAATATAATGTGCGTGAGCCAATGTGTTTATGACCGATTGTGTGTATCTGAGGGCCGAGATGTCAGTGACTGACTGATAAGGGGTCCCAAGGTATGTGTGTGTGTGTGTGCTGGTACTGGGAATGCGAGAGGAAGAGGCTCCTCTCTGCTGTACCTTCCTCTGTATTTACATTCAACAGAAGTCCAGTTCTGGCCTCTGGCTTGCATCTAAGACCTTCCTCTGTGTGCACCTTCTTCAATGATCCTGTTCAATCAGCATCTTCCATTCACACAGTAAGTACAATCAGCTTCACTGATTTGTAAACAAAGCTGTAGGCTTTTATCTTTTAAAATCTCTACACCTATAGAAAGTGTCTTTCACCCTTAAAATGGACACATTTTTTAAAAAAAATTACAACCAAATATCCATTTTTGGATGTAAATGGCATGTTAAAGTATCCAGACACGTTTGTGATTTCACGTTTTACCCCAAAACAGCAAATCCCTTCCATATCCTTGTAGTATGGGGGTCCCCCAAACAAACACCCAAATACATCATTTTAGAAACGGCAACGCGATCAGTATAGTGATGCAGGTCTTCAGATGTTCTACACATGAAATTGTGCGAATTCCGAAATGTATCTGCAACGTTAGATTACATTTTGTCAGACCCCCCAGACTACACAACAGGGATGAGGAAGTGACTTTCTGTTTGGGGTAAGTTTCTCAAAAACATGTGAAATCACAAAATGCGTGTGTCAGGACCAGTGGCGTGTATTCGTGGAAGCCAAGGGAAGCCGGGCTTCCCCAAATATTTGACCAACAAAAAAATTATAAAAATGTCTTTTTCGTCTCTTTGTGTTTTCATCATCTGTCAATTTGCAAGTAGCTGAATCTCAGCGGAGAAATCACCCGAGCGAGGGAAACAGCGCCCCTCGTCTCAGAATGTCTGGACCCGTCTGGACCAAAAGAGTATAACATGTTGCCGCCGTAGCGTTTGATTGACTGATGCCAACAAGCATTTGGCCTCCCTTGATAAAATAACAACTATAAGATAATTAACCAATCGCCGTTGAGCTGAGCGCAACTGTGGGTTGTCCTGGTGGCCAGTTTGGATTTTATTTCAGACCAATTAAAAATCACTTCCTTGGAAAAACAATTTTCAGAAAAAAAACGTGTCAGTTTCTGGTCTGCTTGTGTTGATGTCCTGCGGTAGCTAGCTTGCTAAATCGTCCCTTTCCTAAGCCATGGATGGAGATGGGGATTTGGACTTGTGGTTTTGACTTAATTCTCTGTACAGGCCAATGATTTTGATGGTGATTCTGATCCAAACATACATTTATTTGTTGTGCCACTGGCCTGAGACAATGGAAGTTCAATCTGTAGCCAAGTAGGCTAAAGTTAACCTAGCTAACTTAGTGGTTCATTGTTGCCCATGCCAGGAAGTCAGGCTTGCAAGCATTTTAGCTAGGCAGACTATGACAACAAAAACTAACAATGACAGAGCCATTAACATTTTGCCAACATGAAAGAGAGGATGGCATTGGCCTTCAACCAGTCTACAAGTAGGGTGAGTCAACATGTTTTGTCTAACATGCGCACACACCACAAATCAGTACCATGGACAGAAGCATGATATTTAGCAACATTGATTGGACTAAATTGTTTTTGGTATATTTAAGTTTGTATATAGTCTTGTTAATTTTATGCTGGAATACTAAGTTGAAATGGTGCTGGAATACTGGAGGCAGTGTCTGTTGTCTTTGTGCTGACTTGCGGTAACACTAAACTTGAACTTGTTTGACCATTCTACAGGTGATATACACTATAAATACACCCAAAAGCACGTGGGCACTACAACAAATTAGTGGATTCGGCTATTTCAGCCACACCAGCTGCTGACGAGTATAAAATCGAGCACACCGCCATGCAATCTCCATAGACAAACAGTGGCAGTAGAATGGCCTTACTGAAGAGCACAGTGACATTCAACGTGGCATCATCATAGGATGCCACCTTTACAACAAGTCAGTTTGTAAAATGTCTGCCTGCTAGAGCTGTCCCCGTCAACTGTAAGTTCTGTTATTGTGAAGTGCAAACGTCTAGGAGCAACAACGGCTTAGCCACAAAGTGGTAGGCCACACAAGCTCTTAGAACGGGATCGCAGAGTGCTGAAGCTAGTAAAAATTGTCTATCCCTACTGAGTTCCAAACAGCCTCTGGAAGCAACGTCAGCACAAGAACTGTTCATTGGGAGCATCATGAAATGGGTTTCCATGGCTGAGCAGCTGCACAATGCCAAGCATCGGCTGAAGTGGTGTAAAGCTCGCCGCCATTGGACTCTGAAGCAGTGGAATTGTGTTCTCTGGAGTGATGAATCACGCATCACCATCTGGCAGTCCGACGGCCGAATGTGGGTTTGGAGGATGCCAGCATAATGCTACCTGCCCCAATGCATAGTGCCAACTGTAAAGTTTGGTGGAGGAGGAATAATGGTCTTTGGCTCTTTTTCATGGTTCGGGCTAGGCCCTTAGTTCCAGTGAAGGGAAATGTTAATGCAACAGCATACTATGACATTCTAGACAATTCTGTGCTTCCAACTTTGTGGATACAGTTCGGGGAAGGCCCTTTCCTGTTTCAGCATGACAATGCCCCGTGCGCAGAGCGAGGTCCATACAGAAATTGTTTGTTGAGATCGGTGTGGAAGAACTTGACTTGCCTGCACAGAGCCCTGACCTCAACCCCATCAAACATCTTTGGGATGAATTGGAACGCCAACTGCGAGCCAGGCCTAATCGCCCAACATCAGTGCCAAACCTCACGAATGCTCGTGGCTGACTGGAAGCAAGTCCCCGCAACAATGTTTCAGCATCTAGTGGAAAGCCTTCCCAGAAGAGTGGAGGCTGTTATAGCAGCAAAGGGGAGGGACCAACTCCATATTAATGCCCATGATTTTGGAATGAGATGTTCGAAGAGCAGTTGTCCACATATACTTTTGGTCATGGAGTGTCTGTTTGTATGCATCATTTGCTTTGTGGACTTCACCGGGACAGATGTACGTTTGTTTCATAACAAAACCGGAGAGCAACGTGTAGTTGAATTTATTTCACCGTTGTGTGATCGATGTCTTCTGTTGTCACGGCCTTAATGTATATCGCGGATGTTATATAGCAAAACAATGCAATTATCACAACATAAGTTGTAATATGGGTTATTTACTGACTTGGCTTCCTCAGTGATTTTACCCACGCACCACTACTGGTCTGGACCTTTCTATACCATGTCATCTACATGAAATAGAGGTTTGGCTGTAAAAATTGCAACAGTCCACTAAACAATGCCTTTAATTCACTTTTAAAATCATCGTTATCGTGTAGTGAACGTCTTTCTCTGAACTTGACCTTTCTCAACCTTTCTCCTTTCACTTACTGTCTTATTGAATATAAGGCCTCGCTGTGTGTCAGTGGCTTGTGTCCAATTTTAGAAGCTCGAACCTCATTGCATTTTCAATGGCGCCAACTTGAATAGTGTGCATCTTTCCTTGATACGATTCACCCGTACACTTTAAAAAGTGACTGGTGAAACACTGAAGGAAGATATCTCTCTCTCTCTCTCTCTCTCTCTAAAAAACAGACATCTCCTTCCCCAAACAGCAGGATCGAGACAAGTAAAGGCAGGCCTGGGACAAAGCTTCAGGGAATTAAATGTAAAAACCATAAAGGTAGGAGGTAGAGAGGGACTGTGTTGGATGTGCCGCTCCATATAGCCTATAAACCCTGCATTTAAAGAGCTTTTCTTTACACAACATGGGTGTTTTCCAGTCCAGTGGGTTTCGTTGATGTCTGCTCAGTCTGAACAGTGGGGGGCATTTCCCTCAAAAAAAAAAAAAAGGACACATGAGCACTAACAATTGTTAGTTCATAGGAGCGTATCACATTTGGTGTCAAATGAAAGCTAAAGAGAGTCTATATTTTGGGGAAATTAAGGTGTAGATACATTTTCCATCTTAAAAATCAGCGCCCAGGCTCTGTCGTAACCGGCCGCGACCGGGAGGTCGGTGGGGCGACGCACAATTGGCCTAGCGTCGCCCGGGTTAGGGAGGGCTTGGTCGGTAGGGGTGTCCTTGTCTCATCGCGCACCAGCGACTCCTGTGGCGGGCTGGGCGCAGTGTACGCTAGCCAAGGTGGCCAGGTGCACGGTGTTTCCTCCGGCGCATTGGTGCGGCTGGCTTCCGGGTTGGATGTGCGCTGTGTTAAAGAAGCAGCGGCTTGGTTGGTTGTGTATCGGAGGACGCATGACTTTCAACCTTCGTCTCTCCCGAGCCCGTACGGGAGTTGTAGCGATGAGACAAGATAGTAGCTACTACAACAATTGGATACTATGAAATTGGGGAGAAAAAGGGGTAAAATTCAAAAAAAAAAAAAAAAAAGCTATCAGAAATACATCAAAACACAATAATGTGATGACCCTTGCAAACTAAAATCAACATTTATATTTAGTTTGAGAAACCTTCAGTAAGTTTAAGAAATATTGCCTTAATTCCTTTCCCAAATACCTACATATCCTTAATATATTTTCAAATGTCTCTCCTTCATGGGGGATAATGAAAGTTTAAATAAGTAACAAGTAATGGTGGACCTACCAATAAGTTAGTGATTTTACTGATATCAAATTTGTATATGAATTGAGACTTAAAAACTCGTAATTCAGTAACGGAAATACCACAAATTAATTGGTAACCATTGGGAAATCACCATAGTCACAAACTACAGTTGGGTCACCTGCTACTGGTCTCTCTTCCACTGGCATACTGTTATGTTCAGCTCATAACGGTTTTATTTAGCTTTCTGTTGTCTGGTGGTCAAACAAAGAGTATTAAACTCCTCCCTCCCGCTCTCTCTCACTCTCCAGTTTAATGTCACCTCTCCCAACCTCTCACTGACACCTACCCATGAGTCCCCTCTTTTTCCATTGACTGTAACCAGCATCCTCACCCACTGAGCACGGACCGACGCCAGAAGTCCATGGATGTTGAAAAGTAGATGAAATTTGGTCAGTCCACCCTGGCCTTGATGTTAATGACGTCCACAGACGGACCGGACCAAATCTGGACCCCGTCATAGATACTTCACGAGTATATTTCACAAGTTTGGATAGCAAAACACAGTACAGTGAGTAGAGCACAGTAGGTTACAGTACACTACAGTAGTACAGTACAGAAAAGTAGAGTATAGCACAGTAACATTGTACTGTACTCTGATGTGCTGCATTGTACTCTACTGTACTCTGCTGTTCTGCGCTGTGATGTCAAAACATGAGGAGAATGACATTTTTAACCATTTCTGTTTAGTTCAGGCAAGAGACCCATGATGAAATTCTGTTACTGGGTGTAAATCCAACTCACTTACTGGAGTTCAATAATTAGAGATTTCTTCAAACTCAAGGTGCCATTGTCAGTCTCCATTATTTCTGCAGACATCTTTCAATCTTTATTCGGAGTGGATATTTAAGAGTTTTTGGAAAACGTGGTCGCATAAAAACCTGAGGAAGAGTTTATCGAAATTCCGTTACCCAAAGTTTAATCTGCACAGTTCTTCTACTAAATGTGTTTTTTTTGGAAATGTTTCAAAGTAGTCCCTGTGCATAGAGTTATATGGTTGGTTAAACTTTGAAATCAATGCTCTTTGTTTGGCAGACATATTAAAGTGAAAAAGTAATTGTCCTGGGTCATGAAGCAAGTCGGGGGTTGAGAGAGGAAAGGTGCAGTGGAACAAGTGAAAGGATTGTGCATTGTGAGAATCAATGAATATGTACTGAAAACAGTGATACTTTGGCCTAACTAGGGATAGGTGTGACCGAAAACCTTGAAACTGGGTATAAAACTACTAACGCCGACCTACCAAGGCCCATATTCTAAGAAGTGGTGCCGGTCTCTAGTCAAACTAAAAAAAAATTACCTTGATATTTTGCGTAAGGTAACATGGTTCAGAGGGATTATTTGGTGATTTGAACAAACGATAAAAGAGAGGACGCTGAACAATTACAAACCCTGAACATTGCCGAGCCTCTGACACAGATTATTGGTATAATAATGGTTTTGCCTCGGTGTGTGAATTCAGGTGGCCTTGTGTTTTGACTATCAATGTCACTTAGACACACTCAGCCTGACAGTTCCAACAACCGTTTGTTATGGATTGAGAGAGTTGAATTCTCTCTGTATCACCTTCACTACATCTATTTGATGTGGTATAAGGTCCATGGTATAGGTCTACGTGGCCAGAGTCCAAAACACCTATACCACTGTTATTCCCACAAGTCCAAAGGGTGAATTGTGACGGACTTGAAATGCATCCACTAGAATTCTTGACCTTTTGCTCGCGAAGCAGCTGGTCTCGTTATCGAGAAATGCTCATTAGACTTTCACAATCAAGTTGAAACTTTAAATGAGGCCACATGTACGGGATAAGTATGGTATAAATCGTCCAACGAAACGCTTACGTTCAGGTTCCTTCTCAACAATGAAACAACAATAAGAAATTATAATATGAACCTAAAGTAAAATGGCAGTAGAATAGAATACATTTGAGCAAGTATAAAACAGGAAGGCACAATATGTAGTCCAATATTTGCACGTGTATTGGGGGACAAGTGTATAAATTGAGCAGTATAATAACAGTCTGGTAGCAGAAGTTGTGATGTGTGTGTGTAGCATTAGTGTGTGGTTGTAAAATTGCATTTGTCTAAAAGGTGGGATGTTTGTACTTGTAAATTGTGAGCTATTAAAGTCAATATTGTAGTTGGGGGGGGGGGGGGGGGGGGGGGGGTTGAGCTTTGTCAAAGGCAAACTGTGTGGTGTATCTTGTGGTGATTCAACATATACCCTAGCCTGCAGTGCACATGTCCTGACAATCCCCTGCCTGAGTCCTGTAGGCCAAGATCCCCAGCAAATAGGTAGCATACCAGCATTTCACTCAGAGCCAAGTGTCCAGGTGAAACTGAACTTGATAGTTTGTCATGGAGCTAAGGAAATGCCACTAATTCACCTGGATATGACCTTCTGGGTCTCACTAGGTGTTGTCTATAACAATGTTCTAACCACTGTGCATCGTGTAAAAAAAAAGAAGCTCTTGGACATAGACGGGCCTAGTGCCGGGACTTACTGTTGTTAGACTTAAGGTCACGGTGGATGACAGGAACAATGGCCTCCGTGTGCAGGTAGAGCATGCCCCTGGCGATCTGCACCGCCCAGTTGACCAGGACGTGCGGCGGGATGCGCCGCCCGGCCAATGCTCGGCTCAGTGCGCCACCGGATGCGTACTCCATGATGAGGCACAAGTTGGGTTCCCGTAAGCAAACCCCTTTGAGGGCGATGATGTTGGGGTGAGTGAGCATGGCAAACAGCCGGGCCTCCTGGCGCACGTTCTGGGCCGTCACGCTGATGTCCTCGTCCGGGTCCTGGCGGGCCGCCTTCACGGCCACCAGCCCACCTCTCCACGTACCGCGATACACCTTGCCGAAGCCTCCGACCCCAATGACCTCCTCGAGGCTCAGCTCCCTGAAATCCACAGCCTCGGGTTCGAACTCCCCCACCACGGCTGGCCCAAGCTCCCCGACCCCAGTGCCCTGCAGTTTCCCATATGAAGGTGGCTTGAAGGACACGTAGTTTGAGGGAAAGATGCCCACTTTGTTGTTGACTTTGCCCGCCCACCAGCCCTCGTCACCGGATATCTCAGAGTCCAGCGACAGGACTTCCACCAGGTCACCTTTGTGGAGGGTGAGCTCGTCTTTACCGGACGCCTCATAGTCGAATAAAGCCGTCCACACAGTATTGGTGAAGTTCCCTTTTTGCGATTGATCCAAACCTTTCCAGTTCGACAGTGGCCCGCGGGTAAAAATGGTCTTCAGCGGCTCCATGGAGCCACAATGAGCAAATGCTCAGACACTGGGTTAGATTTTCCAAAATAAAGCACAATAGAGTACTTTATTGCGCCACTCTCCCGTTCCTCTGTGTCTAGTTGGTTCATCAGGGACCCGTGAAATGCGTTCAAAGACCTGGCCAACAGGAACACAACAGTGTTCAAAGATAACAGGATAAAAAGCGCCTCTCATACGACTCGAAATGGACTGCTTATGTTTCCATTGGAGTTGGCAACGATCAAACAAAGGCCATGGATGTGACCAGTTCTGCCAAAGTGTTCCAATTTGTAAAATGGCAGAATTGTCTCCATAAAGCAAGTTGATACTTAACTTATGTGGTGTTTCAATGTGTGGTTTGAGCACATAGCTCACTTAATTACTCTATTATTATACCACACAGTCACATATTAACCAATGAGTATGTGCTGAGATTGGAATTTGAAATAAAGGAGAACTTATTCCATTATAACAAAACCAAGACTGTGCAGAGAACTGGATGGATCAGTCACTAAAATTAGCATCAGGTGGTTGTAAAATATCCAGAACATTGGACAATAATAACCACAACAAAAGAGCTCAACTCCATTTAGTTGTCCATTTAGAAATGTCTGTATTTTTAGCCAATAAGTGCCGTGGCCGTCATAAGCAGGAAGCGCTGAAAAGACGAGAAGAATAGCAGGAAAGGAGCGTTCAGTCAGGCGAACCCCGTGCTTTACCGCAATTTTCAAAGCTGACCAACTCGCCCTAAACCCACAGCACGACCAACGGTATCTGGACGAAACTTCTATGCGTTCTGTCAACAAATCTCACATCCGTTTGCCCAACTGTATGCATATTTGCTGTCTCGCCCGGTGGTGATATACAATATCTCAATTGTACAAGTCGGTATATTCCATAAGAACTTTATATCCACCGAGTTGGCAACAGGAAGAACTGCACGATCCTGCTTCTGAGTCTACTTTTTTTTTTAAAAAGAGACCCGCACACCGGAAACAAATAATGTATTGTCCGTCGTGCGTAACGATACTTTAGTGCCAAGCTCCGACAAGCTCGTTGTTATTACCGATGTCCAAAAAGCGTCAGGATAGATGCATTATTGTTATCATGTCCCCCACTTCCTTTAGCCGTCGTTCCGTTCTCGAACCACTCTACGTCTGTGCCTTCAGTCAGAGAAGAGGGTGTGGTTTAGTAACTTTTTTCCCAGCAGGAAAAGAAAGCGTCAGGGGTTTAATCATTGGGCGATTTCGTGTTTCATGGTCCGGTGCCCCTGGGCGGAGTCAGTAGATTTTTGACCATTCCATTGGTCCTTCAATATTATCTCCACTCACCCGGGGCACGGGGCCATGCAAAACGAACTCTCCATTAGTCCAAACAGTGCTTCCGTTCTGCAACTAAACCCAGAGTTTACTTTGGACAAATTCAGTTAGGTCACTCCCCATTTCTTTTCGTTTGCTTACATTGAAGAAATGTTTTACAACAGAATCGGCGGAATGAATACGCCCCAGGTGACAGAAACAACGCAACTCGCGTTCTGGTGGAGGCAGCAGTAATATGCGGACTAATTCCCGTTTTCTATATGAGGTTCACTGGAATATCTGTGTGAGAAATAAATACACTCGTATTTGGCAAGTTAGTGGTCCAACGTGCAAATGTTGAGATATAAATATAATTCAGTTAATAAGGCCTATAATAGGTTACATAGTCTCCAATACTAATGAGGTTGATTATGCATGGTGTAATATGCAAAAGTGTACATAAAACACTTTAGTGTAGCTGTTTCTCTGAAGAGGTGCATCTATTGAATAAACATAAAACATGTCATGCTATTTGGGTCTGAGACAGACGAAACCTGAAACTTTGCCACCTAGGGCACCTTTGCCCTGTACTGCTGTGTGGAAACAGTGTGCTTCCTTCTGAGGCCTTTGATGGCTCCCCTGCCCCATGGCAGGCCTTTGTTGCTCCGCCGCCCCGAAAGTAAATCCCCTCCCATAACCCCGGCCAAACACCCCCACCCCTGCTACCCAGCGCTGACTCATCACTTGTGCAGGAAGAAGGCAGTTGTTTTTGTGGCCTGGTGGCCAAGCCAGGCCTGCTGTTACATTTACAATATGAAACCAAACTCAGAGGGAGGGAGGGAAGGGTGTGGGTTCACAGTGCACACGGAGAACAAAAAATGAACTGCCTTTTCAGAAAGAGTATTTTCTTTGTTCAGTGTTTCTAATCGAATCAAATCTTCCCTCCATGGGAATCTCTCCCACAGAACAGACCTGTGCTGGCTTGCACTTCAATCACCTTGCCGACTCTGTTGATAACAACATGGCCTTGACAGAGGAAAACACACATCACATCAGCTGTGGTGACAAACATCCATTGTTAAACGTTTATACACACTTCGTAGGAGTACTAATGCATGGTCGGCCATTTCTATTCTATACCTGGAGTCTGAGACGGGAAGTATTTGGAGGAGACATGAAGGCGGCTTAGAGAGAAATGTACAGATTTTCCATATGGGAATGGGAAGTCCAGAGAATGTAGGATGGGTTTGGGTTGAACTCAAACAATGTGTTACACTCCTGTGTAGTCGTAAGGTGAAGCCTTGTGAAATGTTTCGCTTAGGTGCCAATGGAATGAAGTTCATTGCCAGTTTCAATGGACTCAACAACAAATAGCGTATGGCATTGTGGCTTGTAATATCACAGATACGCTTGGTAAAAGATCTCATGCCGTTTAATGTAAAATAAAAAAAATAATAGTTGGGCAGTGTTTTATTGAAATCTGAACTTTATTTCACCCATACAAAATAAAATGTTAAAATTTTACATACAGCGTCAAGTTCAACGGCCTACCTTAAAACATTTCATATCAAGAGACACTGAAACGGGAGCCCTATCCTTCTCTGCGTTTCAATGTGTACATTAAAACAATCTAAAAGAGAGAAGAAAAAAATACAATACAAAGGAGAATTTTATTCCAAGTGGGGGGACGATATATTTTTGAAAACAAATTATAGGCGAAAAGGTGAGCGGTTTAACAACTTTAAAAACAAAGTTATGGTCCAGGAGGAGCATCACAGTACATTTCAGATAAGAATAGCCAGCACAGAAATATCTGTCTTCAAGAAGGAGATAGTTGGGGTGGGGAAGGGGGTACAACACAACATATTTTACCTCAAAAGCAGTGACTTGTCACTCATATTTCAAATCAACAAAAACAACCAATTGGAGTTGTAATCATTAGCATAATGACATGTGAATATGGTTGACGTAAGCTAACGGCCAAGGTCTTCAGGAGGATCAATTATCGTCATAAAAAGTTGCATTAAAAAGGGGAAAATCCTCAACTCAAGTCACATTGAGAAGAATTCATAACCTACAGTAAAACACATCTCCTTACCCACACCCTAACAATTGGAATAGCCACGTGCAATAACGGCCAACTCCAAAAGCAAGACCAAGATCTAACCGCTCTGCCAAATTCAGAATCCTCACAGACAATCATCTCATCTCCCTTTGCTATAGGAAAGTGCTGACCCCTTTCAAAAATACAACCGACCACTGCTCTGACTTCATCTCGAGAAGGTGTCTGTGTGTACAGTATTCTATGAGGCTACGTAGGCTGCACAGGCATTACAGTTGGATCATCTCAACTGAACCAGAGCAGACGTTGAAGAAGTGGACAAGGAGCTGGAGTGATATGTCTGTTGAACACCAATGACGTATGCAGAAAACAGAGATGAGAGAATAACCAAAGTGCAAACTACAATGGGGGACTTAATCAAACCGGTACTTGAGCTGGGGGCCTTTCAGAACATCAACTGACATTTTTAGTCCAAATAGAACAACCACCTGTCTTTATAAAACAACCTGGTTCATTTTTTTCCTCCACATTAAAATAACAAATAATTAAACACAATATACAACCGATTACTCGTCTTCAGTGGTGCCAGCTGTCATGTCTACACACCTTACTGCCAGTTGTTGGAGGCTTTTCCTTAACAATGGGCCGCATGTGAGCATCTGCCCAGACTCACCTCTTTCTCAATGCAGCCACAGAAGAGAAGAACTTAAGAGAAAATTAAAGGTAAAAAGAGCGGGGGGGAGCTAAGAGTCGTAGTCTTCATCATCATCGTCTTCATCTTTGTGCGGCATGGAGGGGGGAGGTGGGGGTGCGGTGCCCATCAGCGAGGGGTGGGGGGCAAAGGAGCCCAGGGGCATGGCCAGGCCCCCTTGTGCGGTGTCCATGTGGAGGTACTGGGGTGGCATGGTGTCTGGGCTGTGGCACAGGGCAGAAGAGGGGGACAACACCTTTAGTAATAGTACCCGCACACAAAAGGGTCATGTTCAGTTAAGAAAATATGTTTTGAAACTGTGTGAAATGGAAAGTTAATGCCCGAATACAACCCAGGAAAGCACATTAGCAAAGAGTACAGTTGTGTGGTGGTTAACTGTGTGTGCGCGCCTGTCCATGTCCATTACCTGTGGAATCGGGATTGTGGCTGCAGGTTTGTGCTTGACTGAGACCCGTCTTCCTCATCCTCGTCTGTCTCGCTGTCCTCGGAGTCATCCTGTTCCCATGGCAACGAAAAGCTAAATAAACCTCTATCCTCACATCCTCACCACCCACCCAAATTACACCTGATAACTTCAATTGGCCACCAAGCCAAACTAACTAACATTGCCCTCTATAAAACGTTACTGTTATCTAAGCTAAGCTTATGCTTTGTGGCTGCTAAATTTAAGGCCAACACCCACCTCTTGCTCTGAGTCTGTGCCTGATAGCTTCTTGTCCTTGCCCTTGCAGCCAACTCCTCCGTTCTTGCGGCCTGACCCCGGCTTTCGACCTCTGGAGGACACCAAGTACAAAGTCAAGATTGCATAATTCACACATTCACCGACACACAAAGCTTTAGTAGACCATCAGTAATATCCTATCCACGTCAACAGTTAGTATCGTTCGGGGTCCGTTACCTGCGTGCAACCTTTTCCCCTCCCTCTGCGTGGTTGTCCTCTCCCTCGCCCTGCATGTCAGGCACTGCCGCTACCAGGTCCTTCAGGAAGTCAAACTGCTGCTCCAGCTCAATGCACTGTTTTCTACCAAGACACACACTGTTTAAAAAGACAATACCGTCCCCATCTCTTCAAAAAAGCACCGATAGACAAGAACGCTGAACATCTGTAGCCCTACTGAACTTATGACCAACACCGATAACTGAATACATGACTTACAAGTGTGACGTCGTCATTGTTTTTGCGTTCCGGGACTGGGTGACTTGACAGGCTTTCGTCAGGAGAGACTCCAGGAACAGCTCCAGAGCTCGTGCTGGTGGTTGAGTTAAGGGGAGGTAGACACTAGCCACACAGGACCAAAGTGGTTTATTTGGGCTTCAATAACTAAACAGTTAGACATTTCGCAACGACTCAAGAGTGATTGCTAGACTCTTACTAGGCACACGACCCCTCAAAAGTCAAAACAGAGAGTCATATGACTTTTCATTCAAACTGCACAACAAACAATTAACCCTATAATCTCCATATTGTCATTGGCAAAAAATACACGCTTTGAAATGCAGTTCATGTGAACTTGCAATGAAATACAGATGAAGCGTTCAGGTGAGAAGAACGGATACATATGATGACAGGAACGGCGGCAGCCACTTTGCCTATCTCTTCATCAGTCTGCATAATCTTCTTAATCCTGGCCTGTAATCAAAATGGGAAGAGGTCAGTGAGAGAGCGCATTGAAGATTACTACCATTAGAGTATCTGCATAATTGCCGAGTTACTAATTGATCAACCAACCACACACGCCCAGCACATTGACTATATTTAGATAACAAATAAATACATTATATATATATATATATTTCAGCCACCTTTCCAACAAGTCCACGTATCAAATTTCTGGCCTGCAGGAGCTGCTCCAGTCAACTGTAAGTGCGGTTATTGTGAATTGAAAAGGAGCAACAACGGCTCAGCCGCGAAGTGGTAGACCGCACAATCTCACAGAAAGAGCCATTGAGTGCTCTAGCGGGTAAAATTTGTCACTACAGAGTTCCAAATGGCCTCTGGAAGCAACGTCAGCACAAGAAGTGTTAGTCGGGAGCTTCATGAAATGAGTTTCCATGGCCAAGCAACTGCACACAAGCCTAAGATCACCATGCGCAATGCCAAGAGTTGGCTGGTGGTGTAAAGCTCGCCGCCATTGGACTCTGGAGCATTGGAAACACGTTCTCTGGAGTGATGAATCACGCTTCAACAGCTTGCAGTCTGACGGACAAATTTGGATTTGGAGGACGCCAGGAGAACGTTACCTGCCCCAATGCATAGTGCTAACTGTAAAGTTTGGTAGAGGAGGAATAATGGTCTCGGGCTGTTTTTCATGGTTCGGACTATGCAGCCTTAGTTCCAGTGAAGGGATATCTTAGCGCTACAGCATACAATGACATTCTAGACGATTCTGTGCTTCCAACTTTGTGGCAACTGTTTCAGCATGACAATGCCTGAGGTGCACAAAGCGAGGTCAATACAGAAATGGTTTGTTGATCGGTGTGGAAGAACTTGACTGGCCTGCAGAGCCCTGACCTCAACCCCATTGAATATCTTTGGGATGAATTGGAACGCCGACTGCGAGCCAGGCCTAATCGCTATCCTCACTAATCCTTGTGGCTGAATGGAAGCAAGTCCCCACAGCAATATTACAACATCTAGTGGAAAGCCTTCCAAGAAGAGCGGAGGCTGTTATGGCAGAAAAGGGGGGGACCAACTCCATATTAATGACCATGATTTTGGAATTAGATGTTTGACGAGCAGGTGTCCACATACCTTTGGTCATGTAGTGTATCATGACATTCCTAGGCGGATTGGTTTGTTGACAACTTATGCTAGTATCTGGCAAGCATTTACAACGCTAGCCACATCCTCCAATTTTCCCGATCATGTCTCACTTATTCTGAATGATACAACCCCCTAGCAGGCCTAGCTAACAGGCTAACTAATACTTGTTTAGGTCAATAACTAAATCTCGTCTATCAGTTAGTACAGCTGGCAAACTTAATAACAACAATGAACAAACTAAGCTAGCAATGCCTTTTTAATAGCCACCCTCCCAAGTGGCTGGATGGCTAGCTTAGGTAGCTAACGTTACCATTAGTTAGATAGCTAGAGTTGTAGATACGCATTGTTAACTACAAAGTTATCCAGCTAACTAGCTTTATCTTCTTGTCTACTAACTAGCTAGCAACATACCTAGAACAAATCATATTAATGGGTGCACTGTTGATCTAAAGTTAGCAAGCTAGCTAGCATTCCACAGATTTAGATCATTAAGTTAGTTAGCTAATTAGCTATCAGCTTAGCAAGCAAAGCGTAACTACTTACCGGGGGGAATCTCGCATTGTATTTCTTCTTTTTGCTGGGCATTATTTTATGAACTGTTTAACTTAAAACAATCTTCGATATTTTGTTATTATATGTCCCTCCAACCCGCACCCAAATGGGTAGGTAGGTAGCTAGCTAGCTAGCTAGCCTAGCACGTAGCCTTCTCGAGATGTTCCGCAGGGTCTCACGTTCCGTCGGATTCTTCTAGCATGCACTCTGGTCAAATGGACAGCACTCGTGTGAGAAATAACAAACAAACACAGATTGTTGCATTATCAAAGTACTGTCGCGTTGAGATAAAATCCAACATTGCAGGCTCAACGTGACAAACAGTTAAAAGCCCATCACCCAACTTTTACTTTGCTCGTTTTCTACTAGATAACGTTAGCCAAGCTACTATAGCTAAGCTAAGCTATTTTGCATTCGGGGTGTTTCAATAAAGTTTTGCGAGCGACATTTAAATCAAGATGGAGGCTTGAGCAGAAACATTGCTAGGCGGTCAGCTACCCCCTAGACTTGTTAGCTGGCATATAAAACCTCTCGGCAAAGGAAAACATTTCATTATTATAGCAATTATAAGTTGTTCTATGTTCATGCATGTATACTGAACAAAAATATAAACGCAACATGTAAATTGTTGGTCCCATATTTCATGAGCTGAAATAAAGGATCCCAGAAATTGCCCATACACACAAAACCCTTACGAAAAAAGATTGTAGTATAACTGCATTACACTGTAGGGTAACTCTAGTTAGAATGCAGTAAAACTGCAGGATGCTACAAATGCTGCGTTCAAAATAACACAGTCGACTGCAGTTACTGCACACTAGTTACTGTCTTTTTTTGTAAGGGATAGTTTATTTCTCTCAAATGTTGTGCACAAATTTGTTTACATCACTGTGACACTTTCTCCTTCCACCCACCTGACAGGTGTGTTATATCAAGAAGCTGATTAAACGGCATAATCATTACACAGGTGGACCTTGTGCTGGGGGCAATAAACAGCCACTCTAAAATGTGCAGTTTTGTCAAAGAACACAATGCCACAGATGTCTCAAGTTGAGGTAGCATGTAGTTGGAATGCTGACTGCAGGAATATCCACCAGAGCTGTTTTCAGATAATTTAATGTTAATTTCTCTACAATAAGCCGCCATCCAATGTCGTTTTTAGAGAATTGGCAGTACGTCTAACCGAGCTCACAACCGCAGACCAAGTCTAACCACGCCAGCCCGGCTTCTTCACCTGCAGGATAGTTTGAGGCGGTGCTGAGAAGTATTTCTGTCTGTAATAAATTCCTTTAGTGGGTAAAAGCTCATTCTGATTGGCTGGGCCTGGCTTAACAGTGGGTCGGCCTGGCTCTCAAGTGGTAGGCCTGTGGCCTCCCAGGCCCACACATGGGGGCCTAGATTACGGCCTCATTTATTTATTTAAAGGACTGATTTCCTTATATGAACTGTAACTCAGTAAAATCTTAGAAATTGTTGCACGTTGCGTTTATATTTTTGTTCAGTGTACAATATAAATACCACGCAATTTCTAAACAACATAATTTTCATGCCAACGTCGAGCTAGCTGGCTGGCAAAAAAAGCTAGGGCATAACAGCTTCTATCTTTGGTTGCATGAACTCCTTGCATGCATGCTGGGGAATGACTGACTGCAAGGCAGTTCTTGTGAACAGGGTTTTAAAACATTTCCCACTCAAACTAACTTTATGCTTATCGACAGGGAAATTGTGCATCCGTTTTGACCATTGCTGAGAACCCACCACTGGAACCCCTTGTTGAGATTCCACCATGGAGGAGGTTCAGGTGGAGGAAGATGTCGCAGGGGAGGGGACAGAGGTGGAGAACAAAGAGCCACTCTCCGCCGAGAGCCATGGATCCCTGGATCGTATTCAACTCCCGCAAAACACCCAGAGCTGAGTTTGACGGCTGGCTGGAGACCAACAAGCCATCCCAGGTGGGCCGCTTCGGGGACGAGGAGGGCGGTAAGGGCCCTGTGGGGTGGATTTCTGTGTTGGGCCTGGACCACTGACCTGCCACTGGGGACATCACTGGACTACAGGAGAGCTGGGAGAGCCTGTTGGACAGCGGGAGACATGTCACCTTCCAGATTGTGAAGGAACCACAGGGTGCTCACCGGGAAGGGACTGATGCACCTGGACTCAGGCTTCAAGGTGGACCATGCCTGTGAGTGTGTGGCCAGAGCAGCCGTGGAAGGGAAGATCTCCCTGACCAAGGTGAACCTGTGTGACCCCAAGTCTGACAGCAAGTACGTCATCTGTTCCTATAATAAGGACTTCATGGACAAAAACCGAGGTGATGAGGCTGGACGCAGTCATCCGGGCCACGGGGGTCAAGTGCCAGCTGTCTTTCAAGCAGGATGTTTACACCTACCTGGGCATCGTGTCTTGGTTAGCAGCTCCAGTGTTTGTCTGGGCATGTGTTTTAGGTTATTGTCCTGCTGAAAGGTGAATTTGTCTCCCAGTGTCTGTTGGAAAGCAGACTGAACCAGGTTTTCCTCTGTGATTTTGCCTGTACGTAGCCCGATTCCATTTATTTTAATTTGAAAAAACAATATTAAAAATCAATGTATTGAATTTTCCATGTGGTCTATATTAACCCATTTGATCCAAGAATTTTCCCAGACATGAAAATATCCAAATCAAGTGTCATTAGTAACCCTTTGAGGTAATCAATCATTATTTTTAGGTGAAAAGGTGTGTTTTATGGTCAGTCACAATTGTGACCGGTGGGATAATGTTACGTATACTGAATTAACATATTTCTCGTATGTAGTTATCAAAGTTCTTATAAATCCCAACCCAGTTATTACACATGTAAAACTCTGTCACTGGCTGTCCCCAGCATTGCCACTAGAATGCCCCGTCACATTCTTGTGTGACTATTTTACACATCAAAAACCCTTATACAACACGATATGAATACTGAGAGCAAAGACAAAAAGACAACAACCATCAATGTATTTCAACATTGTTACTTTAGTGCAACATGTACTAAAACATTAATATTGTAACTTTATTGTATCATTTGAACTTGTACTTCAGTGCAATATTCATTGTAACATTGTCATTGTGACATTTTAGTGCAACATTCACTAACAACTGTATAGCAGTCGTGTGATTCATTCCCACTGAACATAAAGGTAACATATAGGATAGAGGTAGCCTGTAGAATATGCATTCAAGTAGAGGCCTACACTGAACAAAATACAATTATATATATATATATATATATATACTGGCCAATGAGTGCTTATACGAGACAATGAGTGCTTTTCTTCCTAGAGTCCGTTGTACTGCTTCTCCTCACCCTTTATCGACTTTTCTATTCGGTCTTATCTCCTTTTCTACTTTCCATGGTATATCTTGAAGCACTCAATATGCAGTGGGACTTTGCATTTCTCACATGCACAGGCAGTACGTTTGTCACAGTGACGACTTCTCTGGAACCGGTGCATCGTGTTGATTGGCCAGTGAGAAGCTTTGTCATATCTTGCCTGATCTTCAACAGTAGCAGCCAGTAAAGATCTCCTTCCGTGGCTCAGTGGTTTCGTGCCAAACTTTTGCATATTTGGCCTGTATACTATGTGTTTTGGAATTACATCAGTGGCAGGTCTCTTCGATCGTTTGAACACTCAATCTTTATTTTTGACCACCTGCAGCTTTTCCCTTGGCACTTCTGGCTGAACCCTATGGCTTGTAGAGAGAGGCCCTTGGCTCTTCTGACTGGACCCTCTGGCGGGTAGAGGCCCTTGGCCCTTCATTACCAGCAATGGAGGGGGGTGGGGATGATTGTGGATGGGGGGGGTCATCATTGTTCCTGTCATGATTTGTTTGCATAGGTTCCGCATATGCATTCAACAGCCTGGCTGGCAAATGGCCTGTCCATAGTCCATATCTGACCCATCGCTATCACAATCACCGTAGGACAGCATCTTTCTCATTTTGAGGGATAACTGCAATGTTGCATGCCTTGTCTGGGCAGTCACCTAGATCCAACATATCCAGAACTGGACTCAAAGTCAAACTAAAAGAAAGAACAGAGTAGAAAGTTAGTTCTTGTTTTACCTATGTATGTGTATACCTAGATGCACTGTTATCCCGCCGGTCACTATTGTTGCCGTCAACACGTTTACACATTCTATGATCACACTGAACAAATTTGAGTAATTGCAAATGCATATATCAAAACTAGACACCTTAAAGATGATGTGTACCAAAACTATTTGTCCTAACTTTATTTTAACATACTTTACTAACCTTTTGTTTGGGAACTTTGATGCAGTCATTCTCTTCTCATGGTGCAACCAGGAAGTAAACAGCTCTGGTCATGTGACAATTTACACTAATCATGTGACACTGCACATCATTCATCGAGACCCTTTATTATTTGCTGGAAATGCATTGATAGATCATTCAGTAACATTTTTAGAGCCTTATAACTGAAAAAACAAAATTTACGGTCACCGATTAAATAGGTTAAAGGGCACTTCATTTTAAATAACAGGCTTTTAAAATCCATTATTTGCACACCATTTCTACTTAAAATATCAAAGGGACGTAAAAGACACATTTCGTGGAACAACCCAGTTAGGTTTTAAACGTCTAAATGTATTATGGGAAATTAACTGCAGCTGAAGTGAAATAATATCACACTGGTCTAAAAGCAAACCACACTGTGAATGAGCATAACTGAAATAGTGATTTTAGATACACAGAAATTTTAGATACTGACTCCAAACTACTTGTCACGCCCTCATCTGTTTCACCTGTCCTTGTGATTGTCTCCACTCCCCTCCAGGTGTCGCCCATCTTCCCAATTATCCCCTGTGTATTTATACATGTGTTCTGTTTGTTGCCGGTTCATCTCGTTTGTCAAGCTTACCAGCGGTTTTCTTGTCAACTCCTGGTTTTTCCCCAGTCTCTGTTTTTCTTGTTCTTCTGGTTTTTGACCATTGCCTGTCCTGACCCTGTACCTGCCCGCCTGACTTCTCTGCCTGTCCCTGTCCTGTACCTTTGCCATACCCTAGATTTTAGACCCCTGCCTGTCTTTGCCTGCCTCTGTTTTCAACCATAAACAGTGTTACTTCGACAGTCTGCATCTGGGTCTTACCTTGATTCCTGACACTACTAACATGATATAGAATGATTCTGCTACATTTCTAAACAACAATATCCTTCCTGTTCCAAAGATGTATTGAAAATTAAAATGACAAGTTATACTTGGTAAAACTGTACATAACATTAAGATATCTGTCACCAAGGTGAGTACTGTCTTTTTCACGTATATCACCTGAAATGACAATGTATTCTTGTCTTGCTTTACAGTATATGGTAATATTCCACTACTTTAGTATAACCCACAGTCAGTAATATACAATTCCGATTGTCATTTTGAATGGCCGTAAGCCATACAAAATGCTGGAGTATACAGCTAAATTTAACATTTTGACTTCACTGTCCAAATACATATGGCGTTGAATGTTCACAGTGAAAATTATTAGCTATTATGGTTGAAGCATCACTTACTCATTATCATGGAGGAAATTATCATGTCATATAGAATATGTGACTGCACGGTACTGGCACTAGTTCATGTTACATGGTGTATTTGAATAACTGTAGGAAAAGTGTTAGGGCAAGCGCGTGAACCTGACAAACATTGTTTGCTTATCAAAGAGTGCTCAAGACGATGTCTATTGCGGTTACATGTATGCTGAATGATAAAAAAAAATGATAAGCCTTACACCCTAATTCCAAAATTATCAATAAATGCAGACCAAATGTATTATTGAACACAGACATCATTGGTCATGCTCATCAATGCCTCATACTACAATAATGTTTCAGCGGACACCAATCATTGCGCATAACAAGGGGTCCAGTTCAATCAGATGGGTTTTCATTAGCAAACACGAAGCAGCTCATTTCCTCAGCACCATGGCTATGACTTCCCGGTCCTTCTATGCTCTCTCGGGAATCACCTTCACGGTCTCCATTTCAAGTTCATTGAGAACTTCCCATTGCAGAAGCCTGTCCAATAAACTGTCGAGCACAGGTCCTGACACCCGATTGACAAATTCTGTCCTCACAGAACGCAGCCTCTCTGTCGAACCCGTCTGACTAGTCTCAGCCTGAGGCCTTCCCACTAACACCGAACCTGTGAGTCTGAGAAAAATGAAGACATATTCACATGTGTGTAATACATATTCACCTGTGTGTAATACATATTCACATGTGTGTAATACATATTCACCTGTGTGGGAATGGTGGTTGGATGGATTTACGGACTCCCTTCTCAAATACAAGAGGCACGTCCTTGAAGTCTGTAACCCTGCTGGGTTTCATCCTTCCCCTCTAAACGAGGTTGGATATAGACCTGGGGCAGAGGGAGTCCCTGGCAAACAGTGGCATGAATCAGATTTGGATACACCTTGTTGACAGACTAACATCAAGGTTTTACCTGGCAGACACACAAGCCCGGTCCACACCTTCGTCCACACCTCTCTATCAAGCCCTCTTTTCAGAAGCCTTAGCTCCATACCCTTTGTATCTGCATCCAGCAACACCTGAAGAGGTTGGATGGTAGTTTGGACCGTAGTGGCAGTCATATAGAACATGATGGGGGGGAAAAAGTGAAATGGATTGTGGATTCTTCACCAACTTGTATTTTCTGCAGTACATTCTGCAATTGAGATACAAACTATTGAGCAAAATAATGTCAACTAGATCAAATGACATAACGGCAGCAGCTTAGCATCCTATTTTCCCCACCCATCAGAATGCCTTTTAACATTTTGTAAACGTCTATATGTCGTTCTGTGCACGTGCTACACGAAAACCTGCAGCATTGGAACGTCTTGAACATGGAATCAGTCCCCCGCTCGTCTAGATCCTTAGACAAATGCTTATTGGTTTAGTTTGTGAGATAATTTAGAAAAACTTGCCATCAATTTAAGAAGCTCTCTTGCTAACATCTAGCCTACTGCATACAATGTCATAATACTAATTTGATGTAATTTTGCCCAGTGACCAGTCTTGGAAATCCCAGGGGGGGATGTCTGATTCTCTTATACATTTTGAAAGGGGAGGGTCCTCTTAAGACATACAACTCTCCCACCAAAATCACGAGTTTGGGTAGGAGGGCCAAGCTGAAAAATCTAACTCTTTCCGTACCCTGACATGAGGTAATTATTGCCATGGAATATCCAGTATGTAGCATCAGCGTACAGCTGTTACTGTGATCAAGATGTGACATTATTAGCATGCAACACCTGTCAGAGTCTACCTTGGCGGTTATCCTCTTCAGTCTTCAGACTGTATGTTTCCCCTCGAGTGAGAATGCAGTCCGAACAGAGCTGTACGCAAGTGTTCCCTGTCTGTTGCCGCTTCAACCTGCAACAGAATAAGAAGTGATTATCAACGAGCGTACTCACACTGAAAACTCAATGAACACCTGGCTGCCTGTGGTAGAAAAACAGTTATCCAATCATCAGAAGGGATTTTTTTTACCTGTTCAAGTGGCACATGATGGCAGGACGATCACATTGATAACTGATTGGAGTGATCGGAAAGGCAACACCTGCCCTTTGATCGAGAGCAGGGCTTCCCGTATGTACTTTCTGACAAGGCCCCATAAGGAGAGGTTGCTGGTGTTTACCACTGTGTGTGTGTCAGTCATCCTCAGCGGCGATAAAACCTCCACACTGTCACCAGTCACATGGGCCACAGACAGGGAACCAAGACCATCTCCTGCAAAACAGATATATCAACAAAACACTGGGTGTCATTTAGCCATTGTATTGATTATTTATTTTATGATAGTTCGAGTGGTGTGTAACTCACCAGAGAGAATGTCACAGTGTGGGAGGTGTAGCTGACGGACAGACCCCTGAGGGTCTGAACAGGGCTCCTGCATGAGTTCGGCCTGTAGAATGCAGGAGATTCTCGTCCCATTGGACAGCCCTGTACAGCACCTCCCCCTCCATCAGAAACACCTGCCCTGTCAAACGGCACTGAAACAGACCGACACCAGAGCACTAGAGCCTGGGGGTCACAGGATAATAATCACCCTTACAATAATTCAAAAACATCCCCTGAATCAAATGTAACAATGTTATCAGCAATAAATAGTCACCTGTATGAGGTTTCTGTAAATTCTGCCGTTGTTTCAGGCGTTCATTTTGTTACAATTACTGGGGTCTGGAATGCAGAAAGAAAATACAATGAAACCAGCATTCTTATAGAAAGACCACCTTTAATCTGCACTGCAGTCCTCTTAAAATGATAGTTCACTAGAAAATGTTTGTCCGATGTTTTCAGATCTCAAAGATGTGTAAATAGAGTGACACATTTCAGTTGAATACATTCAGTTGGACAACTGACTAGGTATCCCCATTTCCCTAGCGGTCAAACAGGGAAATGGTTGCAATTGTTTTTCTACCATTAATTTTCCCCATAGGGGATTTTAGAAACACTTCAAATAAAGGCTGTGTTTTGTGTAGGCTTACCCTAGCGAGACGTTTTGATAACTGTGTAAATCTCTCTATATTCGCTAACTAGCATTAGTGCAATGGCTGGAAGTCTATGGGTAGCTACCAGCATCCCTTTAAGTACTGAAACACTGAAGTAATGATGATGTACTCTATTCACATGTTCATCCGGTGTAGATGTAGAGCCGTGTACAGATTCAGAGTTTAATGTGCTACTCCTGTATTGAGTTTTCAGTCAATAAGAGAACGCGGTTAGGGTAGAGAGTGAGACAACGATGTGATTATTATAGAGAATGTTTTGTGAGGGAGAAGCGGAGCCTCATACAACAGTGCCTACCCCATGCAATCCAAGTTGGATGTTGCTCTAGTACGCTTTGATCCAGAGCAGTGCTCAAATGGCCCTGATGTGTTGGAACTGTACTTAGAGCGTAATACTCCAGGGGCAGGAACTATGTCAGATGTGCAGACAAGGTATGATTTGAATTGTGCTCCTCCGGGGAAGGGGAAGATACTATGTCAAAAAGGCATGTTAGGCCTACTCACTCTTCTGCCTCCAGGGAGTATAAAATGTTATAGTCATCTAGTAAAGTTACTGCTGCTATTTATTTTGCTGCCTGAAAGGAAGAGCCATTGGGATAGGAATAATACACTTTTTGTTGCTACCTTCGAGAAAGCTATGGCAGGAGGAGTGATTCGGTTGACTTAACTGCCTCTGCGGGCGTAAGGTTGAAGTTAGTAAGCAATGTTCTTGCTACCCCAAGGGCAGGAACTGTGAGAGATGTGCAGAGCAGGTACGATTATAAAATATGTTGCCTCTAGAGAAGGTACTACGACAGAATGGCGTATACTGTTTATGGCTGCCTCCGGGGAACGTAGCATCTCAGATAGAGATATGTTATAGATGTTGCTGCCTCCGGAAAAGGTACTATGGCAGAATGGCATCTAAGGCATACTTACTCTTTTGCCACCAGAGAGGATAGGGGTTAAAGTAATTTAGTAAAGTAGGAGGTTACTGAGGTAGAATAGCTACTTTTAAATTACTGCTGGAAGACTAATTGGGAGAGGAGTGATACAATTGGTTTTGCTGCCTCGGAGGAAGCTATGGCACGTCATCAGAACGCATGCTCAGTTTGTTGTTTTGAGCGTTTTTCAAAAAGTCTTCCCTCGACAAATTGCAAGCTTGCTAATTACAAGTGCTTATTTGAAAACAAAACTCAATCATTTGATGGCTGCCAAATATTTGAAGAAGAAAGAAAAACTATAAAACAGTTAGTTGAATTAGTCTAAATAAACAGTATGATCATAAGCGCATCGTTTGTGGGGCTCTTAGATATGAATCTTAATATAGCCTATAGCCTAAAATGAAATACATGAGGGCCAAAGCGAAAAATGAAAAACAGTTTTTTAGAAATGTTTTGCAAATTTATTTAAAAAAAAACAGAAATACTTTATTTACGTCAGTATTTAGACCCTTTGCTTTGAATCAACATTGAACTCAGGTGCATCCTGTTTCCATGGATCATCCATGAGATGTTTCTACAACTTGATTGGAGTCCACCTATGGGAAATTCAATTGATTGGACATGATTTGAAAAGGCACACATGTGTCTATATAAGGTCCCACAGATGACAGTGCATGTCAGAGCAAAAACCAAGCCATGAGTTCGAAGGAACTGTCTGTAGAGCTCCAAGACAGGATTGTGTTGAGGCATAGATCTGGGGAAGGGTACCAAAACATTTCTGCAGCATTGAAGGTCCCTAAGACTGACATCCATCATTCTTAAATGTAAGAAGTTTGAAACCACCAAGACTCTTCATAGAGCTGGCCGCCAGCTCAAACTAAGCAATCGGGGGAGAAAGGCCTTTGTCAGCGAGGTGACCAATGGTCACTCTGACAGAGCTCCAGAGTTCCTCTGTGGAGATGGGAGAACCTTCCAGAGGACAACCATCTCTGCAGCACTCCACCAATCAGGCCTTTATAGTAGAGTGGCCAGACGGAAACCAGTCCTCAGTAAAAGGCACATGACAGCCCGCTTGAAGATTGCCAAAAGGCACCTAAAGACTCTCAGACCATGAGAAACAAGATTCTCTGGTCTGATGAAACCAAGATTGAACTCTTTGGCCTGAATGTCAAGCATCACATCTGGAGGAAACCTGGCACCTTCCCTACGGTGAAGCATGGTGGTGGTGGCAGCATCATGCTCTGGGGGTGTTTTTCAGCGGCAGGGACTGGGAGTCTAGTCAGGATCGAGGCAAAGATGAACGGAGCAAAGTACAGCTCCTTGATGAAAACCTGCTCCAGAGCGCTCAGGACCTCAGACTGACTTGAAGGTTCATCTTACGCGAGGACAACGAACCTAAGCACACAGCCCAGACAACGCAGGAGTGGCATTGGGAGAAGTCTCTGAGTGGCCCAGCCAGAGCCCGAACTTGAACCCAATCGAGACCTGAAAATTGCTGTACAGGAATGCTCCCATCCAACCTGACAGAGGTTGAGAAGATCTGCAAAGAGGAATGGGAGAAACTCCCAAAAATGCAGGTGTGCCAAGCTTGTAGCATCCTAGACTCAAGGCCGTAATCGCCGCCAAAGGTGCTTCAACAAAGTACTGAGTAAACGGTCTGAATACTTATGTAAATGTCATATTTCAGTTTTTCTACAGTTGCAAAATTATAATTTTTTATACTTTCCGAATGTACTGTATGTGTAGTAACTGTGATTATTACAATAGCAACATTGCTGCTATATAGGACTTCTATAATTGCATAATAATGAAGTTATTACATAAGTGGAATAAGGAAGTCACTATTCCACTTATTTACAGTAGTTACAAAAACTCATTGCTAGGCAATTAAAATGAAATTGTATTATGTAACAATATGCTAATAAAATGTTGCTCCAAAAGTAATTGCAGTTTTATTACACAGGCAAAATAACAGTACTGTTAATGTTACTGAGAATACTAACAATAACAAATTTGGCTATTAAGTGTTGAAAGGAAATGAAATATCCCAAAAGTGCCTTCTTGAATCAACGACAGCCAAGAGAAGTGGAAAATCATGTTAGTTTTGTATTCTGAGTAAACTATCCCTTTAAATACGCTATAGTGTTTGTTTGAAACAAGAACACTTACCCTCAGATGGACAGAGGTTTGAAGTTGTGTTAAGCATCCAACTTGCTGTTTTGAATGCTTGCAAACGGCTTTGAAATACTCTGCAGTATTTTCAGGTATCATACAATTAATTGCAGCTTTCAACCTTTTCAGTGGCACGTTGACAGGGTCATTCAGTAGTTGAGCGTCACAACCTATGTATACTTATCTGTAGAAAATATCATTGGTTAATTGGTTTGACCTGAGTATGTACACATGGGGCAATGGACATTCAGGAGAATGGACGTTTACAAAATGTTCAGATAGAAATGTATTGTGCAGTTCAAATATGACTGTCAGATTGATTGGAATAGTATCGGAGATTGTGTGTGCTCTATTCATTCAATTGTATTCTTCAATATGCCGTTTCAGATGCAGCCCTGCCGTTACTTGAAGGCAGCCAATCCAATAGTTTCTGAAAAGCAGTTGCTTTCTCAGATCCGTATTTACATTTTTTTTTTGTTTTAAGAATAGTTGTAGTCATCTCGAAAGTAACTATTTGTTCCCTCTGGAAAATAGTTACTTTTCACAAATCATAGTTAAAACTATAGTTACCCCAGTGCTGGTACTGAACTTTACTCTTACTGTTCTGTACTCTACTGAGCTCTACTGTGCTGTACTTTGATGTCCCAATATCTGAAACATAGACGTCTATGATTGGCTCAAATTCAGTCCTGTCGAACAAAATGTTGTCTTGTATGGTGGAGGAGCTCATTAAAATAATAGCCAGCGTGTTGAATAATACCCAAATATGAGGATATTGCATGTTTCTACATTTGTGCACCTATTTAGGATATATCACCATTAAGAGAATGATATTCATATCCATAATTATGCATGTCTGTGTAGTACAGATCAGGGACCCATGATGGAATTCTGTTATCGGGTGTAAATCCACTTCACTTACTGTGGTTCAATAACCAGAATCGTTTTTTTCAAACTCAAGGTGCCATGTCATTCCTTCTGCAGACATCTTTGAATCTTCATTCGAAGCAGATATTTGAGAGTTTTTGTAAAACGCTGTTGTAACGAGTGCGCTGAGAGTCAGGAAGCAAGTTCAGGAAGTGAGTGTTTTAATAAATAAACTAAACTAAATACAAAACATGAAACACAAACAATGCACCGACATGACACTGGAACAGAAACAATAACGCCTGGGGAGGGAACCAAAGGGAGTGACATATATAGGGAAGGTAATCAGGGAAGTGATGAAGTCCAGGTGAGTCTGAAGATGAGTGTAACGATGGTGACAGGTGTGCGCTATAACGAGCAGCCTGGTGACCTGAAGGCCGGCGAGGGAGCACACGTGACAGTGAACGAAGGGAGATTTTAATGAAATGTTGTTACCAAACTTTGCATCTGCACAGTTCTTCCAGTAAATGTGTTTTTGAAAAATGTTCAGTGGAAATTGTTAAAAGTAGTCCTTGTGTACAGAGCTGTAATGGTTTGTTCAACTTTTAAAATCAGTCGTTTTTGTTTGGCATACATTTTAAGTGAAGAATCGCAGTTTCTGAGCAATTCCGTTATCGTGGAATTGCCCCACAGTGAAACAGCATGGTGACAGAGGAAGGAGCCAGTCTGTACTTAGTGAGTGTTTGGGGAGAGTGTTTTTGGTGAGTGTTTGGGGAGAGCGTGTATCAAGATAATGTATTGGGTGTGTGTGTGTGCGCATTCACATGTGTATGTACGTGCACGCCCGTGTGTACATACATGTGGGCGTGTGTCTGTGTGTATAACGGACTCACTGTTGTCGTAGATGGGCTGGGACACCACGGGCTCCAGAGGTCAGAGTTTAGGTCAAACTCCTCCCACATGTTCGTAACCTCAGGAACTGCAGCCAAAACACAACACAGTCAGACAAAGCCAATGGGTGTGGCATCTGAAATTGGCTATATGGCACTGGCTGTATCCTTTAAGTTACGGTCAATGGAGGACAAAACATGATAAGCAAACAGGTAAACAAAGCATGAAAATGAGATTGGAGGAATCAATTACTTTATGTAACTGGCATAATGTTATGGCAGTGGACTGCCACGTACGGAGTGTGTGTGTGCGTTTGCATGTACTCACTGTTGAAGGGGTTGTTTTGGGGTCTGCAGCCTACAGGAAACTGCCTCGTCCACATCCTTTTTCTTCACACACTGAATGCCCAGGTTCTGAAAACTGAGAGCAGACAGTAAGACAAGGAGTCAGAGTGAACGTGTGTGAAAGTGAGACACTATAGATATCGACACACAAGAGGGTGCTTATTCAACCATCCTCTGCTTCTGGCCTTTACAAACCAAGACTACACACACGTCCTCACACACATCCACGCCTTCCCACAGATGTCGTCTATGTCCTCTATCAAGATGTTGGCAGGTGCACACTGCATCAAACAAACATTTTGTTACTTTGTATGTCATCACACATCCACACACACACACACACACACACACACAGACCTCCCCTCACATGCAGACACACACACGGGCGCCCAACACACACAGAGTGAAAGAAATCTCCTTACCTTGGTTCAAAGGGGGCTGTTCCCATCCATATATTGCTATGGAGACATAGAAATGTATGGATGAATCGAAAATAGGTCAGTAAGGAGGATCAACCAAAATCTTGAACGTTTTTGCTCAACCATAAACAAATACACTACATGGCCAAAAGTGTGTGGACATCTGCTCGTCGTCAAACATCAGGTGGCCTCCAATCAAGTAGAAACATCTCAAGGATGATCAATGGAAACAGGATGCACCTGAGCTCAATAACGAGTCTCATAGCAAAGAGTCTAAATACTTATGTAAATAAGGTATTTCTGTTATGTACTTTTAAAACATTTACAAAAATGTCTAAAAACCTGTTTCTGTTATGTCATTATGGGGTATTGTGTGTAGATCGATAAGTAAAAAATATAATGTAATACATTTTAGAAGAAGGCTGTCACGTAGCAAAATGTGGGAAAACAGAAGGGGTCTGAATACTTTCCGAATGCACTGTATGTACATGTTGGGGGTGTTGGGTTGCGACAACTCTGGGCGGAGTGTACCTCCGACTACATCGAGTCGACATTTGTAAAAGTGTACATTCTTATAACCCTTATTGTGCCTATGTTTGTCCCGTGTAGCCGAGGAAACAGTCGGTGGTTGTATTTGACCAAAGTGTAATTCAAATGTATGTATTTCAGCAAACAAAGAAAGGTACACAGCTACACGGGACAAACACAGACACAATAAGGGTTTAAGAATGTACATTTTTACCAAATGTCGACTGACAGTGACTCGATGTAGTCGGAGGTTCAGTCAACTCCATTGATGTGATGTACAAGGAGTTTAGAAAAAAGTGGCTAATCTACAGTAAAACCATTGTCCTGGTTCATGGAAAAAGATTGGCAAGTTGTTTTGTTTTTGATTGTTCATAGTCCCATGCCCCTCTCTTTCAAATTTGGAGTGGATCCCTTTTGTTTTAAATGGCCCCTCTCTAAGGGAAAGGGATGCCTTCCATGTTTTAACACGCCCAGCTTAGGCCAAACACCAGACAGGAAACTATGCTCCTTCCTTGATAGTCTATGGTCAATTCCGCTTCAACTGCAGATCAGAGCACTTGAAGGACACCACTGGGTGAAAAAGATTCAATATGCATGGTGTTTGAGCATCGACTTGAATGTTATTCCATGACATTAAATATTTTATAAAGCTTTCATGATTGAAAGTCACCTTTGATGATTGCAGTCACCTTTGTAAATGATGTTCAACACCTAATAAAAGTGTATAATAATTATATTTTAGACTCCCATTATTTCCTGTGTAAGCCAATGTAAAGAGTGCAGGAACCAATTGGCAATACATTTTAACAATTAGGATATATTGACAAGAGGTTCAAATGTGAAAGTGGGTGCTCATGCCCACTGTTACCGAAAAAGTATCTTCAAAGCGAAAGCAAGGTAGATTCAGCAAAATGACAATGCCACGAGCAGCACTGCAGATATTGAGATGAGTGATATGCACGCCTTTGATTTGACAGTCACACGTAGTATCTGCGCATGTGCACGGGTTTGCCTCACTGCTGTTTGAGCCAGGGTCCGGTTTAATGCAGGAACTTACAGGGGCCCAAGCCCATACATGGCCCAAGCCGGTACAGGACCCAAGAGGCAAAAAAAGATACAAGACACGATACAAGATACAAGACACGAGCCTGTTATATGTTCAAAATACATCAGAGAGGATTCATTTAGCTCACATAGGATCAATAGTTTCAACAACAACAAAAAACGGTGGATTGGAAAACAGTCACTGGATGGTTTGTCAATACCATTGAAACTATTTCTTTAAAGTTTTTTTCATACATTTGAATATTTGTAGCTCCTTTTTACGTCAACACCTGCAGTCAACTTGTGCAATACAGCGTTCTTCATTTCCCCTGTCACATAATTTAGCATTATGAAGTTTACCGGTAGTCCCCAGTTACATGGTGTTTGTTGACAAGCACACAACAACGAGAGACAGGAACCTTGTGAGTCACTCACTGTTGTGAAGCACACGCCAGGTGATCTAGTTACAGTATGGAATTCACAGCTCAATGTTTGCCAGTTAGATAAAGTATAACTCTTATGTCAACTTTCTAAAATGTGCTAAATGCTCTGAAGTTGTGCCTTCGGTTTGCTAATTTAGTAGCTAGTCGGCTCTCTAGCTAAGTGGTTAGCTTCTTCCAAAATAAAGCTTCACTTGGTATCAGCAGAGAATCCCCTCCTGGATCAAGAGCTTTGCTGTCTAATATTTGTTTTGTGCATGCAGCAAACGGTAAGTAGCATTTTTTTTGTTACTTGTATACATTTATGAGCCGGGATGTCTGTAATGCAAATAGTTTAGGTCAGATCATTAGCATTTAGATCATTAGCATTTAGTTAGCATTCTCTATGGGATTTTACATGTACTTGTTTGCAATGCTAACCTTCGGGTTACAGAGGCTCAGTGGGCCTAGAATTTCTTAATCCGGCCCTGGTTACAGCGTGGTAGCCAGGGCACATTTTTGCATCTACATCACATTCCTGAGTGTACCGCTACAAACTTTTGTAGCTGAGGAGCACATTATTGTGCGAAGCACCTCGCGCATGTGTGTCGCACCAATTTGGCTACAAAGTGTCCAGCTGGTCGACGGTCGACTTTCAATGATACAATTGTAACTTTTGAAGTCACACTGTTGCGTATCTGTATGTTGCGTAGCTGTACTAACATGTTATTAACCTAGCCTATAAGCAAGCACAAAACCCATGTCGTCGTAGAATGATTTTTTAAATGAGTCATGACATAAATTGTAAACATTTAGGCATGGTACATACAGCTACATCTATATCAAATATGCATTGATTTGCATGACTTAAAGTTGCAATATCTAACTTTTTGGGCGACACGACCAAATTCACAATGAAATATGAGTTATAGGTCCGAGTTGTAGGTACATCATTCTCATTAAAAGCAAGTATAAGAAGTGGTAGATCTGTTCTATGCGCACAATTTCTATGCTTCCTTTTCCTAAATTTAGTTTTTGCATCTTTTACTTTCGGTTTTGTACACCAGCTTCAAACAGCTCAAAATACAATGGTTATGGAAAATATATTTCACAGCGGTTTATATGGTACATTGATTATGTACACTATACTAGCTTGTTTTGTCACAAAAACTGAAATTAGAATTTTTGCGAGCAGGAAATAGTGGAGCGATTTCTGCATAGTGCACTTTTAAGTTTGGGGACAACTTCTCAGCTGTTTTAGTGCCCTGGCTACCATGCTATAACCAGGGCCAGATTAAGAAACCATAGGCACCGGGGCGTTTTTTTAAAAATAGATTATATTTGGTTGTGATTTTTGCAAAATAACTATTTTGGATGCTAGCTGCAATGCTAACGCTCATTGATATAGGCTGTAGCAAAAGCTAGCCATTTTACTGGTTGGAGTTTAAGTGTTTTTTTTTAAGTATAATGCAGTTGATTTGCGATGATGACACATATTAGATTAAGCAGGACATTCATACGAGTTTAAAATCCAAATGTAATGTGAAATGCGCTCATAAACATAAGAACGCCTCCTTGTTCTGCCGCCAATTTGCGCGCATCGCCCTCATGCGGCAATGTTTGCAATAACAGAAAAGGGTCAATGTTATCGCGACAACAGATTTACCACTACCATCCCTCTGGTTTACCTTCGGGGTATGGGATGTCGCCTTCAGCGACCGGAGGCTAGCTTTCCCCCTTGTGCACAAACACGTTGCTTCCCATGGGACTCCAAAATGCATGAACTCTGAGGATCAGTGTAAACAAACCTACCATCCATTTCCGAAACCATCTTCGGCCACGGTGATTATTCAAATAGTGTTTTCTCTATAGGTTCTTGGACCTTGAACACAGCAAGGTTGACATATTGCTCTTTTTACGTCCCTCGCACAACTTCTGCTGCGTCTCCAATGCAATTTTCCACCACCCCCTCAAATAGTGCGGAAATGCCCAAAGAACGAACAGACATGTATTGGTTTGGTAGCAGCCAGGTATTCAAAGTTAAAACACAGTCACTGCATGGGAAAGCATCAACTGAGTTGTAGTGCAATTTAAATGCGTATTTGTTGCCGATATGTTGCGCATAAAATGTACAAGGTAGGATATCTACAGTAAGCATATTTCTATTCTATTGTAGGCCCAATCGATTATATTCTGTCGATATGCTCACACTGAGTAGATGGAGAATAGATCAAGAAAAGTAGAATCAATTCAATGGCTTGGTAACCTACACAACTCGGCCAGTGGGTCTACAGGCATGTCGTTTTATAATTGTGTTCTTGAAACAATTTGCCCCATAAAAAGGGTAAATTCCTTATATACAGTGCCTTGCGAAAGTATTCGGCCCCCTTGAACTTTGCGACCTTTTGCCACATTTCAGGCTTCAAACATAAAGATATAAAACTGTATTTTTTTGTGAAGAATCAACAACAAGTGGGACACAATCATGAAGTGGAACGACATTTATTGGATATTTCAAACTTTTTTAACAAATCAAAAACTGAAAAATTGGGCGTGCAAAATTATTCAGCCCCTTTACTTTCAGTGCAGCAAACTCTCTCCAGAAGTTCAGTGAGGATCTCTGAATGATCCAATGTTGACCTAAATGACTAATGATGATAAATACAATCCACCTGTGTGTAATCAAGTCTCCGTATAAATGCATTTGCACTGTGATAGTCTCAGAGGTCCGTTAAAAGCGCAGAGAGCATCATGAAGAACAAGGAACACACCAGGCAGGTCCGAGATACTGTTGTGAAGAAGTTTAAAGCCGGATTTGGATACAAAAAGATTTCCCAAGCTTTAAACATCCCAAGGAGCACTGTGCAAGCGATAATATTGAAATGGAAGGAGTATCAGACCACTGCAAATCTACCAAGACCTGGCCGTCCCTCTAAACTTTCAGCTCATACAAGGAGAAGACTGATCAGAGATGCAGCCAAGAGGCCCATGATCACTCTGGATGAACTGCAGAGATCTACAGCTGAGGTGGGAGACTCTGTCCATAGGACAACAATCAGTCGTATATTGCACAAATCTGGCCTTTATGGAAGAGTGGCAAGAAGAAAGCCATTTCTTAAAGATATCCATAAAAAGTGTTGTTTAAAGTTTGCCACAAGCCACCTGGGAGACACACCAAACATGTGGAAGAAGGTGCTCTGGTCAGATGAAACCAAAATGGAACTTTTTGGCAACAATGCAAAACGTTATGTTTGGCGTAAAAGCAACACAACTGAACACACCATCCCCACTGTCAAACATGGTGGTGGCAGCATCATGGTTTGGGCCTGCTTTTCTTCAGCAGGGACAGGGAAGATGGTTAAAATTGATGGGAAGATGGATGGAGCCAAATACAGGACCATTCTGGAAGAAAACCTGATGGAGTCTGCAAAAGACCTGAGACTGGGACGGAGATTTGTCTTCCAACAAGACAATGATCCAAAACATAAAGCAAAATCTACAATGGAATGGTTCAAAAATAAACATATCCAGGTGTTAGAATGGCCAAGTCAAAGTCCAGACCTGAATCCAATCGAGAATCTGTGGAAAGAACTGAAAACTGCTGTTCACAAATGCTCTCCATCCAACCTCACTGAGCTCGAGCTGTTTTGCAAGGAGGAATGGGAAAAAAATTCAGTCTCTCGATGTGCAAAACTGATAGACATACCCCAAGCGACTTACAGCTGTAATCGCAGCAAAAGGTGGCGCTACAAAGTATTAACTTAAGGGGGCTGAATAATTTTGCATGCCCAATTTTTCAGTTTTTGATTTGTTAAAAAAGTTTGAAATATCCAATAAATGTCATTCCACTTCATGATTGTGTCCCACTTGTTGTTGATTCTTCACAAAAAAATACAGTTTTATATCTTTATGTTTGAAGCCTGAAATGTGGCAAAAGGTCGCAAAGTTCAAGGGGGCCGAATACTTTCGCAAGGCACTGTATGTAGTTGGTTGTACACGTATGCTATATATAGAACATATATTGGTACTTTTTTAAAGAGAGGTAAAGGGTAAAAGCCACCAGTGTGCACATTTCCTACAGTGTGCGCTTGGATCATCCAGCGCGCAAAATGGCCAGAGGGGAGCACCAAAAACCAAGTTTAGTAGCAGGAGCTGACCCTCTCAAGTCTCTACTCAGGAGGTCAGTTCTCAACTCCAAGATGAATAAAATGTTTCAATCCAGAAGGAATAAAAACTAGCCTGTCTGTAAGATGTCCAGTAATTTCAATAAATTACAATTTAAGTGCTTGTTTTATGGACAGTTGGACACATGCCATGAGTTAGGCCACGTGAAAAATAAACTCGAAATGGGTAAATGTTTACTGGTTGCTCAGGAGGAAAAGGGGAAGTCAGATCTGTGGCATTTGACTTAGTTGTGGACTACTTGAGATCAAGAAAACGGAGGGTATAGGAGCAAGCATTATGTGTGCCAAACAGTTGCTATTAGATTACATTATTATTATTATATTCTGACCATTTGGAACAGTGTACATGTAAATAACACTAAATAAATAAGTGTGAAAAAATATATATACACTACAGTTCAAAAGTTTGGGGTCACTTAGAAATGTCCTTGTTTTTGAAAGAAAGACAATTTTTTGTCCATTAAAATAACATAAAATTTATAAAAAATACAGTGTAGACATTGTTAATGTTGTAAATGACTATTGTAGCTCGAAACGGCTTATTTTTTATGGAATAATGGCAATGCAAATAGTCATTTGATTAGCTGTTCAGGAGTCTTATGACTTGGGGGTAGAAGCTATTTAGGAGTCTCTTGGACCCAGACTTGGCACTCCGGTACCGCTTGCCGTGCGGTAGCAGAGAGAACAGCCTATGACTAGGGTGGCTGGAGTCTTTGGCAATTTTTAGGGCCTTCCTCTGACACCGCCTGGTATAGAGGTCCTGGATGGCAGGAAGCTTGGCTCCAGTGATGTCCTGGGCCGTACGCACTACCCTCTGTAGTGCCTTGCGGTCGGAGGCAGAGCAGTTGCCATACCAGGCAGTGATGCAACCCTTCAGGATGCTCTCGATGGTGCAGCTATAAAACCTTTTGAGGATCTGATGACCCAAGCTAAATCTTTTCAGTTTCCTGAGGGGGAGGTTTTGTCATACCCTCTTCACGACTGTCTTGGTGTGCTTGGACCATGTTGGTTTGTTGGTGATGTGAATGCCAAGGAACTTGAAGCTCTCAACCTGCTCCACTACAGCCCTGTGGATGAGAATGGGGGCGTGCTCGGTCCTCCTTTTCCTGTAGTTCACAATCATCTCCTTTGTCTTGATCACGTTGAGGGATGGGTTGCTGTCCTTGCACCACACACCTCCTCCCTATAGTCTCGTCGTTGATAAGGCCTACCACTGTTGTGTCATCAGCAAACTTAATGATGGTGTTGGAGTCGTGCCTGGCTGTGCAGTCATGAGTAAACAGGGAGTATAGGAGGGGGCTGAGCATGCACCCTTGAGGGGCCCCTATGTTGAGGATCAGCGTGGAGGATATGTTGTTACCTACCCTTACCACCTGGTGGTGGCCCATCAGGAAGTCCAGGATCCAATTGCAGAGGGAGGTGATTAGTCCCAGGGTCCTTAGCTTAGTGATGCACTATGGTGTTGAACACTGAGCTGTAGTCAATGAATATCATTCTTGAATATCATTCTGTGTTCCTTTTGTCCAGGTGTGAAAGGGCAGTGTGGAGTGCAATAGAGATTGCATCATCTGTGGATCTGTTGGTGCGGTATGGAAATTGGAGTGGGTCTAGGGTTTCTGGGATAATGGTGTTGATGTGAGCCATGACCAGCCTTTCAAAGCATTTCATGGCTACAGACATGAGTGCTACGGGTCGGTAGTCATTTAGGCAGGTTAACTTAGTGTTCTTGGGCACAGGGACTATGGTGGATTGCTTAAAACATGTTGGTATTACAGACTCGGACTGGGAGAGGTTGAAAATGTCAGTGAAGACACTTGCCAGTTGGTCAGCGCATGCTCGCAGTACAGGTCCTGGTATTCCGTCTGGCCCTGTGGCCTTGTGAATGTTGACCTGTTTAAAGATTTTACTCACATCGGATGCGGAGAGCGTGATCACTGTCTTCCGGAACAGCTGATACTCTCATGCATGTTTCAGTGTTATTTGCCTCGAAGCAAGCATAGAAGTAGTTTAGCTCGTCTGGTAGGCACGTGTCACTGTGCAGCTCTCGGCTGTGCTTCCCTTTGTAGTCTGTAATGGTTTGCAAGCCCTGCCACACACGACGAGCGTCAGAGCCGGTGTAGTACAATTCGATCTCAGTCCTGTATTGACGCTTTGCCTGTTTGATGGTTCGTCAGAATACATAGCGGGATTTCTTATAAGCTTCAGGGTTAGAGTCTCACTCCTTGAAATCGGCAACTCTAGCCTTTAGCTCAGTGCGGATGTTGCCTGTAATCCATGGCTTCTGGTAGTGGTATGCATGTATGGTCACTGTGAGGACGACATCATTGATGCACTTATTGGTGAAGCCAATGACTGATGTGATGTACTCCTCAATGCCATCGGAGGAATCCCAGAACATATTCCAGTCTGTGCTAGCAAAACAGTCTTGTGGTTTAGCATCTGCTTCATCTGACCACTTTTTTATTGATCGAGTCACTGGTTCTTCGAGCTTTAATTTTTGCTTGTAAGCAGGAATCAGGAGGATAGAATTATGGTCAGATTTACCAAATGGAGGGCGAGAGAGAGCTTTGTATGCATCTCTGTGTGTGGAGTAAAGGTGGTCCAGAGTTTTTCCCCCTCTGATTGCACATTTAACCTGCTGATAGAAATTTGGTAAAACTGATTTAAGTTTCCCTGCATTAAAGTCCCCAGCCACCAGGAGCAACACCTCTGGGTGTGCGTTTTCCTCTTTGCTTAAGGCGGAACACAGCTCATTGAGTGCGGTCTTAGTGCCAGCATCAGTCGGAGGCGGTATTGTAGACAGCTACGAAAAATACAGATGAAAACTCTCTAGGTAGATAGTGTGGTCTGCAGTTTATCATGAGATAATCTACGTCAGGCGAGCACAACCTTGAGACTTCCTTAGATATCATGCACTAGTTGTTATATACAAAAATACAGTCTGCCGCCCCTCGTCTTACCAGATGCCGCTGTACTGTCTTGCTACATCATCACCTTGATGATGCTTCTACACCTGCATTGCTTGCTGTTTGGGGTTTTAGTCTGGGTTTCTGTACAGCCCTTTGAAAATATCAGCTGATGTAAGAAGGGCTATATAAATAGATTTGATTACCTTCCCTTTATTTAGCCCTCAGTAGCCTCAGTCATCAGGCAGTATTTGTTTGTTTTGATTCATGTTCTGTATGCTTATGTTTATCTGCATTTATCATTATTAAAGTCACCTTCTGCACCTACATCCTGACTCCCGGCCTATACGTGAAAATGTCTTTCCTTTTTTAATGTTTGGTGTCAACATATTTTGCACTCAGTTAATTACAACAATTGCCAAATAGCTTAAAATAAGTGTATCATCAAGGCAAACGGTGGCTACTTTGAAATCTCAATTTTTTTTTTTATATTCTGATTTGTTTAAACAATATTTTGGTTACTACATGATTCCATATCTGTTATTTCATGCTTTTGATGTCTCCACTACTATTCTACAATGTAGAAAATAGTTGTCAAAAATAAAGTAAAACCCTGGAATGGGTAATTGTGTCCAAACTTTTGACTGGTACAAAATATGACATTTTTCATTAAAGCAGCACTGAATAAGTACAAGGTTATGGTTTAAACGTGCTAATTGATCATGTAAAATAAACAGCCACTGATGTTCATATACCATACAGCAAAATGTAATAATGAAAACTGCACTGAGAATAAGCATAATTGACATAGTGATGGACAGAAATATATTGAGATACTGACTCAAAACTATTAACATGATATGGAAAGAGTTTTTTTTTTAAACTGATATATTAATAATGCATCTAATACATTCTAACATATTGTACATTTATAAACAGCAATATCCTTCCTGTTCCAAAGATGTATTGAACATTTTAACCTAAAATGACAAGTTATACTTGCAGATGTTGACATGGTAAAGCTGTACATAACGTTAAGATATCCCGTCATCAAGGTGAGTACAAGGTGAGTAGGTCACGTACACAGAGTATACAAAACATTAAGAACACTGGCTCTTTCCATGACATAAGACAAATCAGGTGAAAGCTATGATCCACTTCAAAATCAGTGTAGATGAAGGGTAGGAGACAGGGTAAAGAAGGATGTTAAAGCCTTGAGACATGGATTGTGTATGTGTGCCATTCGGAGGGTGAATGGGCAAGACAAAATGTAAGCGCCTTTGAATGTGGTATGGTGCCAGGCACACCGTTTTTTTGTCGTCAAGAAATGCCATGCTGCAGGTTTTTCCACGCTCAACACTTTCCAGTGTGTATCAAGAATGGTCCACCACCCAAAGGACATCCAGCCAACTTGACACGACTGTGGGAAGCATTGGAATCAACATGGGCCAGCATCCCTGTGGAACGCTTGACACCTTGTGGAGTCCATGCCCTGACGAATTGAGGCTGTTTCCGAGGGTAAAAGGGGGGGGGGGGTGCAACTCAATATTAGGAAGGTGTTCCTAATGTTTTGTATACTCCGTGTATATCATCACCTAAGGCTTATGTACATCGAAATTGCAATCTTGCTTTATGGTGATATTCCACTACTTTAGTAGACCCACTCAACTCTAAGTGGGGAAAATGCTAAACCCTCCCTACTCCCCGTAATAGAATAGTGGTCACATTTTGTGATCAATTGATTGGTTGGCAGGTTCAACTCCTGGTCTGTTGGCTCAGGAATTTTTCCTCACCTCGAATATTTAGCCAATACCCACAGGGCACAAACTGGTTGAATCAACATTTCAACCACAGGATTATGTCATCAAATTTCAACATATACAAACCTTGTATAAAATGTTGAAGTTAAAACAATGTCAGATCTTTAACATATAAGTAAAAACAACAGGCTGGGCAGCACCTCCTAAAAGAGAATTGATCCATCAACGTTACCCTTTGGTCTCCCAGCCAGGGTTTTAACCAAGCCCAGCCCTGATTAGCTATGTTTGACACTGACTATTACCAATGTGCTGTTCGTGAGAATGATTGTTGAGAGATCTCTGCTTTAAAACTAAATAGATTCACTGTTGCTATACGTCATTCCAAAGAGTAGGTTTAACAGAGCAAATTAAATGTGACCCTACTTTATCGCTTTTATCATCAATGATGCTATTTAGGCCTGTATAGCATCTGCAAAGTCATCAACAGCCATGGTTGGAATTCAACACATAATTCAACAGAAAATAGACCATACAAAAGGCCTAGGCTTTCAAGCTCTGGTTTGATTTCAAATGTAATGATATTTAGAGGACGAATAGGACAAAATCAAATTAAACTTTTAATGTTTGATTTGATTTCGTCCTATTCTCTAACTGAATGATTGAAGTGGAGTCATTTAGAAACCCTGAAGCTCGTTTGGGACCAGAAGGAAATACCACTGCCTTTGGAGATAAGAAACAAGCCAGGGCTTATACACAACCCAGTGGGGGTGTATCTTTAGGGGTGACAAAAAGGGACGATTCAGCTCATCCTCGGGCGTTGCAATTGCCCACATACTGGCAGATACAAAAATGGGCTACTTCCCTGTAGCTCTCCCTTCTATTCCCTCTGTTAATTGTGTACAGGCAGGGTTCTGCAGCTGTCCTAATAAGCATGTCCACAATCCACATAGGGAAGAGAGCAGAGAGCACCACTTTCGGACTCTTCTATTTGCCAGCCTTCAAATGACTATCCTTTGAAGCCCTTTAGAATAGCACAAAGGTAGAAAGGGAAGTTGGGTTGGAAGGGAGCTGGGCCAGTTGCATAAATCTTAAGTGTTTCCCGTAAGGGTTTACCTTATGGACTAATTTCCCCTTACCTAAGGAAATTGTTTAAGGGCGTTGCATAGAGCCCCTCAAATATTTCCTTAGGTTAGGGCATAGGGGTTTTAGGGTAGTTTGAAGGCACGTATGGCAGAAGGAATATCTGGTTACCATGGAGACGGCCTGTCTCACTGACTGAACATCTCCTCAAAGAGATCACTTTCATTTTGTGAGATGGCAAAATAGAACTTCGACAATCAAGACAGGATAACCAAATTGCTTCAGATAATAAACCACTTCCTTGTAGTTACTTTTTTCTCAACTCGTTTATATTATTTTCTTGTGCGTCAAGCTAGCTTACAGAGTACAGTGGGACAAAAAAGTATTTAGTCAGCCACCAATTGTGCAAGTTCTCCCACTTAAAAAGATGAGAGGCCTGTAAGGTACACTTCAACTATGACAGACAAAATGAGAAAAAAAATCCAGGAAATCACATTGTAGGATTTTTAATGAATTTATTTGCAAATTATGGTGGAAAATAAGTATTTGGTCACCTACAAACAAGCAATATTTCTGGCTCTAACAGACCTGTAACTTCTTCTTTAAGAGGCTCCTCTGTCCTCCACTCGTTACCTGTATTAATGGCACCTGTTTGAACTTGTTTTCAGTATAAAAGACACCTGTCAACTACCTCAAACAGTCACACTCCAAACTCCACTATGGCCAAGACCAAAGAGATGTCAAAGGACACCAGAAACAAAATTGTAGACCTGCACCAGGCTGGGAAGACTGAATCTGCAATAGGTAAGCAGCTTGGTTTGAAGAAATCAACTGTGGGAGCAATTATTAGGAAATGGAAGACATACAAGACCACTGATAATCTCCCTCGATCTGGGGCTCCACGCAAGATCTCACCCAGCGGGGTCAAAATGATCACAAGAACGGTGAGCAAAAATCCCAGAACCACACAGGGGGACCTAGTGAATGACCAGTAGAGAGCTGGGACCAAAGTAACAAAGCCTACCATCAGTAACACCCTACGCCGCCAGGGACTCAAATCCTGCAGTGCCAGACGTGTCCCCCTGCTTAAGCCAGTACATGTCCAGGCCCGTCTGAAGTTTGCTAGAGAGCATTTGGATGATCCAGAAGAAGATTGGGAGAATGTCATATGGTCAGATGAAACCCAAATATAACTTTTTGGTAAAAACTCAACTCGTCGTGTTTGGAGGACAAAGAATGCTGAGTTGCACCCAAAGAACACCATACCTACTGTGAAGCATGGGGGTGGAAACATGCTTTGGGGCTGTTTTTCTGCAAAGGGACCAGGACGTCAGATCCGTGTAAAGGAAAGAATGAATGGGGCCATGTATCGTGAGATTTTGAGTGAAAACCTCCTTCCATCAGCAAGGGCATTGAAGATGAAACGTGGCTGGGTCTTTCAGCATGACAATGATCCCAAACACACCGCCCGGGCAACGAAGGAGTGGCTTCGTAAGAAGCATTTAAAGGTCCTGGAGTGGCCTAGCCAGTCTCCAGATCTCAACCCCATAGAAAATCTTTGGAGGGAGTTGAAAGTCCGTGTTGCTCAGCAACAGCCCCAAAACATCACTGCTCTAGAGGAGATCTGCATGGAGAAATGGGCCAAAATACCAGCAACAGTGTGTGAAAACCTTGTGAAGACTTACAGAAAACGTTTGACCTCTTGTCATTGCCAACAAAGGGTATATAACAAAATATTGAGATAAACTTTTGTTATTGACCAAATACTTATTTTCCACCATAATTTGCAAATAAATTCATTAAAAATCCTACAATGTGATTTTCTGGATTTTTCTTTCTCATTTTGTCTGTCATAGTTGAAGTGTACCTATGACGAAAATTACAGGCCTCTCATCTTTTTAAGTGGGAGAACTTGCACAATTGGTGGCTGACTAAATACTTTTTTACCCTACTGTAGCTGTAGCTAACTAGCTGTGTAGCCATGGATCGTGCACCTTCCATTGTTTAGCTAAGTAGCTAGCTGGTTGACGTTTTCCTTTTGGAACCAGAGCAGATGAAATCAACATTCACCTCTATACATGCTGTTTCCATTGACAACCATACATAATGAGGCAGTTAAGGGACCTCGTGGACACCCTTAACTTTTGTACTTAATTTAAACGGGCACACATCTTGTGCAACTGACTTAAAGTTACAGGAAAATACAAGAGGGAAATTAACTTAAGTTGTTTTATGCAACCGGGCCCAGATAAAAGTAGTCTACCAGGGGGATTATGTCAGTAAACATGTCAGTCAAATCACACGGTTGTCTCTTAGGTCTGATGTCCGGGCACAAAACTGTATTGGTTGCCACTGTTCAGGATGGACATGAGACGGTCTTCGTCCATGGAGCTTAAGACGTCCAGGTCGTCAAGGGCGGCCGGCTGGCTGGCGTTGCTGGGGGAACTGTCCATCATGCCCTCGTTGTGGAGCAGGCTGACAATGCTGTTGGGGTAGTTCATCCAAGTGCTGCCGCCACATCCGGTGTGGTGGTTGGCTGGGTCTGCTTGGTTCTGGGCCGCGTTGTTGTTGGCCACAGTGTTGGTGGAGGGTAAGTGGCAGGGTGCCTGAGGGGCTGACGCCTCACTGCTCTTTGGCCCTTCTCCAGCCAGACAACTCTGGCCCAGCATAGCCTGGAATTCTTCAATGTTTATACTATCTAGAGTCCCTGGCGCTTGTGCCTCAGAAAAGCTGGGGAATTCAGGTAGCTCCTCATCCACCTTGAACTGGGAGCCTTGGACCCCGAAGGTAGAGGTGGGCTCTGGTGTAGGGGCTGCACTCACCGGCTCCTGGGGACAAGCAAAGTTGTGGAAAGCGAATCCGTTGAAGTCCAACAGGTTTACGGTGGGAAAGGCCTGGGAGGAGGCGGCTGTGGCTGCAGAGGCCTGGGGGTTGGTGGTGAAGCTGGCCACGGGGGTGGCTTTGGGCTGGGAGTCCAGAGTCAGGCTGTTGAGGAACTTCCAGGTCTCGGCTGTGGTGGAGGAGGCTTCTGATTTGGGCTGGGTTTGAAACAACTTGCCTGGCTGGGGGCCGTTGTAGTAGGGCTGGGGCTTCACAGAGAAGGCACTAGGGGGCACCACTGGGTTCATCACTGCAAGAGAAACACAGTCAATGCCACAGTCCCTTACCCAATTCTGTATCCTGCCAAATGTACAAATAAACGTAGGGTCCCTTAACAGTAGTATCTATGTTAACTTTTAATAACATATAGAATGTTACATATAGAACAACACCCTTTACCGTATTAACGCACCCATTAATAATAAACAGTTAAATAAATAGTATGGTTTTACCAGGCTGGCTAGCTGCTGGCTTGGCGGTGACTGTTCTCCTGGCAATGTTGAACGGCCTCGTCTCTGCTGGCATGGTCCCTGGAATTCAAACATACACCATCACACATTAAAACCATCAGAGGACACAGCTGTCTAGTTCAGCGACATGGATCATTTTAGACACTTACCCGACATCAGGGACCCCAGCTTCAGATTCTGTAACATTCCCTCTGTCCGTTTTCGCTTCTCCATTAGTCTATATTCATCTGTACAGTGAAAGATTCTAGAGTTAGCCTGGGTAAAAATGTTTTGCATGACAACCACACAGGCTACAGGAGTTATGCCATAGAAAACAAAGTGAATCGCCATCGCAACGGAAAGGGAAGTGACCTGGGTCGGAGGGCAGGAACTGGAAGTCCATTGGCTCGCTGACCTCACGATCCGAGGGCCTGCGGAGCTGCATCTTCACTCGGATTGGCTCGGTCAGGTTGGTGTCGCAGTAGGGCGGGGTGCAGAACACAATGGCCACCTGCCTGTGTACGTCCGCCTGGGAGAAGGTGCCCTTCCCCTCCCACGAGCCCTGGAAGAACCGCACCTCGATGTCCTCTGTGGAGGGGAGAAAGAATGGGGTGGGAGAGGGGATGGGAAGGAGGAGGGGTGGGACAGTGAGATGTGAGAGACCGGCTTCGAATCAATTCTCCCAGCCAGTCTAACTGACTTGGTAACATTCTGTAACAACATTCTTTCATTGGCCCCCTTTTTATGTCATACATGAAGGAGATAGAACCAATGAACTAGGTTAAGTTTGACCAATTAAACAAGTGGTTACCAGTGGGCTTATATACACAATACTTTCAAATCTGTGTCTGGCAAAGAGGAACTACAACAACAAAAAAGGCATACATGAACAAAGCCGTTGGCGTAAAATTAAAGAAACTAAAAGGCTCAACTCATTAATGCCAACAAAAATAGAAGCGTGTGCGTGTGACAGAAACCTTTTTGCACTTTGTCACAAAGTAAGAAGATCTCATCCCCCCCTATGCAGCTTCCAGAGTTTCTGTTCACTCGACAGATCTTCAGTTCTGCTGTGTTGGGTGCTCCTGTGAGACAGAAACGATAGAGATGGAGTGTGAAGGGGCTTCATAAATGAGTGAAACTGACACTGAGTCAACTGTGAAACATATGTTTTGGCCCTATTTAACTGTTGGAAGTTCTTTGGAAATATGTTGTTGAGTTCTTAGGGGAATGATGTCCCGCTCTCATGCTCTGTGGTTATAACCCAAATGTCCACATTTATTTTCAAGAAATGTAATTTGAGCAGTTTCAACAGCTGTGAAGAAGGGGGGGGGGGGGGGACACTCTCAAAAGCTGGTTTGAACCGAACGTTGTACTGTGCAGGCTTTGGGTTTTAATGTACAACAACATTTGTATATTAGTAAGATCACCTGCCAAAATTGTGGGGTGTGTATGATTGTGTGTGTGTGTGTGTGTCAGAGAGGATGTGTGTGAGAGTGGGAGTAAGTGAGAGAGGGTGTGGGAGGAAGGGAAGAGCACGTAGGCCTATGTGTGTAAAGTTACCTGAACAGTAGATGGTTAGTGTTTTCATAACATTGTCAGACAAGTTTAAAAGCTCTTTGTATCCATAAAGCCAGGTCTTTTTTTCCCTATAGTCACACCCATTTAGAATGCCTGAAGCTTTAACAGTACTTAAAAGGTGTGTGTAAGAAAAGAAAAGTGTGTGTGCAAGTGTTAAACAACAAGGGCATTGATGAGAGGGAGCAGGCCGACTTAAAACATTGGGAGCATCAATAGCTGAATGTTCCAGTGACTTCTGTGTTGTTAATGGGGAAAATGTTCAAACGTTCTGATGTAGATCCTTCTGTGTTTCTGACACTTACAAGCAATGCATCGTTTGCCTGCTATTTAATGCACTGATGATCAAATAGAAGAAAAAAAAAAAAAACTTATTTAGCACCAAATTTGAGCAAATTCAAAAACTGTGATCCATCGCAATTTACTCATGCCATTAACTCACTTATTTGAAACGTTTGACAGCCCAAATGTGAATATATATGTACGCAATTTGTTTTGCGTTTACCGTGATTCTTGTATTTATTCTTTCGATTTTTTTCTCCTCTTTTTGTGTGATTTTGCTCTCTCTGGGTTACTGCTTGTATGTACACAATAAAACAGAAACACCCAGGACAGAACAGTGAGTCAGTGTGTACTTGGTGAGCGTTTGGTGTGTGTAGCAGACTCACTGTTGTCGTAGATGGGCTGGGACACCACGGGCTCCAGAGGGCAGAGTTCCCCGGTAGGCAGAGTGATCGAGGCCTGGAAACACAGCCTCACTGCATTTAGGTCAAACTCCTCCCACATGTTCGCCTCAGGAACTGCAGACAAAACAGCACATCAGACACAAAGCAAATTGGTGTGGCATCGGAATTAGGATAGGATACAGTCTGTATCAGATAGCCAGTAAGTCACAGTCAACAGAGGAAAAATAAATTCCTACTCACATGATATTATTGGAATTAACCAAGGTAAACAAACATGAAAATTAGATTGGAGGAGTGAATTATATAACTGGTATAATGTTATGACAGTGGATTGTCACGTACGGTGTGTGTGTTTTTGGTTTACCTATCCTTATGGGGACCAGAAGTACTCACAAGGACAGTAAAATAAGGACAATTCGGACAAGTGGGGACATTTTGCCAGTCCCCACAAGGAAAAAGGCTATTTTAAGCGTAGGGGTCAGGAGTTAGGGAAAATATAATTTTGAAAGGGAATCAATTGTTCGGTCCCCACAAGGATAGTAAAACAAATGTGTGTGTGTGTGTGTGTGTACACACTCACTGTTGAAGGGGTTGTTTTGGGTCTGTAGCCTACAGGAAACTGCCTCGGCCACATCCTTTTTCTTCACACACTGAATGCCCAGGTTCTGAAAACTGAGAGCAGACAGTAAGACAAGGAGTCAGAGTGAACGTGTGTGAAAGTGAGATACTGTAGATATCGACACACAAGAGGGTGCTTATTCAACCATCCTCTGCTTCTGGCCTTTACAAATCAAGACTATGTGAAACAACTTATCCTGAATGGTTATATAAATCATTAACTGGTACCCTTTTGTCATCCAAGTATATGTCCTCTATCAAGATGTTGGCAGGTACACTCTGCACAAAACAAACATTATGTTTCTTTGTATTTCATCACACCCCCACCCACTAACAAATCTGCCCACACACACACAAACACACACGCCTACACAGGTACACACATATCCACACCTGTCTAGTAATTTTCACAGACCTGCCCTCACACCCACCCTCAAGCCCCGAACACACACACAGGGACCCTCCGTCTAACCTGTGTACTCGTCTCTCCTGCAGGTCTGCCTCATAGTAACCATGTTTGCAGTCTTTCCCCACCAGTTCGTGGGGGTGGGGCTTGTGAGGTGGGTTCTTGGTCACCAAGGAGACGCGGACACGCAGGGGGCCATTGTAGTTGTGCACCTGCATGGGACCAGCCAGGTTAGCAGGATGAGTATCATCACTCACCTTAGAATCTCCACCACTTCCTTATCACCTTCAAATCTCTATAAATCAAGTGTCGTAAAGCATAATGTAGTACTGATTAGACTGCTATACCATGGTTATAACTAGACAAAACGTTTGTATAACAAACCTTACTTTGATTAATAGTTGAGCCATCGACTATCTCAGAATATATGGTGACTTAGCTACAATTATTAAAGGGATACATCGAGATTTTGGCAATGATACCCTTCACCTACTTCCTAGAGTCAGATGAACTTGGGGATAGCATTTGTATGTCTCAGCGTACAGTTTGAAGGAAGTTGCTAGCTAGTGCTAGCACAATTGCTACCTAGCGCTAGCGCAATGACTGGAAGTCTATGGGTATCCACTACCCATAGACTTCGTCATTGCACTAACACTAGTTAGCATTGGCTCAAGAAATCGACCTCTAACTTCCTTCATACTGGATACAGAGACATACAAATGGTACCCACGAGTTAATCTGAACTGGTGAAGTAGATAAAGGGGCTCATTGCCAAAATTCCGAAGTATCCCTTTAAGGTCTTGGAATGAATTCATTAAGCTACAGAGTAAACAATGGCATGGAATCATTAGAAAATGACAGGTTGATTATCTGTGTGATTAAAGGGCGCCCTCACCTTAATGGCGGGGTGTGTCTTGGTGGTGTCATTGCTCTTCTCTCCCGGGGTGCTTCCAGCAGAGCGCCCCTCACACTTGTACCTGAACCTCATGCCCCTCTGCTTGGGCTGTTCAATGATCTCAATGAAGGGATTACCTGCACACACAGAGAGAGAGAGACAGATATTATATATATAGATAGAGAGAGAGAGAGAGAGGGAGGGGAGGGGGGGGGGGGGGGGGGGAGCCCAAAGTAATGAAGGTCCTAGTGCACCTCTAAACTATCACAATGTAATGTACCTAAAGCAGTGTTGAGCTTTCGCAACAGCTGTGATTCATCATGTTTGTATGTGTTTTAAAGCAAAGCTGAAGATCCAAGTCAATACATTCATGAGGGAGAAGCCAAAAAGTTGACTCACTGATTGTCACCCATCAACATGAACAGGAAACAGTTACACAGAGTGATAGAAATCTCCTTACCTTGGTTCAAAGGGGGCTGTTCCCATCCATAAATTCCTAAGGAGATGGGAGGAATTGACAAACATTTACTATAAGAAAGAAATCAGTAAGAAAGGATGATCAATCAAAATCCACAACCTATAATTTCCCTCAACTACTCTCTGATAAGTAAAGGCCCACAAGAACTGGTGCCATTGAAGATCACAACAGTTCAGCACAGATCTGCGATAGAGATTAATCTCCTCCATATGCAGAAGGGTGTTAAACTAACAGTAGAAGTCAATAGGTTTGCATTGAAAACACTGGAGGTTGATCTTAAACACAATAGCAGACAAAGCATAATCGCTCATAATGTTTGACCTGCCAGGATTGCCCTGAAAGTGTACGGCAAATGAATAAAGAAACGTATTTAGACAGGGACAATAAAAGGTCTCAGATTACATTGCTCCTATTGTGTCTGTGAGCAGTCGGTGTCCAATTTAACACATCTTCACTAAAAAGGCACTGCCCTGGTTCATGGAAAAAGACTGTCCTGGTTCATAGAAAAAGACTGTCCTGGTTCATGGAAAAAGACTGTCCTGGTTCATGGAAAAAGACTGTCATGGTTCATGGAAAAAGACTGTCATGGTTCATGGAAAAAGACTGTCATGGTTCATGGAAAAAGACTCATGGTTCATGGAAAAAGACTGTCCTGGTTCATAGAAAAAGACTGTCCTGGTTCATAGAAAAAGACTGTCCTGGTTCATAGAAAAAGACTGTCCTGGTTCATAGAAAAAGACTGTCCTAGTTCATAGAAAAAGACTGTCCTTGTTCATATTAAAAGACTGTCCTGGTTCATAGAAAAAGACTGTCCTAGTTCATATTAAAAGACTGTCCTGGTTCATAGAAAAAGACTGGAAACTTGATTTGTGGCGCTTGTTCATAGCCCCACCCACCACTGTTTCATGGATGACTTTTCTTTGAAATGGCCACTCTCTAAGAGAAAGGGATGCCTTCCATGTTTGTTGATTGTCGACCTTCAAGTCTACAACGTAACTTTTCGTAATGTCATATTGTTGCGTGGCTTTATTAACAAGCTATTAACCTATATATATGTACAAGCACAACACATTGATGACGTAGGATCATTTCATAACGTTACATTGCAAACGTTAACCCACAGCTAGCATACGTTCATCATTTATTTTACGACGTAATCTCGGGTACAACGGCGTCCCCTTATCAATTAAGTGTCAAAAGTGTATATCTTTTCATAGGCCTTCGAGTTAAATATTACCTTGCGGCTTAAGTCAAAAATCTTGGAGAATCACATAGGCGCTTGACTACCGTTCTACTCTAATGTTTGGTAATTGGTTGAACCATAATAAGCATCCATAATGAACATAGGCTATGATATGTTCTACTTGATATGATGTGCAATTCTAGAGCTATAGCCTAATAGACGTAGGCCTATCTACTTCCTAGTACAGTGCTGGCAAGTCAGCGCCAATTATCTCCATTATTTTGTATTGACGTAGTACAAAACCAATAGTATGCGGGCTTCACCCTTGTGCGCAAAACAAATTGCTAAATTTCCCACGACACTCCAACATGCATTTACCTTGCGGATCAGTTTGTAAACAAACTTACCATCCATTTCCAACGTCGGCCACCGTGATTAATCGAATAGCCTTTTCCCTATAGGTTGTTTGTCCCTTAAACACCGTGTCACCTTCTCTTGACAGCTTGTTCTTTCGCCACCCCCAACTTCGAGACTCCAATGCAACTTACCACCTCCCCCTCAAATGGTGCGGAAATACCCAAATGACGTGGGCCTGTGTTAAAGGGGCAATCTGTAGTTGCTACATCCATTTTTGGATTTCTAATTCATTCATCGATTCTTGAAAATATAACTTAGAAATTGCCTCATGAGCTTAGTTCAACTCTCCAAACCCCATCGTAACCCCAAAAATAAGCTTGTTTTCCTTGTAAACACAGTCTACTTAAACACTATAGCCACAAAACATGGATAAACAAAATGTTGATATCATGGATGGTCAGTTGCATCCATCGCTCTGTCTATGAATTTGAAAATGCTCTAATTTCTTCAGCCCCATCCCCCCAGCTTTCTACCGTAACAGAGGAAGGGAAAAGCTTTCATTTGTTTTACTGCTTATTGCTGCTTTAAAACTATATAGTACAATGGCAAACAAGTAGCCTACACAAATAATCATATTCCGTTTTTTTTATTATACATGAAATCTTGAATGAATCCAATTAACCGAAAAGTACCCAATTGTCATACTTGACAAACATATAAAATGTGAAAGTCACTCAGTAAAATACTGCTTGAGTAAAAGTCTAAAAGTATTTGATTTTAAATATACTTAAATATCAAAAGTAAATAGAATTGCTAAAATATACTTAAGTATCGAAAGTAAAAGAACAAATATTAAAAAATTCCTTATATTAAGCAAACCAGACAGCACAATTTCTTTCTTTTTTAATGTATGGACAGCCAGAGGCACACTCTAACACTCAGACATAATTTATAAACAAAGCATTTGTGTTTAGTGATTCCTCCAGATCAGAGTCAGCAGGGATGACCAGGGATGTTCTAATGATAAGTGTATGAATTGGACCATTTTCTGTCCTGCTAAGCATTTAAAATGTAACGAGTACTTTTGGGTGTCAGGGAAAATGTATGGAGTAAAAATAACATTCTTTTCTTTAGAGATGTAGTGAAGTAAAAGTTGTCAAAAATATAAATAGTTAACAGGTGTGCCTTGTTAAAAGTTTATTTGTGGAATTTCTTTCCTTCTTAATGTGTTTGAGCCAATCAGTTGTGTTGTGACAAGGTAGGGGTGGTGTACAGAAGATAGCCCTTTTTGGTAAAAGATCAAGTCCATATTATGGCAAGAACAGCTCAAATAAGAAAAAAGAAACGACAGTCCATCATTACTCATGAAGGTCAGTCCATCCGGAAAATATCAAGAACTTTCAAAGTTTCTGCAAGTGTAGTCACAAAAACCATCAAGCACTATAATGAAACTGTCTCTCATGAAGACCGCCACAGGAAAGACTGAGTCACCTCTGTTGCAGATGATAAGTTCAATAGAGTTAACTGCACATCAGAAATTGCAACCCAAATTAATGCTTCACAGAGTTCAAGTAACAGACACATCTTTAACATCAACTGTTCAGAGGAGACTCTGAATCAGGCCTTCATGGACATCAATAAGAAGAGAAGAAGAGACTTGCTTGGGCAAACAAACACGAGCGCTGAACATTAGACTGGAGGAAATCTGTCCTTTGGTCTGATGAGTCCAAATTTGAGATTTTTGGTTCTAACCGCCGCGTCTTTGTGAGACGCAGAGTAGGTGAACGGATGATCTCCGCATGTGTGGTTCCCACCGGGAAACATGGAGGCCATACCATCTGATTTGTGCTTAGTGGGAATATCATTTGTTTTTAAACAGGACAATGACCCAACACAGCTCCAGTCTGTGTAAGGGCTATTTGACCAAGAAGGAGAGTGATGGAGTCCTGTATCAGATGACCTGGCCTCCACAATCAAACAACCTCAACCCAATTGAGATGGTTTGGGATGAGTTGGAGCGGAGAATGAAGGAAAAGCAGCCATCAACTGCTCAGCATATGTGGGAACTCCTCCAAGACTGTTGGAAAAACAGTCCAGGCGAAGCTGGTTGAGAGAATGCCGAGAGTGTGCAAAGCTGTCATCAAGGCAAAGGGTGACTACTTTGAAGAATCTCAAATATATTTCGATTTGTTTAACAGCTTTTTTGGTTACTCTATGAATCCATATGTGTTATTTCATAGTTTGGATGTTTTCACTATTATTCTACAATATAGAAAGTAGTAAAAATAAAGAAAAACCCTTGAAAGAGTAGGTGTGACTGGTAGCTTTTGACTGGTACTGTATATGCACCGAATCTATTTACAGAAGATATAGGCCTACTGAGAATTGATATGTACAGCAGTAGATATATAGGAGTAAGCTATGTCATGAATCCAGTGGGCCCTATATTAATAAATACGCAGTGTGCATATACAGTGTAATTAAAACATTTCCTATTTTGTTGCATTACAACCTGTAATTTAAATTGATTTTTATTTGGATTTCATGTAATGGACATACACAAAATAGTCCAAATTGGTGAAGTGAAATTTAAAAAAGTACTTATTTAAAAAAATCCTAAAAATAAAAAAACTGAAAAGTGGTGTGTGCATATGTATTCACCCCCTTTGCTATGAAGCCCCTAAAAAAGATCTGGTTCAACCAATTACCTTCAGAAGTCACATAATTAGTTTAATAAAGTCCACCTGTGTGCAATCTAAGAGTCACATGATCTGTCACATGATCTCAGTATGTATACACCTGTTCTGAAAGGCCCCAGAGTCTGTAACAATACTGAGCAAGGGGCGCCACCAAATGTCACCATGAAGACCAAGGAGCTCTCCAAACAGGTCAGGGACAAAGTTGTGGAGAAGTACAGATCAGGGTTGGGTTATAATAAAATATCTGAAACTTTGAACATCCCTCGGAGCACCATTAAATCCATTATTAAAAAATGGAAAGAATATGGCACCACAACAAACCTGCCAAGAGAGGGCCTGCACACCAAAACCCACTGACCAGGCAAGGAGGGTATTAATCAAGGCAACAAAGAGACCAAAGATAACCCTGAAGGAGCTGCAAAGCTCCACAGTGGAGATTGGAGTATCTGTCCATAGGACCACTAAGCCGTACACTCCACAGAGCTGGGCTTTACAGAAGAGTGGCCAGAAATAAGAAAAAAAATAAGCAAACCCGTTTGGTGTTCGCCAAAAGGCATGTGGAACGAATTGCCAAAATTGCTGAAGTTGGAGACATATCTCCCTCACTAATTTTAAGCATCAGCTATCTGAGCAGCTTACCGATCGCTGCAGCTGTACATAGCCCATCTGTAAATAGACCATCTGTCAATAGTCCATCCAACTACCTACCTCATCCTCATATTGTTTTTATTTACTTTTTTGCTCTTTTGCACACCAGTATTTCTACTTGCACATCATCATCTGCACATAAATCACTCCAGTGTTAATTTGCTAAATTGTAATTACTTTGCTACTATGGCCTATTTATTGCCTTACCTCATTACTCCATTTGCACACACTGTATATAGATTTTTCTATAGTGTTGTTGACTGTACTTTTGTTTATCCCATGTGTAACTTTGTGTTGTTGTTTTTTGTCGCACTGCTTTGCTTTATCTTGGCCAGGTCGCAGTTGTAAATGAGAACTTGTTCTCAACTGGCCTACCTGGTTAAATAAATGTGGGAAAAAAAATAAAAGTGTTTTTCATCTGCAGGAACTGGGAAACTGATCAGAATTGAAGGAATGATGGATGGCACTAAAATCAGGGAAATTCTTAAGGGCAACCTGTTTCAGTCTTCCAGAGATTTGAGACTGGGACAGAGGTTTATCTTCCAGCAGGACAATGACCCTAAGCATACTGCTAAAGCAACACTTGAGTGGTTTAAGGGGAAACATTTAAATGTTTTGGAATGGCCTAGTCAAAGCCCAGACCTCAATCCAATTGAGAATCTGTGGTATGACTTGAAGATTGCTGTACTGCAGCGGAACCCATCCAACTTGAAGGAGCTGTAGCAGTTTTGCCTTGAAGAATGAGCTAAAATCTCAGTGGCTCGATGTGCCAAGCTTATAGAGACATACCCCAAAAGACTTGCAGCTGTAATTACTGCAAAAGGCGGCTCTATAAAGTATTGGCTTTGGGGGGGTGAATAGTTATGCATGCTCAGGTTTTCCGTTTTTTTGTCTTATTTCTTGTTTGTTTCACAATAAAAAATATTTAGCATCTTCAATGTGGTAAGCATGCTGTGTAAATAATACAACCCCCCCCCCAAAAAATACATTTTAATTCCAGGTTGTGAAGCAACAAAATAGGAAAAACGTCAAGGGGGTGAATACTTTCGCAAGCCACTGTATGTATGTGAATGGTGTGTATAGATAATATGGACAGTAGCATGTGTGAATAGAAAAAGTGTGTACAGCAGTAGTTACATAGGATGGGCCACAACTAAAATGCAGTATATGCATATGGAAACATTATTCAAGTGACCAGTGTTCCATGAGTCTTTATGTACAGTGCATTTGTAAACTATTCAGACCCCTTTCATTTTCCTTTCATTTTTCCACATTTTGTTACATTACAGCCTTATTCTAAAATGTATTAAGTCATTTTCTTCCCCCCAGATATGTTCTATCTGGTTCAAGTCCGGGCTCTGGCTCTGAATGTCCTCTGGCAAGGACATTCAGAGACTTGTCCCGAAGCCAATCCTGCGTTGTCTTGGCTGTGTGTTTAGGGTCGTTGTCCTGTTGGAAGGTGAACCTTTGCCTCAGTCTGAGGTTCTGAGCGCTTTAGAGCAGGTTTTCATCAAGGATCTCTGTACTTTGCTCCGTTTATCTTTCCCTCAATCCTGACTAGTCTTCCAGTCCCTGCCACTGAACAACATCCCCACAGCATGATGCTGCCACCACCATGTTTCACCGTAGGGATGGTGGCAGGTTTCCTCCAGACGTGACGCTTGGCATTCAGGCTAGAGAGTTCAATCTTGGTTTCATCAGACTAGAGAATCTTGTTTATCATGATCTGAGAGTCCTTTAGGTGCCTTTTGGCAAACTATAAGTGGGCTGTCATGTGCCTTTTACTGAGGAGTGGCTTCTGTTTGGCCACTGTACCATAAAGGCCTGATTGGTGGAGTGCTGCAGAGATAGTTGTCCTTCTGAAAGTTTCACCTCCACAGAGGATCTCTGGAGCTCTTTCAGAGTGACCATCGGGTTCTTGGTCAACTCCCTGACCAAGGCCCTTCTACCCCGATTGCTCTGTTTGGGCGGGCGGCCAGCTATAAACTTCTTCCATTTAAGAATGATGAAGGCCACTGTGTTCTTGGGGACCTTCAATGATGCAGAAATGTTTTGGTACCCTAACCCAGATCTGTGCCTCGACACAATCTTGTCTCGGGGCTCTACAGACAATTCCTTTGACCTCATGGCTTGGTTTTTGCTCTGACTGGCACTGTCAACTGTAGGACCGTATATAAACAGGTGTGGGTCTTTTCAAATCATGTCCAATCAATGGAATTTTCCACAGGTGGACTCCAATTAAGTTGTAGAAACATCTCAAGGATGATCAATGGAAACAGGATGCGCCTGAGCTCAATTTTGAGTCTCATAGCAAAGGGTCTGAATACTTATGTAAATAAGGTATTTCTGTTTTTCATTATGGGGTATGGTATGTAGATTGATGAGTACTATTTTTTATTTAATCCATTTTAGAATAAGGCTGTAACGTAACAAAATGTGGGAAAAGGGAAGGGGTCTGAATACTTCCCGAATGCATTCTCAAAGGTGCAGGGTAGAGTACCAAGTGGTAATCGGCTAGTGACAGTGTCTGAAGTTCAGGACAGGCCGGAGGTTAGCTGGTGATGACTGTTTGACAGTCTGATTGCCTGGAGATTGAAGCTGTTTATCAGACTCCAGGTCCCAGCTTTGATGGACCTGTACCGTCTCCTCCTTCTGGATGTTAGCGGGGTGAATATTCCGTGGCTCAGGTGGCTGAAGTCCTTATTCAACGAGTTTTAGTGCAATTTACAGCTGTATTAGTTGTATGTTACATTCTATTCTATTCATAAACCCATATATTATAATCTATTTTATTATTTTTGCCTATATTAAAGGCCTGTTAATATGTTGAAGCTGAGTAGAGACGTCAGAGACTAGGTCAGCAAGGCAGAATACAGTGGTTTGGTATATACAACTGGGCCAGTAGACCTACAGGCATGTGCTATCACTATACTATACAAATAAAAGGTAAAGTCCTTATTGTACCTACATGTAGTGTGGGTCGTGCTAAAGTACAAGTACCTGTATATGTTCTTTATAGAACATACATTGGTACTGTCTTCAAGCGAGTCTAAAGGGGAAAGTCACCAGTGTGCGCATGTATCCTCGTGCGCTCTTGGATCATGCGCCGAAAGGCCAAGAGAGAGCGCCAAAAGCCAAGTTAAGAAGCGCGAGCTGACCCATCACACTCTCTCCAGTCTCTACTAGCTCACTCAGAAAGTCAACTCAACTCCAGGAGGAATAAACTCCGGCCAGTCTATAAGATTGACAGTATTTATATCAATGAAATTCACCATTGATTTTGAAGTGATTTACAAATCTAGGCTACCCTGTGAGATGTATTTCATTGTTACTGAATTATTTACTCATTTGTTTAGGTTTCTGCTTTAATCAATAATAACATAAGAGTGCATTTATTATTATTATTATTTATTATGCCTTGATCAAGGGCATATCGTTACTTTTTCATTTATAGGCTACATGGAGACGCCATCAATTTTTGGACATGGTTAAAAGTCATGACATTCCATCTGTCAAAATGTGTATGAACCCTTAACAGTGAATAATCAGAGCTCTTTATAGCGTAATGTAATTTGTGAATTTCAGTTAACATATGCTAGTCTAATGGACCGACCTCTTCCATCAGTAATCAAGCACTGACATAAACAACCAATTTCCTACAGCCTACCTTACTGAATATTGCGCATGGGCTATGGGCATATATGACTTCATTCCAGACTATTATTAGGATATGACTGCATTGTTATTGATCTATAAAACATACACTAGACTAGCTATTATGATTAGCCTACATGTTCATATTGGAACGGTGTTATTATCATGAACCTGTTCTATTATATAAGCTTATACCATACATTTGATTCCCTCCCAGTACAAATAAAAATTCGGGCGGAGAGACCCGGGAGCATGCATTCCGCGGCTGTGAGTCGGCGCCGGTGTTCAGGCGGTGCCTGCCAGGGTCTGTGGCAGCAGTTAGCAGTGGAGAGAGCCCTGTCTGTCAGCAGCACCCACTGTAGAAATGGCGGAGGGGGAGTTGGACGTCGACTCGCTGATCGCCCGGCTATTAGAGGGTGAGTTTATCAAAGCCTTTACATTCTTTATTTTACATTTCAAAACAAGGCGCTGGCCATTGCGTTGCGGTCTGAAACCCTGTCCTTATAGTGGTTAGTTTACAACAGGAGGCCCTGGTTCGAGGGAAGGAGAGCCCGGAGTTGTATAGGACTATCCGGCACTTATCAGAAACACAGGCACACCTATACGTTTAACACCCCCTCTTTCTGCAGTTGTGCAAAGTACTTAAGAAAAAACATTTGAAAGTACTACTTGAGTAGTTTTGGGGGGTATCTGTACTTTACTATTTATATTTTGGACTACTTTTACTTTTCTACATTCCTCAAGAAAATATACTTTTTACTCCATACATTTTCCTTGACACCCAAAAGCACTCGTACATTTTTTTTATGCTTATCAGGACAGATAAATGGTCCAATTCACGCACTTATCAAGATAAAGTCCCTGGCCACCTGTAAATGTAAAACATATATATGTAATAGAAAATGGGGCAGTCTGGTTTGCATAATATAAGGAATTTGAAATTATTTATACTTTTACTTTCAATACTTAAGTATATTTAGCAATTACATTTACTTTCAATACTTATGTATATTTTAAACAAAATACTTTAACTTTTTACTGGATTACTTTTACTTGAGTCATTTTCTATTTCACTCTTGGCATTCTCTCAACCAGCTTCACCTGAAATGCTTTTCCAACAGTCTTGAAGGAGTTCCCACTAATGCTGAGCAGTTGGCTGCTTTTCCTTCACTCTGCGGTCCAACTCATCCCAAACCATCTCAATTGGTTTGAGGTTGTTTGATTGTGGAGGCCAGGTCATCTGTTGCAGCATTCCATCACTCTCCTTCAAATAGCCCTTACACAGCCAGGAGGTGTGTTGGGTCATTGTCCTGTTTAAAAACAAATTATACTCCACTAAGCGCAAACCAGATGGGAAGGCGTATTGCTGCAGAATGCTGTGGAAGCCATGCTGGTTAAGTGTGCCTTGAATTCTAAATCACTGACAGTGTCACCAGCAAAGCACCATCACACTTCCTCTTCCATGCTTCACGGTGGGAACCACACATGCGGAGATCATCCATTCATTCACCTGCTCTGCGTCTCACAAAGACATTTGGACACATCAGACCAAAGGACAGATTTCCACCGGTCTAAAGTCCATTGCTCGTGTTTCTTGGCCCAAGCAAGTCCCTTCTTATTGGTATCCTTTAGTAGTGGTTTCTTTGCAGCATTTCGACCATGAAAGCCTGATTCACGCAGTCTCCTCTGAACAGTTGATGTTGAGATGTGTCTGTTACTTGAACTCTGTGAAGAATTAATTTGAGGTGCATTTATTTGAGGTGCAGTTAACTCTAATGAACTTATCATCTGCAGCAGAGGGAACTCTGGATCTCACTTTCCTGTGACAATAATCATGAGAGCCAGTTTCATCATAGCACTTGATGGTTTTTGTGACTGCACTTGAAGAAACTTTAAAAGTTCTTGAAATTTTCCGGATTTACTGACCCTCATGTCTTAAAGTAATGATGGACTGTCGTTTTCTCTTTGCTTATTTGAGCTTTTCTTCCCATAATATGGACTTGGTCTTTTACCAAATAGGCCAATCATCTGTTTACCAACCCTACCTTGTCACAACACGACTGATTGGCTCAAATACATTAAGAAGGAAAGAAATTCCACAAATGTACTTTTAACAAGGCACACCTGTTCATTGAAATCATTCCAGGTGACTACCTCGTGAAGCTGGCTGAGAGAATATCAAGAGTGTGCAAAGCTGTCATCAAGGCAAAGGGTGGCTACTTTGAAGAATACAAAATCTACAATATATTTTGATTTGTTTAACACTTTTTTTGGTTACTACATGATTCCATATGTGTTATTTCCTAGTTTTGATGACTTCACTATTATAGAAAATAGTATAAAATCAAGAAAAACCCTTGAATGAATAGGTGTGTCCAAACTTTTGACTCTACTGTATATATAGATAGTTACTGTCAGGTTGAATGAAAGGATATACTCTATTTTAGGGAAACAAACTGAGTATTGAGTCAACAATCCTATCTCTCGCGCTCTCTCTCTCTCTTATTTATTTATTTATATATATATCACACACACACACACACACACACAGAGTCAGTGGTGGAAAAAGTACCCAATTGTCATACTTAAGTAAAAGTAAAGATACCTTTTATAGAAAATGACTCATGTAAAAGTCACCCAGTAAAATACTACTTGAGTAAAAGTATAAAAGAATTGGGTTTTAAATATACTGGTATCAAACGTATAAATCATTTTCTTTTATGTATTTTTTTACGGATAGCCAGGTGCATGCTCCAACACAGCACGTGTTTAGTGAGTCTGCCGTATCAGAGGCAGCAGGGATGTTCTCTTGATAAGCATTTGAATTAGGCAATTTTCCAGTCCGCTAAACATTCAAAATGTAACGAGTACTTTTCGGTGTCAGGGAAACCGTATTAAGTAAGAAGTACATAATTTTCTTTAGGAATGTAGTAAAGTAAAAGTTGTCAATAATATGAATTGTAAAGTACAGATACCCCCCCAAGTATTTTTGCTTAAGTACTTTACACAACTGCTACTCACATATGGTAAGAGGTAGAACAGCAGTCAATCGATCTCGATATCGATTTGTTTTGATGTGCAGAAAAGTGAACAGTCTAGCCTACATAATTAGGTAAGTTACTGTCTCTTTCTGAAGTAGCCTTCCTACTCAAAGCACAACATACAAGCAGACCACCAAATATTTTTTCCCTGTTAACAGTTTATTAAAAAAGACTTAATATAAAAAAATAAAGAATTGTTGGACTTTACAACTTCATTTACCTATTCAGATGTTGCAAAGAACCATTCAAAAAATATGCCTATATCACTATATAATGCTTATAATACACTGCATATACAGTTGAAGTTGGAAGTTTACACACACCGTAGCCAAATACATTTAAACTCAGTTTTTCACAATTCCTGACATTTAATCCTAGTAAAAATTCCATGTCTCAGGTCAGTTAGGATCACCACTTTATTTTAAGAATGTGAAATGTCAGAATAATAGAGAGAATTATTTATTTCAGCTTTTATTGGCTTGCGAGCCTCCCCCTTTTTCCTCTGAACATAACGATGGTCATTATGGCCAAACAGTTTTATTTTTGTTTCAACAGACCAGAGGACATTTCTCCAAAACGTATGATCCTTGTCCCCATGTGCAGTTGCAAACCGTAGTCTGGCTTTTTTATGGCGGTTTTGGAGCAGTGACCTCTTCCTTGCTGAGTGGCCTTTCAGGTTATGTTGATATAGGACTCGTTTTACTGTGGATATAGATACTTTTGAACCTGTTTCCTCCATCTTCACAAGGTCCTTTGCTGTTGTTCTGGGATTGATTTGCACTTTTCGCACCAAAGTACGTTCATTACTAGGAGACAGAACGCGTCTCCTTCCTGAGCGGTATGACGGTTGAGTGGTCCCATGGTGTTTATACTTGCGTACTGTTTGTACAGATGAACGTGGTACCTTCGGGCATTTGGAAATTGCTCCCAAGGATGAACCAGACTTGTGGAGGTCTAAAAAAACAATTCTGAGGTCTTAGCTGATTTCTTTTGATTTTCCCATGATGTCAAGCACTGAGTTTGAAGGTAGGCTTTGAAATATATCTTCAGGTACACCTCCAATTGACTCAAATTATGTCAATTAGCCTTTCAGAAGCTTCTAAAGCCATGACATAATTTTCTGGAATTTTCCAAGCTATTTAAAGGCACAGTCAACTTAGTGTATGTACGTTTCTGACCCACTGGATTTGTGATTAAATGAAATAATCTGTCTGTAAACAATTGTTGGAAAAATTACTTGTGTCATGCACAAGGTAGATGTCCTGACCGACTTGCCAAAATTCTAGTTTGTTAACAAGAAATTTGTAGAGTGGTTCAAAACCTAAGTGTATGTAAACTTCCGACTTCAACTGTGCTCTGAGTCCGATGCCTAGTATTATGTCACTAAGGAAGCTGGGAAATGACCTTATGTATAGTCATCATAAAGAATTTAAGGAGGGCTGTGCTCCCCTTCTTGCATGCCAATTATTTTGTGCAAGCCACAGAGCGATGGACAGGCTTCTCTGTTCACGAGTAGGCACTTTTCACACTGTAAGGTACACCGTAACCACACAGACTTTAGGTCTCAGCCATTTGGAAAGTCCCTGCTTGTGCAGAAGGCTACATTTTGGCAGTTATTTCCTAAAGTTAAGAAGCTGATCTGGTAAACATGGCAAAATAAAACATGTGTTATTAATGCAACACAGCATTCGAGTTTTAACCTTAAAGCTACTGCATCAATAAGAATACTCTTAAGTGCTCCTGACCCAGTAGGTAACCTTTTTATCTTTCAAAGAAAGCCTCTCGTGCCCATAGCCAGTGTTATGAGCAGAGTTAGTTGGGGATGATGCCTCACTGAAGCAAGGCTAAATAAGATACTTCCAGATACAGTGCCTTGCGAAAGTATTCGGCCCCCTTGAACTTTGCGACCTTTTGCCACATTTCAGGCTTCAAACATGAAGATATAAAACTGTATTTTTTTGTGAAGAATCAACAACAAGTGGGACACAATCATGAAGTGGAACGACATTTATTGGATATTTCAAACTTTTTTAACAAATCAAAAACTGAAAAATTGGGCGTGCAAAATTATTCAGCCCCTTTACTTTCAGTGCAGCAAACTCTCTCCAGAAGTTCAGTGAGGATCTCTGAATGATCCAATGTTTACCTAAATGACTAATGATGATAAATACAATCCACCTGTGTGTAATCAAGTCTCCGTATCAATGCACCTGCACTGTGATAGTCTCAGAGGTCCGTTAAAAGCGCAGAGAGCATCATGAAGAACAAGGAACACACCAGGCAGGTCCGAGATACTGTTGTGAAGAAGTTTAAAGCCGGATTTGGATACAAAAAGATTTCCCAAGCTTTAAACATCCCAAGGAGCACTGTGCAAGCGATAATATTGAAATGGAAGGAGTATCAGACCACTGCAAATCTACCAAGACCTGGCCGTCCCTCTAAACTTTCAGCTCATACAAGGAGAAGACTGATCAGAGATGCAGCCAAGAGGCCCATGATCACTCTGGATGAACTGCAGAGATCTACAGCTGAGGTGGGAGACTCTGTTCATAGGACAACAATCAGTCGTATATTGCACAAATCTGGCCTTTATGGAAGAGTGGCAAGAAGAAAGCCATTTCTTAAAGATATCCATAAAAAGTGTTGTTTAAAGTTTGCCACAAGCCACCTGGGAGACACACCAAACATGTGGAAGAAGGTGCTCTGGTCAGATAAAACCAAAATTGAACTTTTTGGCAACAATGCAAAACGTTATGTTTGGCGTAAAAGCAACACAGCTGAACACACCATCCCCACTGTCAAACATGGTGGTGGCAGCATCATGGTTTGGGCCTGCTTTTCTTCAGCAGGGACAGGGAAGATGGTTAAAATTGATGGGAAGATGGATGGAGCCAAATACAGGACCATTCTGGAAGAAAACCTGATGGAGTCTGCAAAAGACCTGAGACTGGGACGGAGATTTGTCTTCCAACAAAACAATGATCCAAAACATAAAGCAAAATCTACAATGGAATGGTTCAAAAATAAACATATCCAGGTGTTAGAATGGCCAAGTCAAAGTCCAGACCTGAATCCAATCGAGAATCTGTGGAAAGAACTGAAAACTGCTGTTCACAAATGCTCTCCATCCAACCTCACTGAGCTCGAGCTGTTTTGCAAGGAGGAATGGGAAAAAATGTCAGTCTCTCGATGTGCAAAACTGATAGAGACATACCCCAAGCGACTTACAGCTGTAATCGCAGCAAAAGGTGGCACTACAAAGTATTAACTTAAGGGGGCTGAATAATTTTGCACGCCCAATTTTTCAGTTTTTGATTTGTTAAAAAAGTTTGAAATATCCAATAAATGTCGTTCCACTTCATGATTGTGTCCCACTTGTTGTTGATTCTTCACAAAAAAATACAGTTTTATATCTTTATGTTTGAAGCCTGAAATGTGGCAAAAGGTTGCAAAGTTCAAGGGGGCCGAATACTTTCGCAAGGCACTGTAGGTGTGGCTATGTGCTCTTAGGAACGGCCGTCAAAGATACTGTTCTTCCTGTGTGTTTTCTAAACCTGTATATGGACCGAAGAAGTACTGATGTACAAATGTTGAATACACACACACACAGACCAGCAGACTGACACACACACACACACACACACACACACACACACACACACACACACACACACACACACACACACACACACACACACACACACACACACACACACACACACACACACACTTAGTGGAATGTAGTCTCTGGACAAACAGAGAGAGAGCCAGTAGTGGAGAGGATGGATGTCTTCAGAACAGAGCCAGTTGTGCCCAGAGACTGAGCCAGAGGCAGGCTGCATTTTTGGCCAAGCGCTCCGTAGCACTGAGGAAACTCAGATGGGTAAATTTGCCTGATCTGTTCCTAAAGGCTTCTTGGTGTATGTGTGTGTATGTGTCCTACCAGAGACCTAGCAGGAGGAGAATTAGGCGAGCTAGCTCCATGCACTACTGCTAGCCCACTTTCTATCCTGTTGGCAGGAAAAACACTGAACGTCAACCCTTAAAGGTGCAATCTGTAGTTAAAATTTCAAAACCGAACACCCTACCACTGTTTTGGTAAACAGCTGAAGGATGGGTCTGGAGAAATGTAACCACTCTTAAATTCATAGACAGAGCTATGGAGCCAAGGACTGACCATACTGTACATGATGTCAAAATGATAGTTTCAACCACGTTTTTTTTGTTGTTGTTTTTTTTGTTTGAATTTTACCCCTTTTCTCCCCAATTTCGTGGTATCCAATTGTTTAGTAGCTAATACCTTGTCTCATCGCTACAACACCCGTACGGGCTCGGGAGAGACGTATGTTGAAAGTCATGTGTCCTCCGATACACAACCCAACCAAGCCGCACTGCTTCTTAACACAGCGCGCATCCAACCCGGAAGCCAGCCGCACCAATGTGTCGGACGAAACACCGTGCACCTGGCAACCTTGGTTACCGTGCACTGCCCGCCACAGGAGTCGCTGGTGCGCGATGAGACAAGGATATTCCTACCGGCCAAACCCTCCCTAACCCGGACGACGCTAGGCCAATTGAGCGTCGCCCCACCGACCTCCCGGTCGTGGCCGGTTACGACAGTTTCAACCACGTTTTGAGGCTATACAGTGTTTGTTTACAATTACATTGTTTTCAAACCAGTTCATACTACACACACACACACACACACACACACACACACACACACACACACACACACACACACACCTAATGAACACATCCCAGGGTTGGAGGTTCCGGGTTACTCCCTCAAATCGTTGCCTCACCTCTTTAACGGTGAGCCCTAGTGCCATTCAGCTCCCCTCCACCCGACCCCTGTCGGATCCACCATTAAATGTCAACAGACGCAGCTGTCCCCCTTCTGAGGAATTACCCACACACTCCTTCTGGTGACACAAACACACGGCAGCAGCATACTGCACAGTTGTGGAAATGGCCTCTTATGGTTCACATCTGTTGCTCTCTTTCTTCTTTATCTCCATGTCTCTCTCTCACATATACCCACTTCTATCTCTCTCTCTCTCACATATACCCACTTCTATCTCTCTCTCTCTCTCACATATACCCACTTCTATCTATTTCTCTCTCACATATACCCACTTCTATCTATCTCTCTCACATATACCCACTTCTATCTCTATCTCTCACATATACCCACTTCTATCTCTCTCTCTCTCACATATACCCACTTCTCTCTCTCTCTCTCTTTTTCAATTTATTTAACCTTTATTTAACCAGGTAGGCCAGTTGAGAACAAGTTCTCATTTAACCCTGCGACCTGACCAAGATAAAGCAAAGCAGTGAGACACAAACAACAACACAGAGTTACACATGGAATAAAGAAACGTACAATCAATAACACAATAGAAAAAGTCTATTCACAGTGTGTGCAAATGGTGTGAGGAGGTAAGGCAATAAATAGGCCATAATAGCGAAGTAATTACAATTTAGAAAATTAACACTGGAGTGATAGATGTGCAGATGATGATGTGCAAGTAGAAATACTGGTCTGCAAAAGAGCAAAAAAGTAAATCTAAACTATATGGGTACGAGGTAGGTAGATTGGATGGGCTATTTACATACTGTGTGCAGCTGCAGCGATCGGTAAGCTGCTCAGATAGCTGTTGCTTAAAGTTAGTGAGGGAGATATAAGTTTCCAACTTCAGCGATTTTTGCATTTCGTTCCAGTCATTGGCAGCAGAGAACTGGAAGGAAAGGTGGCCAAAGGTGTTGGCTTTGGGGGTGACCAGTGAGATATACCTGCTGGAGTGCGTGCTACGTGTGGGTGCTATGGTGACCAGTGAGCTCGTTGATATATACAGAGAAAAGAGTCGGCCCGAGAATTTAACCCTGTGGTAGCCCCATAGAGACTGCCAGAGGTCCGGACAACAGGCCCTTCGATTTGACACACTGAACTCTATCTGAGAAGTAGTTGGTGAACCAGGCGAGGCAGTCATTTAAGAAACCAAGGCTATTGAGTCTGCTGATAAGAATGTGAGTCGAAAGCCTTGGCCAGGTCGATGAAGACGGCTGCACAGTACTGTCTTTTATCGACTGTCTTTTATCGAAGACTATCTCTCTCTCTCTCTCTCTCTCTCTCTCTCTCATATACCCACTTTTCTCTCTCTCTCTCTCTCTCTCTCTCTCTCTCTTTCACACACACATAGACCCACTTCTATCTATCTCTCTCTCTCACATGTACCCACTTCTATCTATCTCCGTGTCTCTCTCACACAGACACCCAGACAGAAAGACAGACAGAAAGACAGAAAGACAGACAGAAAGACAGAAAGAAAGAAAGACAGACAGACAGGCAGACAGACAGAGAACACGTTGTGGTTTATTGATGGTGATGTGCAATAGGCAGGAACAGGGGGAGCCTGTGTTTCTACTGCATAGCTGGCTAACAGATCTAGTGATAAGAGTATAGTCTGCCCTCCCTCCTGTTGTATGACTAGAGAAAGCCTTCTGGCCGTATCATGTGGAAGGAGTAATGTAACGATACTTTAAAATAAGCTACTTTGCTCTGTGTGTGTGTGTGTGTGTGTGTGTGTGTGTGTGTGTGTGTGTGTGTGTGTGTGTGTGTGTGTGTGTGTGTGTGTGTGTGTGTGTGTGACGAACTGTTTACATCAGTCCCATGCCTGTGGTCTTTGATGTCACGGCCACACACCCAAGAACCGAGGTTGTTTGACATTTGTTCCGTCTGCTTTACTGTCTGTCCCTAAGCCACTGGCCTCTGGCTGTATAGTACGGTCTCCTGATAGGTGGACTCTCTCTCTCATTCTCCATACCGTACATATACAATATGTTTTCTTGTCACACTCTATCTGTGTTATTTAGTGCCTAGCTTTTGTAATTTTAATTTTCAAATAAATTCATTAAAAATCCTAAAATGTGATTTTCTGAATTTTTTTTCTTCTCATTTTGTCTGTCATAGTTGAAGTGTACCTATGATGAAAATTCCAGGCCTTTCTCATCTTTTTAAGTGGGAGAACTTGCACAATTGGTGACTGACTAAATACTTTTTTGCCCCACTGTACTATCAGTTGTCTATACTATCAGTTGTCTATACTATCAGTTGTCTATACTATCAGTTGTCTATACTATCAGTTTCCTATACCAGTTGTCTATACTATCAGTTGTCTATACTATCAGTTGTCTATACTATCAGTTTTCTATACCATCAGTTGTCTATACTATCAGTTTCCTATACCAGTTTTCTATACCATCAGTTGTCTATACTATCAGTTTCCTATACCAGTTGTCTATACTATCAGTTGTTTCCTATATCACCATTCATTTTCATCTAGTGTGTTTTTATGTTTGTTTCAGTTTTGCATCCCCCCCTTCTTCTCGTTAGCTTTATTAGTATGTGTGTAATATGCAAGGGAGCCAGCACTAACTATTCCACTGCATCTCTCTGTCTGTCTGTCTGTCTGTCTGTCTGTATGTCTCTCTCTCTCTCTCTCTCTCTCTCTCTCTCTCTCTCTCTCTCTCTCTCTCTCTCTCTCTCTCTCTCTCTCTCTCTCTCTCTCTCTCTCTCTCTCTCTCTCTCTCTCTCTCTCTCTCTCTCTCTCTCTCTCTCTCTCTCTCTCTCTCTCTCTCTCTCTCTCTCTCTCTCTGTATGCCCACATGCCCTAGCTTACCAACAACATCCCAACAACAGCCTCTCTGTCTCGTTGCCATCACAGGTGGCCCGTGGCCCTTTTTATAGGGCACAAACAACACCATTCGGCCGTACATGAGCATGGCGACCTGCAGTTAGAGCTGGAGTCATGTTCTGTTATCCTTGTTTACGGGGCATCAGGTGGCCGTTTTTTTTCTTTCTTCCTATTCATGAAGTCAACTGAGTTGAGTTGATAGAGCCTTCACTGTGGGGGCGCAGTGCAGCTATGGGGTTGTGTCCAAAATGACACCCTATTCCCTAGATAGTGCAGTACTTTTGACCAGGGCCCATAGGGTGCCGTTTGAGATGCAAGCCATGCTGTTTGTGTCACTCTGGACCGAAACCTACTTGAGATCTTTACTTACTTGTAATCTTGAGATGATGTCAACGGAAGATTTACATGAAAATGTACGCGCATAAATGATGCTCATGGACCACATATTGGGATGTGTCCAAATCCGTTCCTGAACTGAGCACAGTACAGTGTACGTTGTATAGCTATGGTTTCTAAGGTGTTGTTGTTGTTGTTGATGGGTATGATGGTGCTCTCTGTGAAGGGGTAGAGGATGGATGGATGTCGAGCAATGACAGTGAGGGCGGCGCTCCACTGTTGTGGAAACAACAATGGTGGTGCCTGTGTGTGTGGCCCGGTGGCGGGCAGTGCGGAGCGTCTCCCCCTGGCACCAGCCATGGCACAGCACTGGACTCATGGAGGCTTTTCAGCTTGAGAGCTTTTCTCATTCTCTAATCTCTCTCTCTCTCTCGTGTGCTTTCTCTCTCTCTCTCTCTTCATCCATCATTCTCTCTCTCCATCCATCACTTGATCTTTTTCTCTCTCCCTCGCTCTCTCTCTATTTTCTCTCCCTCTCTTTCTCCATTTCTCCCTCCCCTTCTTACTTTCTTTCACTCCACAATGACGGCCATTCACCACGACACTTCACAAAGAACAAAAAAGCACTCTGAAGAAGAACTAAGGGGAAAAACATTTCTGAAATGCCATGGAAAGCAGTTGGGGTTTCTGCTTGACATTCTCTCCTGTTCTCGGACCCAGATTCGAGCCACTGCGTGTCCACTGTGGGGTCACTGGTTTCCAGCCCCTGTGTGTGGGAGAGGAGGACGGAGGAGGTATGGCGGGAGTGGATGGGGGGGGGGGGGGGGGCAGCTGAGCCTGGCCTGTTGCCCGATGGGAGAAAGCGAGATGCATGGCAACAACAAAGTAGAATGGAGATGGAGACTGGCGAAAGGTCACAGAGTTTATTACCGTTGTTATTGTTCACTCGTGTGAAGAGACTGCAATGTTTTTGTGGAGACCTTTAAGCCTTGATTGGAGTTTGAATATTTCTAGCTGGATTGGATGTAGAAAAAGCAAATATATTTCATCTGACAATATACTGTTAAAATGTATCTGTTAAAACCACACTAAAAAGCATTCCCATTCAGTGTGGTATGTCAGTGTGACATCAGTCTGAGTCGCCCTTTCTGCCACATAGTGAATGGGCTGACGTTGTGATTGGCCGACTGCAGCTGACAGGGGAGTTATTGTTATGGGCCTCAGTCGTCATGGCTGCCAGTGGTGTGACTTGTTGTTGTTCTTGTCAGATTGTTGTTAAGTGAACCAGGCTAGCTAGTGGCTACAGGGCCGTAGTTACAGTACCTATGAGGACACCGAGGTCCGGACCTCTGTCATTTATTTGAAGGAAATCAAATACAATTTGGGAACTCAGTCGGGGTCTCAACTTACTGTTGCGAGTTGGAAGAGTAGAATACACAAGGTGACATTTTGAAACTTGGTTGTGCGTCAGGAGTTTTCCTCGTATGTCACTCACTGACAGTCACTCAATTAGCCCATGTCAGTAAACATGATTTTTTTTTTTAGATAGCTGGCTAGACTAACTAGACTAATTTAGGAATCTTAACATGTAGTAATCATGGCCGAATTACCAACCAGGCCCAGGGACCCTGGCTTACAGGGGGGCCCCATTGATTTTCCTAGTCACTCTCACTTAGATATTATATCACTGCAACTTGGCGTAAGTCATGGCAAAATGGGTAGAATTGCAGGAGATGACTTGTAAAACTGCAACAACAAAAAGTTATGTAAAAGCAAATGTATTTATTTACCTTTTTGTTTATAAAGTACTTGTTCTGTTAACAGGTCCCTCTGTACGTATCAAACTGTAGCTTTTAATCCCAGAGTTAATGTGTAGCGGCTAACTGTATAGCTAACAGGCTATGGCCGCTATGTGTTTGTAGATCGACTAACGTGATTGAAGCTACAGAAGCTAATGTGATCATGGCTGATGTCATTTTAGCTTATTTTTGCTGTTCTCCAGACTTCACTAAAACCCTGACCCTGGCTACAGCCCTGAGTGGCTAGCTAGTGCACTTAGCATCAGTTGGTGGTGGCTGAAGACTTTTTGAAGTGCTCTCTCTCTCTCTCTGTCCTCATTTGTCCTGAGAGATTACTTCCTACTTCCTCTCCTACGAAACAGCACCCATATATGGTAATGCTGGGAGAAGCACGGTCTGAATCTGTTTCTCTCTCCTTCTATGCCAACATTAACGGAGCCTTGCTCTCTTCAATGAATGGAAAACTTCTCAACCCACCTGACTCCTAAATAGAACACAGGCAAGGAAGTGAAAAAGATGACGGCTAAGTAGGCAGCAAGTTGCCCTATAACTAGCCACAAAACCATCTTTGTGTTATCTAGAATACAACCACATACGTACACAAACTGAAATTAATTGGGTTTGTTGCATCAGGGTGTAGTGTAGGAACGTGACTGACTCGCCCAGACAAGACAAGCTAGCCCTCGGGAGGTGTTCTGCTGTGTGTCTGTGCTTTGAGGAAACTTGTAGGAAACGTTATGCTGAAGTACTGAAATTCCCACAGAAGATTGTTGTTTCTATCCTGCATCATTCCCAGAAAGTTGTGGGAAGATTGTGTACAATATAAGCATAGGGCAACCACGTTCTTACCAAGCTCTAAGAAACATGATTCTCAGAATGTTGTGTGTGTGTGTGTGTGTGTGTGTGTGTGTGTGTGTGTGTGTGTGTGTGTGTGTGTGTGTGTGTGTGTGTGTGTGTGTGTGTGTGTGTGTGTGTGTGCACAGGTCATGCGGAATGTTGTGTATCTCAGGGCAGGGGCAGGGCCAGACTGTCCTGTGAAGTCACACACAGTTCACAGACAGATACATGATAGAAGGGAGGGGGTGGAAGGACCACCCAGCTAGCACATTTGGTTTCTTGGAAGTTGTGGGAATGTACAAGTTTGGTTTCCCATTGGTTCTGGGAACGAAGCTATGAGTTTCCTGACCTGTAAAACAGACTGTTCTGAGAACAGTAGTGAGCATTTTGCCTGTTCTAGAAACATACATTTTTTAGGTTGCAGGGAGATTCTGAGAATGTTTTACTATGGTTCCCTGAGTTTTCCTTGGAGTTTTTTATTAACGTTCTGAGAACAGAAATTCTAGGTTATTTGGAGGTTTTTGAGTAACTTAACTTTAACTGAATGTTACCAATACAACTTTTAATAACACTGCTGGCTTAGTTTGGGTTAACTGTTTGGGACTTCAAACACAGGACACATGGAAATTCATTTGCTTAGACATTAATGCGAACACATGTAGTTTTATTGTGGCACAGCGTCGGTGAGATTTGAATCTATGATATTTTCTTCTCTATCCATGAATTCAGTCCACTGCACCACCAAGATGGAGCTAGCACACCATGTGTGCTTTTTTTACTCGTACAAAGCTGTTCATTTTAGTCTATTCAAACAGACCCCATTTCAAAGGAAACACACACTCATTAACATCTGGTGTGGCCAATTAGTGGGCTTGGCCAACACACCTGTACACACTTAACAAAATAGAGGGTAGGGACAGAGAGAGAGTTGTTGACGCTGAGAATTAAATGTTTTTAAATAACATTCTTAGAACGTTCTTTGAACGTTGCTAATGTTTTCTTGTGGTTTTTATGGAACGTTTTCTTAATGTTCTGAGTACATGACTTTAAATAAAACCACGAGGAAGCCTGTAAGAAATGTTATGAAATACTGAAATCCCCACAGATGAACGTTGTTCGTTAATGTTCTCTGAATGTCAAACCAGTTGGAAAACGTTCCAAAAATGTTATTAAATGTAACCATATTTTAACTTTTAGGAAATGTTCGGTTAAAGTAATGAAATACCAAAAAAATTACATTATTTTGTCAAGTTCCTTAAATGTGCTGAGAACGTTCCAAAGCCAAACAACTATCCCGCACCATCCCCAGAATGATGTGGGAAGGTTGTATGCAAAATAACCGTAGGACAACCATGCTCTCACCAAGCTCTAAGAAACATATGGTTCTCAGAACGTTATGCGCTAGCTGGGCAGGATTCCACAGCTTTTAGAAGAACCATAAGATGAGAGCGGGAGAAAGGGGGAAAGAAGAGGAGAGGATAGAAGGAGAGGGTCTGGGTGGGAGAGCTGCATAGCAGTGATCTGATCTGGCAGAGGGAAGATTGCAGGGCACTGGAAAGGACATTTTGTACTGGCTTACGAAAGGTCAGGTTCTGTACCCTTATTCTCCTCCTACCCCCCTTTGCAGTCTGTACGCACACACATACACATACACACACACACACACACACACACACACACACACACACTGTCAGAACATGGCCAAATTAGGAGTGATGAATTGGATGTTGGAGCGAGAGATTTCCTTTTCAAACAAAAACAAAGGAAAACCTAACTTGCAAACCGTACCAACCTCTCATGCAAAGCAATAGCAATCCACAACGCAACTTCAATGTCTTTTCAAGTCGAGCACATTTGTCAAAATTACAGCTTATTCTATCGGGCTCTGGCTCATTTTGACTCGGCACAAGCGAACAAGTGGTGCCGCCTATTCATAAACATCCAGGACCCAGGGTGTGCTGTTCTAGTCTGCTCGCCACGTCAGTCAGTGGCCATGACATGCCACATTAGTATTCACACCATGGGGTAGGTGGAGTGGTGGAGGCTCTGTGTCTGCCAATCGGCTCTGCCTTCAGCTCGCAACCCAACGCTCATCAACACCTTGCCTCGCAGATGACCTCCCTGGTGTGTTGCCATGGTGACTGCCTGCGGTACCGCCCCTCGCCGTCGAAACGCTGCAGTGCAGAGAAAAGGGGCAGGATCGGTGGGTTGATACCTCCCGCGAATCCGCCAGTGGTTGCAGCTGAAGTCAAGGTCACAAGACTGTGGCTGGCAGGCAGCAGTGTACGTGTCAGTGCACACGTCTTTTTCTGTGTGTTTGTGTGTACACCTTTATGCGTTTTACAATGATGTGGACGTGTGTGTGTGCGCACATCTTTGTGCACGTGTGTTTGTGTTTGAGCATTTCCATCTAAAATGACCCATGAGCACCAACATGTGAAGTTCATAGGAGCGTGTCAAATTAGGTGTCTAATGAAAGCTAGGAGTCTATATTTTGGGGGGAAATGAAGGCATAGATACATTTGTCAACCATTTTCCATTCTAAAATTTGGGAATAAGCAAAAGCTTTAATTTCTGGTCAACCAGATGGAAAAGTGGTCTTAGACAACATCTACTGGTATTAGAAATACATCCAAACACAATCATGTTGACATAAAGACCCTTGCAAACCAATATCAACATTTATATTTAGTTTTGTATCAATTATATTCCTTCTGTAAGTTGAAGAAAGGTTGCCTTGTAATTCCATTGATTCATTATTAAGTGATTAAAACTCAGTTCTGTTACCAAATCAGTAACGAAATTACTGCAATTGAACTGGCAACAATGGGAAATTATAGTAGTCACAAACTACAGTTGTGTCACCTGCAACTGTCCTCCCTTCCACTGGCATACTGTTATGTTCAGCTCATGACTGTTTTTTTTACCCTCTTTCTGTTGTTAAAGCAAGACTGCGAAAACAGTCAGGACAACTCCTCCTTCTCACTTTCCCTCTTTCTCTCTGCTGCTCTCTCTCTCTCTCTCTCTCCTATTTCTCTCCAGTTAATGTCACCTCTCCCGGCTCTTGCTGACACCTACCACCCACACTTCTCGGATGTCCCCATTGGACAGGGGCGTCAAACTCATTCCATGGAGGGCCTAGTGTCTGCTGTTTTTTAGTTTTTCAGACCTGGACAACCAGGTGAGGGGAGTTCCTTACTAATCAGTGACCTTAATTCATCAATCAAGTCCAAGGGAGGAGGGAAAATCCGCAGACACTCGACCCTCCGTGGAATGAGTTTGACACGTGCCGTAGGATTCCAGCTAGAACCATTTTGGGTTCCAGGTAGAACCCCTTTGGGTTCCATGTAGAACCCTCTGTGGAAGGTAGCACCTTTCTAAAAATGTACCCCCTTTCCATTTACTGTGACGAGCATCCTCACCCACTGACCACTGACCCACAGCGGATGGCCATGGACTCTGAAAAGTAGTCGAAATTCGGTCAGTCTGCCCTGGCCGAGCCAAATCTGAGCCAGTCATAGACATCTGTTTCTGTCGTTCTGCCCTTTAGTAAGGCAGTTAACCCCCCTCAACAACAGCTCCCGGATTACCAATGTGTCAGTCCCCCACACCTCTCTGATTCAGAGGGGTTGGGTATAAACGTGGTTGGACCTGGTGTCCAATTGACGGTACAAATAAATGTAATCCTTTTGTGGCAGACATTTTTAAAGTGAGTCAACGTGTAATTCCGTTATCGTGGAATTGCCCTGTTGCTTTGGCTGCGAATGTGCATATCTGTCATGTAGACCTTTCCATGACATGTAAGGCCATCCACTCCGGTCCAGTGTTGCAGTGCGGTGGTGGCCCGGCTGTGGAGTCTGCGTTGATTCTCTCCTCTCATATGTTGGGACTCCCAGTCGCTTCTCTGCAAACACCTCACCACTGGTCTGAGGACAACACACACAGAGACATGCACACACCCTCTGACCCCATCCTCCTCAGGTTTCATCCTCACTGGAGAGAGAGTGTGTGTGTGTGTTGGAAGTCAGACGGTGTTGTTTATATTCCTGAATGTGACTATATTTTCTGATCGAGACCCCCGTCTAAATCACCAACTAGGAGGGCAGACTGTTCAATAGGAAGGCTAGGTCCGCTTAGTTCTGCCTCCTGGCCTCATTGTATATGACTCTCTTAGGGATACTAGAAATCTGATATCTTTTTAGATAACGTTCTCCTGTGGGTTTGGAGGAGAAGAGGGAATGTTTACACAGCTTGATTTAAGGTCTCAATGCAGAAATAGCCGGGTCACACAAAGTACCAGTCGACAGCGGGTCAATCCATTTGAATTGAATTTTCACTTTTTGACAGCATCCCTTTTGATTTAAACCAAACGTTTCATATGTTAGCCCGTGGAAAAAGTGGTCAGAAAATGACTTTTGGACCTGAATGCCAAAACATAAAGTTGACCCATTTTGAAAACCCCAACATACTGAGACGTTTGTGTCCTGGAATCACTGGAAAAGATAAGCCATTGAGTTTGATATCATTTAAAAGCTAACAAAACAGGGTTGTCAAACTATTTGATAAATTATGCCTTAAAAAAAAAACTTAACTTCAATTATCTAAATGCGTAAACTCCGTTTTTTTGTTGTTGTAGCTTAGACCCTACTTTACCTCAGGTTTCTGTGTTGTGCCTGCTATCGGTTGAGACACAAAATGCTCTTGAATACAGGGTGGGTGTCAATTCAATCATATAAATATAAATCACAGAATGGTCATATCCCATCAGACCACTGCAATTTTGCTGGTACTACCACAAAAGATGGCCACCGGTACTCCCACCCTCAAACGTCAACTTAAATGCTCGTGTCCATTCTAGTATCTATATTTCTATGATTTCAATAGGTTTCCTATGGAGGATTGACAGTGTAATTTAAAACAGATATTCTCCGATGTGCGAACCTCCAACCATCGAAAGTTGAAATTGTAATTTTATTCCCCCTTTTAGCACATTTGTCAGCCAAAACATGACACCCACCCTGTATTCAAGAGCATTTTTTGTCTCAACCGTTGGCGGGCACAACACAAAACCCTCAGCTGATGTAAAATAGGGTCTAAGCTACACGTTTTTAGATCATTAGCATTTTAAGGTTAAAAAAAATTACATTATTTAATTTTTAATTAAATCAATGATAAAAATAGTTTGACAACCCTTTTTGTAAGCTTTTAAGCGATATCAATCTCAGCCATTTATCGCTTTCTGTGCAGTTCAAATATGTTTGGAAGGTTCCATTCAAATCAAATAGATTTACCCCTGTGCTATGGGTCGGGTGCTAGGCAGTGGCTCAGTCACTTCTAGGAATCTCTGGTTCTCTGGCTCATGCCGGAACTGTAGTCTGTCATTAAATGGGCAGCAATGAAACTGCTAAATGGTATACATGCTTAGGGATATGGCAACTAATCCATTGTGCATGACTTTGGGAATCTGCCATCTACATCTGCAATGTGCTATTTTTTAACAGACTGAATATTTTGTGCTTTTTTTCCCCTCCCAAATGCATGCTGTGAAAACCCTTTTTCTTAGTTATAACTGAAGAAACCTAGTTTGCTAAAATCTAGGATGAATTGTGCCTATTGTACACAATTGACTTTTTCATTTGGAATACTTTAGGGACACCTGTGTCGACATAAATGAATGTGACCCAATTACAGTGCATTCGGAAAGTATTCAGACCCCTTGACCTTTTTTCTAAAAAATGTTTACGTTACAGCCTTATTCTAAAATGGATTAAATAAAATCTAAATCATAATCAAATCTACACACAATACCCCATAATGACAAAGCAAAGACAGGTTTTTTGAAATGTTTACACATTTATTAAAACAGGAATATCTTATTTACATACAGTACCAGTCAAACGTTTGGACACACCTACTCATTCAAGGGTTTTTCTATATTTTTACTATTTTCTACATTGTAGAATAATAGTGAAGACATTAAAACTATGAATTAACACATATGGAATCATGTAGTAACCAAAATAGTGTTAAACAAATCAAAACATATTTATATTTGAGATTCTTCAAAGTAGCCACCCTTTGCCTTGATGAGAGCTTTGCACACTCTTTGCATTCTCTCAACCAGCTTCACCTGAAATGCTTTTCCAACAGTCTTGAAGGAGTTCCCACATATGCTGAGCACTTGTTGGCTGCTTTTCCTTCACTCTGCGGTCCAACTCATCCCAAACCATCTCAATTGGGTTGAGGTCGGGTGATTGTGGAGGCCAGGTTATCTCATGCAGCACTCCAGCACTCTCCTTCTTGATCAAATAGCCCTTACAGTCTGGAGATGTATTTTAGGTCATTGTCCAGAGAAAAATGGGAGAAACTCCCCAAATACAGGTGTGCCAA